>NC_092243.1:55789469-56124469 GCF_036320965.1 Panulirus ornatus
CAGATCGACAGTCATTGGGAACTAATCACTCTCCTCTGTTCCTACTCGTACACATGCCGTACATCCTTGGTAAAAACTTTTCACTTCCTGTAGAAACTTACCTCCTACACCATATGCCCTTAAAACCTTCCACAAAGCATTTCTATCATATGCCTTCTCTAAATCCATAAATGCTACATAAAAATCCATTTGTTATTCTAAGTATTTCTCACATACATTCTTCAAAGCAAACACCTGATCCACTTATCCTTTACCACTTCGGAAACCACACTGCTCTTCCCCAATCTGATGCTCTGTACATGCCTTCACCTTCTCAATCAATACGCTCCCATGTAATTTTCCGGGAATATTCAACAAACGTATGCCTCTGTAGTTTGAACACTCACCTTTAACCCTCTGCCTTTGTACAATGGCACTATGTATACATTCCGCCAATCCTCAGGCACTTCACCATGGTCCATACGTACACTATATCTTTACTAACCAATCAGCAACACACAGTCCCCCTCATTTTTGATAAATTCCACTGCAACGCCTGCCAAACCTGCTGCCTTGCCAGATTTCATCTTCCACAAAGCTTTCACTACCTCTTCTCTCTTCACCAAATCATTCTCCCTGACCCTCTAACTTCGTACACTACCCCGACCCAAACATCCTATAACTGCCACTCTGTCATCAAACACATTTAACAGACCTTCAAAATACTCACTCCATGTCCTTCTCACCACTTCATTACCTGTTACCACTTCCCCACTTGCTCCCTTCACCCATTTGTTCCCTTGTCTTGCGCACGTTATTTACCTCCTTCCAGAACATCTTTTTATTCTCCCTTAAATTTAATGATATATATATATATATATATATATATATATATATATATATATATATATATATATATATATATATATACATATATATATATATATGTATATATATATATATATATATATATATATATATATATATATATATATATATATATATATATATATATATATATATATATATATATATATATATATATATATATATATATATATATATATATATATATATACATATATATATATATATATGTATATATATATATATATATATATATATATATATATATATATATATATATATATATATATATATATATATATATATACATATATATATATATATATGTATATATATATATATATATATATATATATATATATATATATATATATATATATATATATATATATATATATATATATATATATATATATATATATATATGATCTTTTTTTTAAATTTTCCAAAAGAAGGAACAGAGGAGGGGGCCAGGTGAGGATATTCCCTTAAAGGCCCAGTCCTCTGTTCTAAACGCTACCTCGCTATCGCGGGAAATGGCAAATAGTATGAAAGAAAAGATATATATATATAATATATATATATATATATATATATATATATATATATATATATATATATATATGTATGCGTGTGTGTGTGTGTGTGCGTAGATTAACTGTGAACGTATGGTATAGTAAGCCTACCCGTAATAACACTCAAATTCCAGATAACTTTATCATGCAGTAGGCCCAAAGTTGCCATGGTACAAGGTGGTGGGAGGTGTATATAAGAGGGCTGAGAGAGCTCAGTACCACAATCACAAGCATGAAGATCCTGGTCTTATGTTTGCTAGTGGCGGCGGCTACCGCGTGGCCAAACTTTAGCGAGGACCTTAACGAAGGCTTTCAGAATGACAGCCCATCAGGTAGGCATATTCTGCCCTGTTGTTAACTCTCACAATTCTTAAGGACTGTATGATAACTGATTCACTATTGTAAATCGTTTTACTTTGGTATGTAGAACAATGAAGGTCGATAAATGGAAATTATGAATGCCTATGTTATTTTCAGATGCCTGTATCCAATTTGTATAGACCTTCACTAATATCAATGTTAGAAATTGGATAGCTTTATTGTTGATAGAATTTGTAAACAGTTCCCGTTCTTGTCCACATGTTTATGATACGATTGATGCCAGACTCAGATGCATCCAAAATCCATCGAGGTAATCACTAATTTACCAAATAGCGTCCTAGCTACGTCTCTTCTTTGCATATGTACGAACTGTTATATTTTTTCTTGTATCTCCCTTAATGATGTGATTATTACACGAAAGTGTACTTGGGATCTTAAGGTGTTTCATTTCCCGGTGAACTCATAGGAATGTATATATCCATATATATATATATATATATATATATATATATATATATATATATATATATATATATATATATATATATATATATATATATATTTAGCGCATGATAAAGTATATTCCTATGAGTCCATGGAGAAATGAAACACGAGAAGTTCCCAAGTGCATTTCCGTGTAATACTCGCATCATCAGAGGAGATACAAGATAGAATTATAAGTCAGTTGATACACAACGAAGATACGTACCTAGAACGCCATTTCGTAAACAAGTGAATGTCCATTTGGACATTCACTTGCTTGGAAAAATACACCGTAAAGAATTTACCAAAGCGAGGCGAGGGTAAAAGAAAACTATATGGGCATTTGGTGTGATGGTGTTGTCAAGAGAACAAAAGATGAAATCACAAACAAAAAGATTTAGGTCTCCTATATGGAAACAACAGATCCTTTGGGAAGGTATGATCCCAACATGAGTTCTGGAACCATGGAGAATTTCCATGGTTTTTCAAGGTGTGAAAAAGATAGGAATACCGATTATTTTCCGGTTAAGATTGAAGACTTTGACAGCTGGTTGCAAAATTATTATGTTGTGGCGAAGCCTGTAAATGCAACTTGTTTGTTCATTTATTCTCCCTGAGAAGCTACAACGTTGCAGTTGAGAGAACTGTTACAAATTACATATTTTTTCAAGAAGTTGATCGGTTCAGTGCCATTTATTTTACTAACAATGTTGTAACATTTTGTATAATATTTGTACTATTAGTTTTTGAGGTAAAGTGACACCATGTTCGATTTTATGTCGCGTATATTTGAGTACTTTGCCTTGCTTTCTTGGATACTTGCCTTTTCTTAAAATTTAAGAGCTTAAACATCCGAGCTCTACTCATAAAGCTGTTCACATCCTACTCTAGGTTTCGGAGGCACAAGGAACGAGTAAAGATGGTCCAAAGGTGACAACATAGATGGTACCAGAATTAAGAGAGCTGAGTTACGAGGACGGGTTAGAGGCCTGAGATGCCTTCTAAAGATGTATAGGGAAACAATATAGCACGAAATTAAACAAGATACTTCTTAGAAAACATACAAAGAGTTACTTGTACAATATGATGGTAATAGATGAATGGAAAAAGCTAAATGTTGAAATTGTGATTGCGGATTTTCGAATAAAGCTTAAAAGTTATATGATGATACAAGAAGTTCAAGACGTGGGAACTCACGAGTATAGAGCCTCGTCCCGCACAGTACAATTAGAGTATTACATCCACACACACACCCAGCACACAAACACACACACACACACACACACACACACACACACACACACACACACATATACACTGGATCCACGTGTTAACCTTTTTCTAGGTACCATCAAGAGAAACAGTAATTCATTTTTTCACTTTAGGAAACTGTTCCTTCACTATAATAGAGTATCGTGTATTTGATATCTATGGCATCGATTTTATAGCATTATTTAACGTAAAAGAACTCTGACTTAGTAGTACCTTATCTTTATTTCCAAATGCAGGTGTGACTACGGCCAAGAAACAACAAGACATCAACCATCTGCTGGATCATGTATATGAGAAAACTCGTTACTCTGACTTACGCAGCGCAGCATCAAGTTTCCAGCCTGTGAATGACGTCTCCATTTATGATGACAACGGTGCAGCTGTCCAACTGCTGTTATCTGAACTGAACGATCACAGACTCTTGGAGCAGCATCACTGGTTCTCACTTTTTAACCCACGTCATCGAGAAGAAGCTCTATTGCTTTTCAATGTCCTGATTCACTGCCGGACCTGGACCTGTTTTGTCAACAACGCTGCCTACTTCCGGGAAAGAATAAATGAAGGAGAGTTTGTGTATGCACTCTATGTGTCTGTCATCCACTCTCGTCTGGGAAGAGGAATTGTTCTGCCTCCACTCTACGAAATAACTCCTCATCTGTTTACAAACAGTGAAATCATCAATAAAGCATACACGGCCAAGATGACCCAGACACCAGGTAAATTTAACATGACTTTCACTGGTACTAAAAAGAACAAAGAACAAAGAGTGGCCTACTTTGGAGAAGACATTGGTATGAACATCCACCATGTTACTTGGCATATGGACTTTCCCTTCTGGTGGAAGGACTCTTATGGCTATCATTTAGATCGCAAAGGTGAGCTCTTCTTCTGGGCCCATCACCAGCTCACCGCTCGCTTTGACGCAGAGCGTCTATCCAATTGGCTTGATCCAGTTGACGAATTGCACTGGGGTGACATCATCTACGAAGGTTTTGCTCCACACACTAGTTACAAGTACGGTGGTGAGTTCCCTGCTCGTCCAGACAACGTTAGATTTGAAGATGTGGATGGAGTAGCTCGAGTGCGTGACATGCTCATCACTGAGAGTCGCATACGTGACGCAATTGCTCATGGTTACGTTGTCGGCAAAGATGGAATCAACATCGACATTATGAATGATCATGGCATCGATGTTTTAGGAGACATCATTGAATCCTCCATATATAGTCCCAACGTGCAGTATTATGGATCCCTACACAACACTGCTCACGTAATGCTTGGTCGACAGGCAGATCCTCATGGCAAGTTCAACTTGCCTCCCGGTGTTATGGAGCATTTTGAGACTGCCACACGAGACCCAAGTTTCTTCCGACTTCATAGATATATGGACAATATATTCAAGGAACATAAAGACCTACTACCTCCTTACGAGAAGGAAGACCTAGAATTTGCTGGCGTTGATTTGACTAACGTTGCCATCAATGGAGAGCTTAGAACCTACTTCGAAAACTTTGAATTTAGCCTAAAGAACGCAGTGGATCAGGCTGGAAATGTTGAAGACGTGGAAATCCTTGCTAATGTTGATCGTCTGAATCATTATGAATTTTCTTACAATATTGAAATTAACAACAACAACGACAAAGACGTCCTCTCTACCATTCGCATCTACTTGTGTCCCCAGAAGGATGCAAATGGTGTAGAATATACCTGGGACGAGGGACGTTGGCACTGCATTGAAATGGACAAGTTCTGGAAAAAATGTGAGTAAGACCAAACTTATCTTCTTAACACACTCTTTATGAAGTATATTATCAAACCGAGTTTGTTGCAGTAATTGTACTAAGCGAGTTTAACATCGCATTTCGTTAATGTATTTTCTAGATTTCCAAGCCAATTCCCAGTCAAGTAAGACAGACCTACTTTTCTTTTCATCATAATACATGTATGTTTCCGATTATCCATACAGTGGTTCCTGGCTCGAATCGAGTTGTGCGCGAGGCTACTGAATCATCGGTGACTGTTCCTGACCTGCTGAGCTCACAGAATCTACAAACCAAAGCTGACGAGGCTGTAGCTAGTGGCAGTGAGCTCGACCTACACGAATTTGAACGTTCTTGTGGCATCCCTAACCGAATGCTGCTTCCCAAGGGTCAACCTAGTGGTATGGACTTCGTCTTACTTGTGGCTGTGACCAACGGTGACGAGGATATAACTACAGAGTATCCTCAAGTGAACGAGCATGCTGGCACCCACGCTCACTGCGGCATCCACGGTGAAAAATACCCTGACAAACGGCCCATGGGTTACCCACTGGACCGTCGTATTCCTAACAAGCGAGTCTTCCTAGAAACTCCTAATGTACTGACTACTAACGTTAAGGTCTTCCATGACATACACCATCATGAGGGACATCCACATGATCACTAGATATATCCAGTGCTCTGGCAACCTTTCTCTTTTTCTTCTTAGGTGGAAAAGGATATTATATCATCTGTTTTAGGTGTAAGCGTTGATATCTGTTAGTAAGGGTCAAATTACTCTGCTTGCAGTATTTCTCAATACCTATTGTTCTTTTCCATCCATATCAAGAGTTTAATGAAGATATCGACTATTGTTCTGCGTAGGATTTTGACTCTCAATTAAAGATTTCTGCTCAGACGTTTCTCTGTCTCCTGGCTTAAGCATCTCCAGATCCTTCAGAGATTAATGATCAGTAAAGTGCAACTTCTTGGTATTGTGTAAAAATATTTTACGGCTAAGCTGCACAATAAATATGTAGAGAAAGGCTGAAATTGTGAGTGGGGAAAGTGATGTGATAATATTATATGTGAGAAAGAGGGAAATTTATAAGAATCGTGTTTATCTAAGAGTATTGAAATTGGGTTAACAGAGCAAGGATATAGGGATATAGGGAGATGAATTGTTGAGAATGAATTAAGGATATGTAAAGAAATGTATGACAAGTTCATAAGCAATTTTACATGAGAAGCTATTACATTTCCAAGACCAATGAGATGGAAGAGGGAAGCGGTCTTATAAAGCATTAAGATAGCTAGAAAATCTATTGTCAAAATAGAAAGGGGTTTTTGCCAATACAAGGCCACTTATGTGCTATAGATATGTCCAGATACACATGACAGACCTTGTAAAATATAGGTCAAGAGGACGCTGAAGGAAGGCAGAGTACCAACGTCGTGGAAAAGGACAAATCTCATACCTATCTTTAAGAGAGGAATGCAAGAAAAGATGTTCAACTACAGTCTAGTCTGCTTGACGCGCGTGATATTTTCGGTAATGGAAAAGATAATGAGGAAGGGAACGGATGATTTCCTGAAAAGGAAAAAGTATCTAAGTGAGATAAAGAACATGATATCAGGGAAAGGAGATCATATGTAAAAAAATTCTTAGATTTCTCGCTATTATACGAAAGAGAAAGAACATGATATCAGGGAAAGGAGATCATATGTAAAAAAAATTCTTAGATTTCTCGCTATTATACAAAAGAGAAAGATATCATTTGAAGATCAAGAAGCTTGATCACTAGGCAGAAATAAAGGGGAGGTTCTTTCGAAAGATAAACATCTTAATGGAAGGGAACAAAGTATGCATGTCCAAAGAGTATTTTCGATACGGGCTGAGGTCACCAACTGGGTGCCGAAGGGTTCTTCTCTGGAAGCATTGCTCCTCTTGATCGATGTAGATTACCTACTAAATAGTATGGAATCCTGCCTAAGTATATTTCGAGATGACGTAAAAGTAGCGAAGGAAGTGAAAAACAAAGAGGATTGCATGAACATGTAAAGAGTCCAAGACATTTAAAACCCAAGTTGGTCTGATATACAGTTGATGAAATTGAGCCCAGGAAAACATAGAGTAATGAGGATGAATCACGGTGAAATAAGGCCTCGAGGTAAATATCAGGTAAGGTATAATAAGCTTCAGAAATCTCTGCATGAGAGAGACTTAGGAGCCGACAGCGTCCCTAACCAATTGCCAGAACCCCACTAAAAGTGAACAGTTAGGGAGACCAATTGTCCATTGGCAAATATTAGAATTGTATGAATAATGAAATACTCAGAGAGCAATTAATATCCTGCAAACTATATTTTTCCTCAAAAATTAATAGAACAAAGAGGTGCTAGAGAAGGTTCAGTGGATGGCAAGAAATATGGTTCAAGAATTAGGGGAGTTGAGTTACAGGGAAAGGTTAGATACCTCAGATTTGCCCACCATGGGAGAGAAGGAGTTGCCAGTCAACCGATCACAACCTCTTAATCTTTGGACCAGAATGATAATGTATTCAGCGACCAGTTCTTCGAAAGATGTAGGGACAGAGTCACCAAAGAATAAACACTGAATTAAGAAAGTTATTGGTGGATGAGTGGGACGAATTGAAATTTATGGGGAAATGAAAAGAACGGAGGGCATACCGATGTTAAATGTTATATGATTGTGAAAAAGGTTCAAAGGATGGAGACCCATGAGTGTAAACCTCCCTTCCCCTGCAATACAAATAAGTAATTGCACACACACACACACACACACACACACACACACAAACATATACACACATAAGTTAAGAAAACTCTTCTATCAACTAGCGTTACAGATTGTAAGGCTGTAGGCATTATCTATTGGTATTGGGGAAAGGAAGGGGAAAGGTCGTGTGGAAGAAAATTGCTTGGATATTCTTTAATATAAATCAAGATTGTACTAAGTGCATTGCCATTGGACAAGAAGGGTTCGCTGAGGTATATGACGAATGCAAACTTTGCTGTGGACGCCAGGGACTTAGTGGAACTGGGTAAGGTTGTCGCACAGATGTTTCTTGTCGCTCAAGGAATGGGTAAGTGTAGAATTGAGAGGTGAGGCTAGTGAAATGATCCCGGGTTTTTATGCTGGCAAATAGGCGAGGGAAATAGCCGGTATAACCAAAAACAAACATAAAAGAGAAAAAGTCATTAATCATTTTAGTTAAAGAATATTATGCAATTGGTTTGTACAGTATTCCAATACTGTTGGGAAAATTAATGATAGGCAATCGACTTTTTGAAATTATAGCTAACATTCTTGGCTAATCCTTGCCTGCTTCTCAGAGATAAAACATGACCTGCATTCATACGCTGTACTACAGCATAACAATTTTGATACCAATCTACTATATTCTTCCATCCTTGATTTTTTATCTAGGGACCTATCCAAAAATGCCCAGGGACATTGCAGTACCATCCTTGAAGATTAACATGTTTACTGTAAAGTGTCAATCATTTGTTTTTGTTTTATTTCGTGTATTCATTGATATTTTAATATGGAGCATCTTTTTGAGGTTTTCAAAAAAAGAAAGAGAGAGAGAATGCTAGGAGGAAATGAGTGGTGAGAGTAAATGAGCTTGGAAAGGTGAGAGCAAATGACGTTAGGGGAGTGGGTGAGAAGAGGAATGTATTTAGAGAAGCAGTCATGGTCTGTGCAAAAGATGCATGTGGCATGAGAAAGGTGGAAGGGAGGCAGATTAGAAAGGGTAGTGAGTGGTGGGTTCAAGAATAAAGTTGTTGGTAAAGGAGAAAAGAGAGGTGTTTGGACAATACTTGCAAGGAAGGAGTGCAAATGACTAGGAGACGTATAAAAGAAAGGGCAGGAGGTCAAGAGAAATATTCAAGGGTTGAAAAAGAGGGCAAATGAGAATTGGGGTGAGAGAGTATCATTAAGCTTTAGGGAGAATAAAGAGATGTTTTGGAAGGGGGTAAATAACGTGCGTAAGACAAGAGAACAAATGGGAACATCGTTGAATGGGGCAAGTGGGTAAGTAATAACAAGTGGTGATGAAGTTAGAGGTAGATGAAGTAAGTGCTTTGAAGGTTTGTTGAATGTGTTTGTTGATTGAGTGGCAGATATAAGGTGTTTTGGTCGGAGTGGTATGTGAAGTGAGAGGGTCAGGGAGAATGATTTGGTGAAGAGAGAAGAGGTAGTGAAGGCTTTGCGGAAGATGAGGTTCGAAAAGTCGGCGGATTTGGATGATATTGCAGTGGAATTCATTGAAAAAGGGGGTGACTGTGTTGTTGACTGGTTGGTAAGGATATTCATTGTATGTATTGTCCATGGTGAAGTGCCTGAGGATTGGAGGAATGCATGCATAGTGCAAAGGGGATAAAGGGGATAAACGTGAGTGTCCAAACTCCATAGGCGTAAGTCTGTTGAGTATTCCTGGGAAATTATACGGAAGGGTATTGATTGAGAGGGTAAAAGCATGTACAGAGCATTAGATTGGGGAAGGGCAGTGTGGTTTCAGAAGTGGTAGAGGATGTGTGCATCAAGTGTTTGCTATGAAGAATGTATATGAGAAATACTTAGAAAAGCTGATGGATTTGTATGTAGCATTATAGATCTAGAGAAGGCATATGTAAGGGTTGATAGAGATGCGTTGTGGAAGGTCTTACGAGTATACGGTGTGGGAGGTAAGTTACTAGATACGGCGAAGCATTCTTACCGAAGATGTCAGGCATGTGTACAAACAGGAAGAGAGGAGAGTGATTGGATCCAAGTTAATTTCAGTTTGCGGCAGGGGTGTGTGATGTCTTCATGGTTGTTCGATTTGTTTATGTATGGGTTGGTTAGGGAGGTGAATAAAAGAGTTTTGGAGATATACATACACGTCCACACACGCAAATATACATACCTATACATCGCAATGTACACATATATATATATATACATATACTCACAGACACATACATATATACCCATGCACACAGTTCACACTGTCTGCCTTTATTCATTTCCATCGCCACCTCGCCACGCATGGAATACCATCCCCCTCCCCCCTCATGTGTGCGAGGTAGCGCTAGGAAAAGACAACAACGACCCCATTCGTTCACACTCAGTCTATAACTGTCATGCAATAATGCCCGAAACCACAGCTCCCTTTCCACATCCAGGCCCCACGCAACTTTCCATGGTTTACCCCAGACGCTTCACATGCCCTGATTCAATCCACTGACAGCACGTCAACCCCAGTATACCACATCGATCCAATTCACTCTATTCCTTGCACGCCTTTCACCCTCCTGCATGTTCAGGCCCCGATCACTCAAAATCTTTTTCACTCCATCTTTCCACCTCCAATTTGGTCTCCCACTTCTCCTCGTTCCCTCCACCTCCGACACATATATCCTCTTGGTCAATCTTTCCTCACTCATTCTCTCCATGTGCCCAAACCATTTCAAAACACCCTCTTCTGCTCTCTCAACCACGCTCTTTTTATTTCCACACATCTCTCTTACCCTTACGTTACTTACTCGATCAAACCACCTCACACCACACATTGTCCTCAAACATCTCATTTCCAGCACATCCATCCTCCTGCGCACAACTCTATCCATAGCCCACGCCTCGCAACCATACAACATTGTTGGAACCACTATTCCTTCAAACATACCCATTTTTGCTTTCCGAGATAATGTTCTCGACTTCCAAACATTCTTCAAGGCTCCCAGAATTTTCGCCCCCTCCCTCACCCTATGATTCACTTCCGCTTCCATGGTTCCATCCGCTGCCAGATCCACTCCCAGATATCTAAAACACTTTACTTCCTCCAGTTTTTCTCCATTCAAACTTACCTCCCAATTGACTTGACCCTCAACCCTACTGTACCTAATAACCTTGCTCTTATTCACATTTACTCTTAACTTTCTTCTTTCACACACTTTAATAAAATCAGTCACCAGCTTCTGCAGTTTCTCACATGAATCAGCCACCAGCGCTGTATCATCAGCGAACAACAACTGACTCACTTCCCAAGCTCTCTCATCCACAACAGACTTCATACTTGCCCCTCTTTCCAAAACTCTTGCATTCACCTCCCTAACAACCCCATCCATAAACAAATTAAACAACCATGGAGACATCACACACCCCTGCCGCAAACCTACATTCACTGAGAACCAATCACTTTCCTCTCTTCCTACACGTACACATGCCTTACATCCTCGATAAAAACTTTTCACTGCTTCTAACAACTTGCCTCCCACACCATATATTCTTAATACCTTCCACAGAGCATCTCTATCAACTCTATCATATGCCTTCTCCAGAACCATAAATGCTACATACAAATCCATTTGCTTTTCTAAGTATTTCTCACATACATTCTTCAAAGCAAACACCTGATCCACACATCCTCTACCACTTCTGAAACCACACTGCTCTTCCCCAATCTGATCCTCTGTACAGGCCTTCACCCTCTCAATCAATACTCTCCCATATAATTTACCAGGAATACTCAACAAACTTATACCTGTGTAATTTGAGCACTCACTCTTATCCCCTTCGCCTTTGTACAATGGCACTATGCACGCATTCCATTCCGCCAATCCTCAGGCACCTCACCATGATTCATACATACATTAAATAACCTTACCAACCATTCAACAATACAGTCACCCCCTTTTTTATATATTCCACTGCAATACCATCCAAACCTGCTGCCTTGCCGGTTTTCATCTTCCGCAAAGCTTTTACTACCTCTTCTCTGTTGACCAAATCATTTTCCCTAACCCTCTCACTTTGCACACCACCTCGACCAAAACACCCTATATCTGCCACTCTATCATCAAACACATTCAACAAACCTTCAAAATACTCACTCCATCTCCTCACATCACCACTACTTGTTATCACCTCCCCATTAGCGCCCTTCACTGAAGTTCCCATTTGCTCCCTTGTCTTACGCACTTTATTTACATCCCTCCAGAACATCTTTTTATTCTCCCTAAAATTTAATGATACTCTATCACCCCAACTCTCACTTGCCCTCTTTTTCACCTCTTGCACCTTTCTCTTGACCTCCTGTCTCTTTCTTTTATACATCTCCCACTCATTTGCATTCTTTCCCTGCAAAAATCGTCCAAATGCCTCTCTCTTCTCTTTCACTAATATTCTTACTTCTTCATCCCACCACTCACTACCCTTTCTAATCAACCCACCTCCCGTGCTTGTCATGCCACAAGCATCTTTTGCGCAATCCATCACTGATTCCCTAAATACATCCCATTCCTCCCCCACTCCCCTTATTTCCATTGTTCTCACCTTTTTCCATTCTGTACTCAGTCTCTCCTGGTACTTCCTCACACAAGTCTCCTTCCCAAGCTCACTTACTCTCACCACCCTCTTCACCCCAACATTCACTCTTCTTTTCTGAAAACCCATACAAATCTTCACCTTAGCCTCCACAAGATAATGATCAGACATCCCTCCAGTTGCACCTCTCAGCACATTAACATCCAAAAGTCTCTCTTTCGCACGCCTGTCAATTAACACGTAATTTCAATAACGCTCTCTGGCCATCTCTCCTACTTACATAAGTATACTTATGTATATCTCGCTTTTTAAACCAGGTATTCCCAATCATCAGTCCTTTTTCAGCACATAAATCTACAAGCTCTTCACCATTTCCATTTACAACACTGAACACCCCATGTATACCAATTATTCCCTCAACTGCCACATTACTCACCTTTGCATTCAAATCACCCATCACTATGACCCGGTCTCGTGCATCAAAACCACTAACACACTCATTCAGCTGCTCCCAAAACACTTGCCTCTCTTGATCTTTCTTCTCATGCCCAGGTGCATATGCACCAATAATCACCCACCTCTCTCCATCAGCTTTCAGTTTTACCCATATCAATCGAGAATTTACTTTCTTACACTCTATCACATACTCCCACAACTCCTGTTTCAGGAGTATTGCTACTCCTTCCCTTGCTCTTGTCCTCTCACTAACCCCTGACTTTACTCCCCAGACATTCCCAAACCACTCTTCCCCTTTACCCTTGAGCTTCGTTTCACTCAGAGCCAAAACATGCAGGTTCCTTTCCTCAAACATACTACCTATCTCTCCTTTTTTCACATCTTGGTTACATCCACACACATTTAGGCACCCCACTCTGAGCCTTCGAGGAGGATGAGCACTCCCCGCGTGACTCCTTCTTCTGTTTCCCATTTTAGAAAGTTAATACAAGGAGGGGAGGATTTCTGGCCCCCCGCTCCCGTCCCCTCTAGTCGCTTTCTACGACACGCGAGGAATACGTGGGAAGTATTCTTTCACCCCTATCCCCAGGGATAATATACATATATGTATACATATACACATACACACACATACACATACATACGCACATATATACACACACACATACATATATATACATATGAGAAATGTAAGAAACAATTAAAAAACTGAAAGTTCTAGCTTGAAATGAATGAAAAAAAAGAATGTCACATAATGGTTCAACCTCTGGCTATGGAAAAAGGAAATGTATAATTTATTTACACAAACGCCAATAGCAGTTCTCATCCATTTAACCACTGTATCAATAAGCTTCAATGTCTAAGCTACATTTTTCTCCAATTTCACTATTTTCCTTCACATTTTCAATTGTGTCTGAAGGTTCTACTTCAAGAGTGATTGTTTTTCCAGTAAGGGTCTTCACATCTTGGTTACATCCACACACATTTAGGCACCCCACTCTGAGCCTTCGAGGAGGATGCTTTACTTGTGGTGCTGACTTCCCTCTTTAAATTTGATCGCCGTTTCCCGCGTAGTTCACTTTCAGTGTCCCGTCTCCCACCAGCAGCGCCGCCTATCTTGCTGAGGGAAGGCATCACCTGCTGATACGTGCCACATGAGGGAAACCATCGCCACGACCACCACCCGAGATGTCTTCATGGCACATATATATATATATATATATATATATATATATATATATATATATATATATATATATATATATATATATATATATATATATATATATATATATATATATATATATATATATATATATATATATATATATGTATACATATATATACATATATATATACACACACACACATATACACACACACACACACACACATATATATATATATATATATATATATATATATATATATATATATATATATATATATATATATATATATATATATATATATATATATATATACACACACACCCCTGCCGCAAACCTACATTCACTGAGAACCAATCACTTTCCTCTCTTCCTACACGTACACATGCCTTACATCCTCGATAAAAACTTTTCACTGCTTTTAACAACTTGCCTCCCACACCATATATTCTTAATACCTTCCACAGAGCATCTCCATGTCTCCATGGTTGTTTAATTTGTTTATGGATAGGGTTGTTAGGGAGGTGAATGCAAGAGTTTTGGAAAGAGGGGCAAGTATGAAGTCTGTTGGGGATGAGATAGCTTGGGAAGTGAGTCAGTTGTTGTTCGCTGATGATACAGCGCTGGTGGCTGATTCATGTGAGAAACTGCAGAAGCTGGTGACTGAGTTTGGTAAAGTGTGTGAAAGAAGAAAGTTAAGAGTAAATGTGAATACGAGCAAGGTTATTAGGTACAGTAGGGTTGAGGGTCAAGTCAATTGGGAGGTAAGTTTGAATGGAGAAAAACTGGAGGAAGTAAAGTGTTTTTAGATATCTGGGAGTGGATCTGGCAGCGGATGGAACCATGGAAGCGGAAGTGGATCATAGGGTGGGGGAGGGGGCGAAAATTCTGGGAGCCTTGAAGAATGTGTGGAAGTCGAGAACATTATCTCGGAAAGCAAAAATGGGTATGTTTGAAGGAATAGAGGTTCCAACAATGTTGTATGGTTGCGAGGCGTGGGCTATGGATAGAGTTGTGCGCAGGAGGATGGATGTGCTGGAAATGAGATGTTTGAGGACAATGTGTGGTGTGATGTGGTTTGATCGAGTAAGTAACGTAAGGGTAAGAGAGATGTGTGGAAATAAAAAGAGCGTGGTTGAGAGAGCAGAAGAGGGTGTTTTGAAATGGTTTGGGCACATGGAGAGAATGAGTAAGGAAAGACTGACCAAGAGGATATATGTGTCGGAGGTGGAGGGAACAAGGAGAAGTGGGAGACCAAATTGGAGGTGGAAAGATGGAGTGAAAAAGATTTTGTGTGATCGGGGCCTGAACATGCAGGAGGGTGAAAGGAGGGCAAGGAATAGAGTGAATTGGATCGATATGGTATACCGGGGTTGACGTGCTGTCAGTGGATTGAATCAGGGCATGTGAAGCGTCTGGGGTAAACCATGGAAAGCTGTGTAGGTATGTATATTTGCGTGTGTGGACGTATGTATATACATGTGTATGGGGGTGGGTTGGGCCATTTCTTTCGTCTGTTTCCTTGCGCTACCTGGCAAACGCGGGAGACAGCGACAAAAAAAAAGAAAAAAAATATATATACATATGAAAAATGTAAGAAATAATTTAGAAAACTGAACTTCTAGCTTGAAATGAAATGAAAAATGAATGTCACATAATGGTTCAACTTCTGGCTATGGAAAAGGGAAATGTATAATTTATTTACACAAACGTCAATAGTAGTTTTCATCAATTTAACCACTGTATCATACTGCCTGGTCCACTTCTCTTGTCATGAAACTGGAATATTGGCTTATGATGTTTCTCAATTGTCTTCATTACACAAAGTACAACCACATCTTGGATACATGAGGGTAGGTAGTTGGTCATCCGCCATAATAAAGCCTTGACAGACCAAAAGTTTATCTGGACCTCAACTTTTCCAGTACATTCATGAAAAACGTCTAAGCTTCAATGTCTAAGCTACATTCTTTTCCAATTTCGCTATTTTCTTGTCAGAGCACCATGTATGAAAACTATCACTCCAGTAACACAACTATAAACATTTACTTCCCCTTTAAAAAAGTTCTGGGGAAGTCTGTCTCGATACACTGCGGGTCACTGTGTGTATATATATATATATATATATATATATATATATATATATATATATATATATATATATATATATATATATATATATATATATATATATATATATATATATATATATATATATATATATATATATATATATATATATATATATATATATATATATATATATATTTATTTATATATATATATATATATATATATATATATATATATTTATATATATATATATATGGGTATGTTTGAAGGAATAGTGGTTCCAAGAATGTTGTATGGTTGCGAGGCGTGGGCTATGGATAGAGTTGTGCGCAGGAGGGTGGATGTGCTGGAAATGAGATGTTTGAGAACAATGTGTGGTGTGAGGTGGTTTGATTGAGTAAGTAACGTAAGGGTAAGAGAGATGTGTGGAAATAAAAAGAGCGTGGTTGAGAGAGCAGAAGAGGGTGTTTTGAAATGGTTTGGGCACATGGAGAGAATGAGTGAGGAAAGATTGACCAAGAGGATATATGTGTCGGAGGTGGAGGGAACGAGGAGAAGAGGGAGACCAAATTGGAGGTGGAAAGATGGAGTGAAAAAGATTTTGTGTGATCGGGGCCTGAACATGCAGGAGGGTGAAAGGAGGGCAAGGAATAGAGTGAATTGGATCGATGTGGTATACCGGGGTTGACGTGCTGTCAGTGGATTGAATCGGGGCATGTGAAGCGTCTGGGGTAAACCATGGAAAGCTGTGTAGGTATGTATATTTGCGTGTGTGGACGTATGTATATACATGTGTATGGGGGTGGGTTGGGCCATTTCTTTCGTCTGTTTCTTTGCGCTACCCCGCAAACGCGGGAGACAGCGACAAAGCAAAAAAAAAAAAAAAGAATATATATATATATATATATATATATATAAATAAACAGACAATGATGTTGATATCTTGAACGAGATAGGTTCATAAGAATTAGAATATTTTTTACATACTTTATGTTCAGTGATAACCTGTAACAAGGAGATAACATAGACTTATGTGTGTTGCCAAGCACGTCGCAAGCATAAAGATTGCCGCGGGGCAAGACGAGAACTGGTATATAAGATGCCTGGGAGAGCTCAGTACCACCTCCACCAGCATGAAGGTCCTGGTTTTGTGCGCGCTAGTAGCGGCCGCTGCCGCTTGGCCAAGCTTCAGCGAGGAACTTAGCTTTCAGAGTGACTCCTCGGGTAAGTAAATCTTGCATGTTTGCACACCATTACACTACTCGATTGCTGATCGCTACGTGTCTTACGTATATGCTTATTGACCGAGCTTCCCACAACTCATTTCTGAAAATCATTTCAGTCATTTCTGCACTACATTAAGAATATGTCTTTATGTATATAAGAAATTTTACATGTTAACTGATTATTCCTTTCCGTAAATTCCACATAAAGAGAAAGTTCATATGAATGAAAAACGCACTCGTTATCATACCCTTCTCGAGTGAGTAATTTTTTTGTGTCTTTCCACTGACGAAACGTTCGTTTTTCATTTCTTTGGTAGTCGAAGAGCAATGCAGGAAAGTATTTTTGTACAATATTCGTAACAATATTTATATTTCTTCTTTCATGTACATTCCAATTACCAGACTCAAAACTGAAGTTTTATTTATTCTTATTGAGAATAGATCACTCCGGGATTATCACCATTCATCTCAACAAAAAAGGATAATGAAGTCATATTTCTATTTACTGATTTAGTCAGCATATACATTAGTAACTTGTAGTACGTTATCATCTGGAGTTCATTTCTTCTTAGTTCAGTGATGGTTACTGATAGAAAATCACTATGATGCGAAGTGCCGGTTCGCATTCATATATTTTTAGTTTAGTATGGAATGTGTCAGTAGAAACATCTGGCGACAAAGACTTTAAGTCAAGAAAATATTCAGTTCAATGTATATTTTCATCATAGCTTCACCAAGTACTGTTATTGTAAAAGACCAGCAGGACAGTTGCTGACGAAACAGATGCAAGTTATGGTGGAACTTCCTCAAAAGTCATACATCAGCTGATGAAAAAAATGTGTCATTTTGGGACTAACGATTTTTGGTTCGATATAGAAAATAATTAGCTTCATGTGTGATCATGATTTTTGACAGCGTTCTTTTATGACACATACCTATTCACATTGGACCTCCTGAAGGGTTAACTCCTCATTCTTTTCTCATGCCTACTCATTTGTCGCCTATTATCAGAAAAATTGTCCTTTAATTGTGTTTATTAGTCCAAAAGATAGGACCATTCTATACTAGCCATCTGGGTCATAGACAACCCGGCTAAAATTTTGGAACCGTTTTTTATGAAGAATAAGTATTTACCTCATCATCAGTTATAGATAGATGTTCATTTGGAAAACTTTTTTAGACATATACGTATATTTGTACTTTCATAAAGAAAATCATTATCGATAAAGTGTTCCAAACAACCAAAGGTGCTAATGGGCTATTAAAGACACGGGGATGGAAAGATCACTTAAGTTGACCAACAACTATTCATACAAAAACGATTCTCGCCACAAAGAATAAGTTGAAAGTAAAGAATCCATTCTTAGTCATTCAAAATAAAATGAAAGTAAAGATTCCAGCATTGATAATAATCATGATTTATCATTCATTTACCGTTGAAGTAATTCTAAATTTTTTCCTAAACATCTTGAATTTAACTAAGAGAAAGTAAGCGGCACGTTACCACACTTTTGCTGCTCCACATCAGCACTTACCATAAAAAGATTTTATTTCTAATTACAGAGACCTCTCATGGAAATTTTTTTGGACGAAAGAGGCGATGAGAGTGTTACATGCAATTGTAATTCCTAGGAATTAGTTTGAAAAAATAAAGAAATAGCAAATAAACGTACAAAAGACACGCGAGCTGTGTCGAGAGAATCGCTCTTCGTCAGTATTAGAATTTGCGTTGATATATATCGCACAAATTTGAATCTATTTCATAATACTACGTGATATGAACTTCATCATAACCTGGAATGACAGTAATGTAATGGCAATATTTCAAATACAAACACAAAGGAACAGAAAAGAAACAAAATCAGTTGCAGATGTGGCTGAATATTCGTTTAGTGTACATATTCATCCATAGATTTTCATTTATCCTTAACAATTTGCAAGCAAGGTCTTTAAGGTTCATTCTAAAAAGTGCAGTATTGTTATGAAAATTTAGATACAGCAAACTATTATATATTGTCATGATGATTATTCAAATGTCTTCCATTCCAGGAATTACCAACGCCCATAAACAACAAGATATCAACCATCTGGTGGACAAGATCTACGAGCCCACAAAGTATCCAGATTTGAAAGAAATAGCAGAAAACTTTAACCCTTTGGGCGACACTTCCATATATAATGACCAAGGTGCAGCCGCGGAAACGCTTATGAAGGAGCTTACCGATCACAGACTCTTGGAGAAGCATCACTGGTTCTCACTTTTTAACAATCGCCAACGAGAAGAAGCTCTCATGCTTTTTGCTGTCTTGAATCAGTGCAAGGAATGGTACTGTTTCCGAAGCAACGCCGCCTATTTTCGTGAGCAAATGAATGAGGGAGAGTTTGTGTATGCACTCTATGTGGGTGTCATCCACTCCAAACTGGGAGATGGAATTGTTTTGCCTCCACTCTACGAAATCACCCCTCACATGTTTACAAACAGTGAAGTCATCGACAAGGCTTACTCTGCCAAGATGACACAAAGAGCAGGTACATTTGATGTGAGTTTTACTGGAACAAAAAAGAACAAGGAACAACGAGTGGCCTACTTCGGAGAGGATATTGGCATGAACATCCACCACGTTACTTGGCATATGGACTTCCCCTTCTGGTGGCAAGATTCCTATGGCTATCATTTAGATCGCAAGGGTGAGCTCTTCTTCTGGGTCCACCACCAACTTACTGCTCGCTTTGACTCTGAGCGTCTTTCCAACTGGCTGGATCCCGTTGACGAGCTACACTGGGATGCCACTATCCACGAAGGGTTTGCTCCACTTACCAGTTATAAGTATGGTGGTGAGTTTCCTGTGCGTCCAGACAACATACACTTCGAAGACGTGGACGGCGTAGCTCGTGCGCACGACATGGAAATCATAGAGAGCCGCATTCGTGACGCAATTGCTCATGGTTACATTACAGCCACCGACGGACACACGATCGACATCAGGAACCCTAAGGGCATTGAGCTTCTGGGAGACATTATCGAATCCTCGATGTACAGTTCCAACGCGCATTATTATGGTTCACTACACAACACTGCTCACGTAATGCTTGGTCGACAGGGAGATCCTCATGGCAAGTTCAACTTGCCTCCCGGAGTTATGGAACATTTTGAGACTGCCACACGAGACCCGAGTTTCTTCCGTCTGCATAAATATATGGATAACATCTTTAAAGAACACACTGACTCTTTCCCTCCCTACACCCATGATGACCTCGAATTCCCGGGTATAGTCGTGGACGAAATTGCTATTGACGGGAGTCTTGTTACATTCTTCGATGAGTTCCATTATAGTCTCATAAATGCTGTAGATTCCGGTGAAAACATAAAGGATGTGGAAATCAATGCCAGAGTTCATCGGCTGAACCATGAAGAATTTACTTACAAGATTACAGTCTCCAACAACAAAAACGACGATCATTTAGCTACAATCCGCATTTTCCTGTGCCCAAAAGAGGATAATAATCATATACAATTGACTTTGGATCAATCACGTTGGCTTTGCGTTGAACTGGACAAGTTCTGGAAAAAGGGTAAGTACCTTTTACCTACAGGATAAGATTTAGTTTCAATATATATAAAAACCTTGCAAAGTGACATAATAGATCCTATGTCTATCTCTCTATCTATCTATCTATATATCTATCTATCTATCTATCTATCTATCTATCTATATATATATATATATATATATATATATATATATATATATATATATATATATATATATATATATATATACACATATATATTTTTTTCTTGCTTTGTCGCTATCTCCCGCGTTTGCGAGGTAGCGCAAGGAAACAGACGAAAGAAATGGCCCAACCCACCCCCATACACATGTATATACATACGTCCACACACGCAAATATACATACCTACACAGCTTTCCATGGTTTACCCCAGACGCTTCACATGCCCTGATTCAACCCACTGACAGCACGTCAACTCCGGTATACCACATCGATCCAATTCACTCTATTCCTTGCCCTCCTTTCACCCTCCTGCATGTTCAGGCCCCGATCACAAAAAATCTTTTTCACTCCATCTTTCCACCTCCAATTTGGTCTCCCACTTCTCCTCGTTCCCTCCACCTCCGACACATATATCCTCTTGGTCAATCTTTCCTCACTCATTCTCTCCATGTGCCCAAACCATTTCAAAACACCCTCTTCTGCTCTCTCAACCACGCTCTTTTTATTTCCACACATCTCTCTTACCCTTACGTTACTTACTCGATCAAACCACCTCACACCACACATTGTCCTCAAACATCTCATTTCCAGCACATCCATCCTCCTGCGCACAACTCTATCCATAGCCCACGCCTCGCAACCATACAACATTGTTGGAACCACTATTCCTTCAAACATACCCATTTTTGCTTTCCGAGATAATGTTCTCGACTTCCACACATTCTTCAAGGCTCCCAGAATTTTCGCCCCCTCCCCCATCCTATGATCCACTTCCGCTTCTATGGTTCCATCCGCTGCCAGATCCACTCCCAGATATCTAAAACACTTTACTTCCTTCAGTTTTTTTCCATTCAAACTTACCTCCCAATTGACTTGACCTTCAACCCTACTGTGCCTAATAACCTTGCTCTTATTCACATTTACTCTTAACTTTCTTCTTTCACACGCTTTACCAAACTCAGTCACCAGCTTCTGCAGTTTCTCACATGAATCAGCCACCAGCGCTGTATCATCAGCGAACAACAACTGACTCACTTCCCAAGCTCTCTCATCCCCAACAGACTTCATACTTGGCCCTCTTTCCAAAACTCTTGCATTCACCTCCCTAACAACCCCATCCATAAACTAATTAAACAACCATGGAGACATCACACACCCCTGCCTCAAACCTACATTCACTGAGAACCAATCACTTTCCTCTCTTCCTACACGTACATATGCCTTACATCCTCGATAAAAACTTTTCACTGCTTCTAACAACTTGCCTCCCTCACCATATATTCTTAATACCTTCCACAGAGCATCTCTATCAACTCTATCATATGCCTTCTCCAGATCCATTAATGCTACATACAAATCCATTTGCTTTTCTAAGTATTTCTCACATACATTCTTCAAAGCAAACATCTGATCCACACATCCTCCATCACTTCTGAAACCACACTGCTCTTCCCCAATCTGATGCTCTGTACATACCTTCACCCTCTCAATCAATATCCTCCCATATAATTTACCAGGAATACTCAACAAACTTATACCTCTGTAATTTGAGCACTCACTCTTATCCCCTTTGCCTTTGTGCAATGGCACTATGCACGCATTCCGCCAATCCCCAGGCACCTCACCATGAGTCATACATACATTAAATAACCTTACCGACCAGTCAATAATACAGTCACCCCCTTTCTTAATAAATTCCACTGCAATACCATCCAAACCTGCTGCCTTGCCGGCTTTCATCTTCCGCAAAGCTTTTACTACCTCTTCTCTGGTGAGAGTAAGTGAGCTTGGGAAGGAGACTTGTGTGAGGAAGTACCAGGAGAGACTGAGTACAGAATGGAAAAAGGTGAAAACAATGGAAGTAAGGGGAGTGGGGGAGGAATGGGATGTATTTAGGGAATAAGTGATGGATTGCGCAAAAGATGCTTGTGGCATGAGAAGAGTGGGAGGTGGGTTGATTAGAAAGGGTAGTGAGTGGTGGGATGAAGAAGTAAGAGTATTAGTGAAAGAGAAGAGAGAGGCATTTGGACGATTTTTGCAGGGAAAAAATGCAATTGAGTGGGAGATGCATAAAAGAAAGAGACAGGAGGTCAAGAGAAAGGTGCAAGAGGTGAAAAAGAGGGCGAATGAGAGTTGGGGTGAGAGAGTATCATTAAATTCTAGGGAGAATAAAAAGATGTTCTGAAAGGAGGTAAATAAAGTGCGTAAGACAAGGGAGCAAACGGGAAGTTCAGTGAAGGGCGCAAATGGGGAGGTGATAACAAGTAGTAGTGATGTGAGAAGGAGATGGAGTGAGTATTTTGAAGGTTTGTTGAATGTGTTTGATGATAAGAGTGGCAGATATAGGGTGTTTTGGTCGAGGTGGTGTGCAAAGTGAGAGGGTTAGGGAAAATGATATATATATATATATATATATATATATATATATATATATATATATATATATATATATATATATATATATATATATATATATATATATATATATATATATGTCAATATATATATATATATATAAATGTCAATAAGAGCAAGGTTATTAGGTACAGTAGGGTTGAGGGTCAAGTCAATTGGGAGGTGAGTTTGAATGGTGAGAGGCTGGAGGAAGTGAAGTGTTTTAGATATCTGGGAGTGGATCTGTCAGCGGATGGAACCATGGAAGCGGAAGTGGATCATAGGGTGGGGGAGGGGGCGAAAATTTTGGGAGCCTTGAAAAATGTGTGGAAGTCGAGAACATTATCCCGGAAAGCAAAAA
Source organism: Panulirus ornatus (assembly GCF_036320965.1). Taxonomy (NCBI): domain Eukaryota; kingdom Metazoa; phylum Arthropoda; class Malacostraca; order Decapoda; family Palinuridae; genus Panulirus; species Panulirus ornatus. Next base: position 55,813,453 of record NC_092243.1, read on the forward strand.
TGGGTATGTTTGAAGGAATAGTAGTTCCAACAATGTTGTATGGTTGCGAGGCGTGGGCTATGGATAGAGTTGTGCGTAGGAGGATGGATGTGCTGGAAATGAGATGTTTGAGGACAATGTGTGGTGTGAGGTGGTTTGATCGAGTAAGTAACGTAAGGGTAAGAGAGATGTGTGGAAATAAAAAGAGCGTGGTTGAGAGTGCAGAAGAGGGTGTTTTGAAGTGGTTTGGGCACATGGAGAGAATGAGTGAGGAAAGATTGACCAAGAGGATATATGTGTCGGAGGTGGAGGGAACGAGGAGAAGAGGGAGACCAAATTGGAGGTGGAAAGATGGAGTGAAAAGGATTTTGTGTGATCGGGGCCTGAACATGCAGGAGGGTGAAAGGAGGGCAAGGAATAGAGTGAATTGGAGCGATGTGGTACACAGGGGTTGACGTGCTGTCAGTGGATTGAATCAAGGCATGTGAAGCGTCTGGGGTAAACCATGGAAAGCTGTGTAGGTATGTATATTTGCGTGTGTGGACGTATGTATGTACATGTGTATGGGGGGGTTGGGCCATTTCTTTCGTCTGTTTCCTTGCGCTGCCTCGCAGACGCGGAAGACAGCGACATAGTATAATAAAAAAAAATAATTAATGATTTTGGTAATAATGATAATGATAATAATGATGATAATAATAATAATAATGATAATAATCACGATGATAGTAACAATAGTAATAATCATAATAGTAGTAATAATGATGAAGACAGAAAATATATATAATATTAACACGAGATGAAATTTTCCAATCCAGTCCCCAAGGGAATTAGTACGATCAACCGCAGTTCTAAGGACTCATCGGTCACCGTCCCTGATATGCCAAGTTTCCAGTCACTGAAGCAACAAGCTGATGATGCTGTAACCGGTGGCCACGACCTCGACCTGAGTGCGTATGAACGGTCCTGTGGCATCCCCGACAGAATGTTGCTACCCAAGAGCAAGTCTGAGGGTATGGAATTCAACCTCTACGTGGCCGTGACTGACGGAGCCAAGGATACAGAAGGACATAGTGGGGACCTCGAGCACGGTGGCACCCATGCTCAGTGTGGCGTTCATGGTGAAGATTACCCAGACAACCGGCCTTTGGGTTATCCTTTGGAGCGTCGCATTCCTGATGAACGCGTCATTGATGGGGTTCCAAATATCAAGCACACAGTCGTCACGATCGTCCATCATCCAGACCACCATGCCTAAATTCTTTTCTCACTCGACTAACAAAATATTGTCCAAATTATGAGATTTTGTTATTAATTAGTTGACTGTTCACAGCCTTTAATACTAAGTAAAGTTCATCTAAGGTGATTATTTGCTTTAAGCATTGTCAATAATGAAAAACATAACAGAACTGTCTAAGATTCTTATCCTATAATAAAGAACATATTGCATTTATCATATCAGCTCATTATCCTTGTACATTTTACGTCTTATGATAGGTTATAATAGAGCACAATATATTTTTTTTTTCATTTCCCATTAAGTACAAAGTAGAAAAGTGTTACAGGTCTCCTGATTCCTCTGTCTTTTTTCCCAAGGAACTACATTCAGTAATGTTTACTTTGCTTTCATTAATTGAAATGAGAATTAAATTATCTATAAGTAACGGACTGTTTTTGCACATATACTGCATAAAATTACCTATTCATTTTCTAAAATCCCTTGAGTACACATGAATGAGATGTTTGCAATCAATGGACCCATGTGTTTAGGCTTATATTCTATTTAGAATTCTAAGTTTTTCAAATTTTCCAGAAATTGCTGCTTATTTTTCCTTTACTTATGCACATTGCATTATTAATGAATGATTGTTTTTCACATTCTTCAAGACCATCATCTTTCACAGTTATCATATTATGACGCATAGTCCCAAAAGCCTTTATTTTTCCAATTATTGGTGACTAATATTTCCAAGATTTCTTGGTAACTTTCGTATATATGAAAGTTCCAAATTCGTGATAATCAAAATATCTTATAATGATTCGGATACTGTACTAAGATTTTATACTAAAATAATATTCTACACACACACACACACACACACACACACACACACACACACACACACACCTTTTTTTGCCGTCATCCTCTACCATGACGTACACGGCTTGTGTAGTTATTCAAAGTGAAATTCAAATATAAAGATGACCCCTAATATGGGTAAAGCTTTCACAGGAAAAAACAGAACTAATAGAGGTTCTACCGGAGAAAAGAAATTATATCAAAAACAGCTCACGAGAGCATGCCGCTACTTCAGTGACAAAATAGCAAAGGAAACTATTATCAAAGATGATGTTAACCTCGCCCTGAAAGACGGACAATTTACTACCCAATCCACCTCCCATTCCACTCCTTTCCCGGATATGAACCAAAGCAGATCACTCTGAATATACCTGACGCTGGACACCAATTAGGGTGTTTTGGAGGACAGGCTTTCCATTAACTCCTGACAACAACGGCCATCCAGGCTAACGCCAACCCTGACCTTTCTCATACATCAAAGTTTACCTCAGGTCTATCAACCCCAACGTATCTGGTTCAGGGTGTGAACGTCACCTTAGAAAACCATACAGATTTTCTAAAGTCTCACACTAGCTGCTGTATAATAGTCATATTATCAGTCCAACACATCCTGTGACACTGAGCAAACAGGCGTTATGACCATGTAAATCATTACATAATAGGAAAGCACAGAGCATCTGGCTAAAACGCCTTGGTTGTTTAAACAAAGAATCAAACTTCCAGGTTTCAGAAAACTTGTCATTTTAAAAACTATAATCAACTATACATAGGTTGGGTTAAAGCCATATGAAAAAACCTACAGAATATTTTTGTTAGCACTTGTAAATTTGTTACTTTCTTAGTGAAATGAATAATTTCTTTCGCTCCTGTTAACATTGCAGCACACCTGTAATCCCCTCTTCACCCATCGAGTACGGATATACCTCGTGTTACTGTATCGCTACAACATCCTTCGGATATCAAGAACCTGCCTACACGATTGATGACTTCTACTGTACATATACAATTGTCGAACAAACACAAACTGTAAAAGCATATATTTATTTATTTACTTTACCTATTTTGCTTTGTCGCTGTCTCCCGCGTTAGCGATGTATCGCAAGGAAACAGACGAAAGATTGGCCCAACCCACCCACATACACATGTATATACATACACATCCACACACGCAATATATACATACCTATACATCTCAACGTATACATATATATATATACACACACAGACATATACATATATACACATGAACATAATTCATACTGTCTGCCCTAATTCATTCCCGTCGCCACCCCGCCACACGTGAAAATAAACACCCCCTCCCCACAAATGTGCGCGAGGTAGTGCTAGGAAAAGACAACAAAGGCCACTTTCGTTCACATTCAGTCTCTAGCTGTCATGTAACAATGCACAGAAACCACAGCTCCCTTTCCACATCCAGGCCCCACAGAACTTTCCACGGTTTACCCCAAACGCTTCACATGCCCTGGTTCAATCCATTGACAGCACGTCGACTCCGGTATACCACATCGTTCCAATTCACTCTATTCCTTGCGCGCCTTTCACCCTCCTGCATGTTCAGGCCCCGATCACTCAAAATATATATATATATATATATATATATATATCATACAAACCTCCAACAGCCAGGATCGAACCTGGGACCCCTGTGCAATAGGCAGGCATGCTAACCGCTAGGCTATGGGACTGTATGATAGGAAACAACTATTCGAAATACTAAGTACTCGAATACCCTTCGTCTCACAATGGTGAGCAACGGGGTCTATACTGGTTGTTTCCGAACAGACGCACATAGCCAGCTGATAGCGTTTTACCGAACCTAACTGTACAACGCGGAGGTATATGAATACGAATAAAGTGCATATGAACGCGCACCTTCATAGAACATACAAACCTCGAACAGCCAGGATCGAACCTGGGACCCCTGTGCAAGAGGCAGGCATGCTAACCGCTAGGCTATGGGACTGTAAGATAGGAAACAACTATTCGAAATACTAAGTACTCGAATACCCTTCGTCTCACAATGGTGAGCAACGGGGTCTATACTGGTTGTTTCACGCGGGGAGTGCTCATCCTCCTCGATGGCTCAGATTGGGATGTCTAAATATGTGTGGATGTAACCAAGATAAGAAAAAAGGAGAGATAGGTAGTATGTTTGAGTGAAACGAAGCTCAAGGGTTACGGGGAAGAGTGGTTGGGGAATGTCTTGGGAGTAAAGTCAGGGGTTAGTGAGAGGGCAAGAGCAAGGGAAGGAGTAGCACTACTCCTGAAACAGGAGTGGTGGGAGTATGTGATAGAGTGTAAGAAAGTAAACTCTAAAGTGATATGGGTAAAAGTGAAAGTTGATGGAGAGAGATGGGTGATTATTGGTGCATATGCACCTGGGTATGAGAAGAAAGATCATGAGAGGCAAATGTTTTGGGAGCAGCTGCATGAGTGTGTTAGTGGTTTTGATGCACGAGACCGGGTTATAGTAATGGGTGATTTGAATGCAAAGGTGGGTAATGTGGCAGTTGAGGGAATAACTGGTATACATGGGGTGTTCAGAGTTGTAAATGGAAATGGTGAAGAGCTTGTAGATTTATGTGCTGAAAAAGGACTGGTGATTGGGAATACCTGGTTTAAAAAGAGAGATATACATAAGTATACGTATGTAAGTAGGAGAGATGGCCAGAGAGCGTAATTGGATTACGTGTTGATTGATAGGCGCGCGAAAGAGAGACTTTTGGATGTTAATGTGCTGAGAGGTGCAACTGGAGGGATGTATGATCATTATCTTGTGGAGGCTAAGGTGAAGATTTGTAGAGGTTTTCAGAAATGAAGAGAGAATGTTGGGGTGAAGAGAGTGGTGAGGGTAAGTGAGCTTGGGAAGGAGACTTGTGTGAGGAAGTACCAGGAGAGACTGAGTACAGAATGGAAAAAGGTGAGAACAAAGGAGGTAAGGGGAGTGGGGGAGGAATGGGATGCATTTAGGGAAAGAGTGATGCCTTGCGCAAAAGCTGCTTGCGGCATGAGAAGCGTGGGAGGTGGGCAAATTAGAAAAGGTAGTGAGTGGTGGGATGAAGAGGTAAGATTATTAGTGAAAGAGAAGAGAGAGGCATTTGGACGATTTTTGCAGGGAAATAATGCAAATGAGTGGGAGATGTATAAAAGAAAGAGGCAGGAGGTCAAGAGAAAAGTACAAGAGGTGAAAAAGAGGGCAAATGAGAGTTGGGGTGAGAGATTATCATTAAATTTTAGTGAGTATAAAAAGATGTTTTGGAAGGAGGTAAATAAAGTGCGTAAGACAAGGGAGCAAATGGGAACTTCAGTGAAGTGGGCTAATGGGGAGGTGATAACTAGAAGTGGTAATGTGATAAGGAGATGGAGTGAGTATTTTGAAGGTTTGTTGAATGTGTTTGATGAAAGAGTGGCAGATATAGGGTGTTTTGGTCGAGGTGGTGTGCAAAGTGAAAGGGTTAGGGAAAATTATTTGGTAAACAGAAAGAGGTAGTAAAAGCTTTGCGGAAGATGAAAGCCGGCAAGGCAGCGTGTTTGGATGGTATTGCAGTGGAATTTATATAAAAAAAAGAAAAGGGGGTGAGTGTATTGTTGACTGGTTCGTAAGGTAATTCAATGTATGTATGGTTCATGGTGAGGTGCCTGAGGATTGGCGGAATGCTTGCATAGTGCCATTGTACAAAGGCAAAGGGGACAAAGGTGAGTGCTCAAATTACAGAGGTATAAGTTTATTGAGTATTCCTGGGAAATTACATGGGAGGGTATTGATTGAGAGGGTGAATGCATGTACAGAGCATCAGATTGGGGAAGAGCAGTGTGGTTTTAAAAGTGGTAGGGGGTGTGTAGATCAGGTATTTGCTTTGAAGAATGTATGTGAGAAATACTTAGAGAAGCAAATGGATTTGTATGGAGCATTTCTGGATCTGGAGAAGGCATACGATAGAGTTGTTAGAGATGCTCTGTGGAAGGTATTAAGAATATATGGTGTGGAAGGCAAGTTGTCAGAAGCAGTGAAAAGTTTTTATCGAGGATGTAAGGCATGTGTACGAGTAGGAGGAGAGGAAAGTGATTGGTTCTTAGTGAATATTGGTTTGCGGCAGGGGTGCGTGATGTCTCCATATATATATATATATATATATATATATATATATATATATATATATATATATATATATATATATATATATATATATATATATATATATATATATATATATATATATATATATATATATATATATATATATATATATATATATATATAGAAGAAAGTTAAGAGTAAATGTGAATAAGAGCAAGGTTATTAGGTACAGTAGGGTTGAAGGTCAAGTCAATTGGGAGGTAAGTTTGAGTGAAGAAAAACTGGAGGAAGTAAAGTGTTTTAGATATCTGGGAGTGGATCTGGCAGCGGATGGAACCATGGAAGCGGAAGTGAATCATGGGGTGGGGGAGGGGGCGAAAATTCTGGGAGCCTGGGTAAAACTGAAAGTTGATGAAGAGAGATGGGTGATTATTGGTGCATATGCACCTGGGCATGAGAAGAAAGATCATGAGAGGCAAGTGTTTTGGGAGCAGCTGAATGAGTGTGTTAGTGGTTTTGATGCACAAGACCGGGTTATAGTGATGGGTGATTTGAATGCTAAGGTGAGTAATGTGGCAGTTGAGGAAAAAATTGGTATACATGGGGTGCTAAGTGTTGGAAATGAAGAGCTTGTAGATTTATGTGCTGAAAAAGGACCGGTGATTGGGAATACCTGGTTTAAAAAGCGAGACATACATAAGTATACGTATGTAAGTAGGAGAGACGGCCAGAGAGCGTTATTGGATTACGTGTTAATTGATAGGCGCGCGAAAGAGAGACTTTTGGATTTTAATGTGCTGAGAGGTGCAACTGGAGGGATGTTTGATCATTATCTTGTGGAGGCGAAGGTGAAGATTTGTAGGGGTTTTCAGAAAAGAAGAGAGAATGATGGGGGGAAGAGGGGGGTGAGAGTAAGTGAGCTTGGGAAGGAGACTTGTGTGAGGAAGTACCAGGAGAGACTGAGTACAGAATGGAAAAAGGTGAGAACAAAGGAGGTAAGGGGAGTGGGGGAGGAATGGGATGTATTTAGGGAAGCAGTGATGGCTTGCGCAAAAGATGCTTGTGGCATGAGAAGCGTGGGAGGTGGGTTGATTAGAAAGGGAAGTGCGTGGTGGGATGAAGAAGTAAGATTATTAGTGAACGAGAAGAGAGAGGCATTTGGACGATTTTTGCAGGGAAAAAAATGCAAATGAGTGGGAGATGTATCAAGGAAAGAGACAAGAGGTCAAGAGAAAGGTGCAAGAGGTGAAAAAGAGGGCAAATGAGAGTTGGGGTGAGAGAGTATCATTAAATTTTAGGGAGAATAAAAAGATGTTTTGGAAGGAAGTAAATAAAGTGCGTAAGACAAGGGAGCAAATGGGAACTTCAGTGAAGTGGGCTAATGGGGAGGTGATAACTAGAAGTGGTAATGTGATAAGGAGATGGAGTGAGTATTTTGAAGGTTTGTTGAATGTGTTTGATGATAGAGTGGCAGATATAGGGTGTTTTGGTCGAGGTGGTGTGCAAAGTGAGAGGGTTAGGGAAAATGATTTGGTAAACAGAGAAGAGGTAGTAAAAGCTTTGCGGAAGATGAAAGCCGGCAAGGCAGCAGGTTTGGATGGTATTGCAGTGGAATTTATTTAAAAAGGGGGTGACTGTATTGTTGACTTGTTGGTAAGGTTATTTAATGTATGTATGATTCATGGTGAAGTGCCTGAGGATTGGCGGAATGCTTGCATAGTACCATTGTACAAAGGCAAAGGGGAGAAAAGTGAGTGCTCAAATTTCAGTGGTATAAGTTTGTTGAGTATTCCTGGTAAATTATATGGGAGGGTACTGATTAAGAGGGTGAAGGTATGTACAGAGCATCAGATTGGGGAAGGGCAGTGTGGTTTCAGTAGTGGTAGAGGATGTGTGGATCAGGTGTTTGCTTTGAAGAATGTATGTGAGAAATACTTAGAAAAGCAAATGGATTTGTATGTAGAATTTATGGATCTGGAGAAGGCATATGCTAGAGTTGATAGAGATGCTCTGTGGAAGGTATTAAGAATATATGGTGTGGGAGGCAAGTTGTTAGAAGCAGTGAAAAGATTTTATCGAGGATGTAAGGCATGTGTAACTGTAGGAAGAGAGGAAAGTGATTGGTTCTCAGTGAATGTAGGATTGCGGCAGGGGTGCGTGATGTCTCCATATATATATATATATATATATATATATATATATATATATATATATATATATATATATATATATATATATATATATATATATATATATATATATATATATATATATATATATATATATATATATATATATATATATATATATATATATATAGAAGAAAGTTAAGAGTAAATGTGAATAAGAGCAAGGTTATTAGGTACAGTAGGGTTGAAGGTCAAGTCAATTGGGAGGTAAGTTTGAGTGAAGAAAAACTGGAGGAAGTAAAGTGTTTTAGATATCTGGGAGTGGATCTGGCAGCGGATGGAACCATGGAAGCGGAAGTGAATCATGGGGTGGGGGAGGGGGCGAAAATTCTGGGAGCCTGGGTAAAACTGAAAGTTGATGAAGAGAGATGGGTGATTATTGGTGCATATGCACCTGGGCATGAGAAGAAAGATCATGAGAGGCAAGTGTTTTGGGAGCAGCTGAATGAGTGTGTTAGTGGTTTTGATGCACAAGACCGGGTTATAGTGATGGGTGATTTGAATGCTAAGGTGAGTAATGTGGCAGTTGAGGAAAAAATTGGTATACATGGGGTGCTAAGTGTTGGAAATGAAGAGCTTGTAGATTTATGTGCTGAAAAAGGACCGGTGATTGGGAATACCTGGTTTAAAAAGCGAGACATACATAAGTATACGTATGTAAGTAGGAGAGACGGCCAGAGAGCGTTATTGGATTACGTGTTAATTGATAGGCGCGCGAAAGAGAGACTTTTGGATTTTAATGTGCTGAGAGGTGCAACTGGAGGGATGTTTGATCATTATCTTGTGGAGGCGAAGGTGAAGATTTGTAGGGGTTTTCAGAAAAGAAGAGAGAATGATGGGGGGAAGAGGGGGGTGAGAGTAAGTGAGCTTGGGAAGGAGACTTGTGTGAGGAAGTACCAGGAGAGACTGAGTACAGAATGGAAAAAGGTGAGAACAAAGGAGGTAAGGGGAGTGGGGGAGGAATGGGATGTATTTAGGGAAGCAGTGATGGCTTGCGCAAAAGATGCTTGTGGCATGAGAAGCGTGGGAGGTGGGTTGATTAGAAAGGGAAGTGCGTGGTGGGATGAAGAAGTAAGATTATTAGTGAACGAGAAGAGAGAGGCATTTGGACGATTTTTGCAGGGAAAAAAATGCAAATGAGTGGGAGATGTATCAAGGAAAGAGACAAGAGGTCAAGAGAAAGGTGCAAGAGGTGAAAAAGAGGGCAAATGAGAGTTGGGGTGAGAGAGTATCATTAAATTTTAGGGAGAATAAAAAGATGTTTTGGAAGGAAGTAAATAAAGTGCGTAAGACAAGGGAGCAAATGGGAACTTCAGTGAAGTGGGCTAATGGGGAGGTGATAACTAGAAGTGGTAATGTGATAAGGAGATGGAGTGAGTATTTTGAAGGTTTGTTGAATGTGTTTGATGATAGAGTGGCAGATATAGGGTGTTTTGGTCGAGGTGGTGTGCAAAGTGAGAGGGTTAGGGAAAATGATTTGGTAAACAGAGAAGAGGTAGTAAAAGCTTTGCGGAAGATGAAAGCCGGCAAGGCAGCAGGTTTGGATGGTATTGCAGTGGAATTTATTTAAAAAGGGGGTGACTGTATTGTTGACTTGTTGGTAAGGTTATTTAATGTATGTATGATTCATGGTGAAGTGCCTGAGGATTGGCGGAATGCTTGCATAGTACCATTGTACAAAGGCAAAGGGGAGAAAAGTGAGTGCTCAAATTTCAGTGGTATAAGTTTGTTGAGTATTCCTGGTAAATTATATGGGAGGGTACTGATTAAGAGGGTGAAGGTATGTACAGAGCATCAGATTGGGGAAGGGCAGTGTGGTTTCAGTAGTGGTAGAGGATGTGTGGATCAGGTGTTTGCTTTGAAGAATGTATGTGAGAAATACTTAGAAAAGCAAATGGATTTGTATGTAGAATTTATGGATCTGGAGAAGGCATATGCTAGAGTTGATAGAGATGCTCTGTGGAAGGTATTAAGAATATATGGTGTGGGAGGCAAGTTGTTAGAAGCAGTGAAAAGATTTTATCGAGGATGTAAGGCATGTGTAACTGTAGGAAGAGAGGAAAGTGATTGGTTCTCAGTGAATGTAGGATTGCGGCAGGGGTGCGTGATGTCTCCATGGTTGTTTAATTTGTTTATGGATGGGGTTGTTAGGGAGGTGAATGCAAGCGTTTTGGAAAGAGGGGCAAGTATGAAGCCTGTTGGGGATGAGAGAGCTTGGGAAGTGAGTCGGTTGTTGTTCGCTGATGATACAGCGCTGTTGGCTGATTCATGTGAGAAACTGCAGAAGCTGGTGACTGAGTTTGGTAAAGTGTGTGAAAGAAGAAAGTTAAGAGTAAATGTGAATTAGAGCAAGGTTATTAGGTACAGTAGGGTTGATTGTCAAGTCAATTGGGAGGTAAGTTTGAATGGAGAAAAACTGAAGGAAGTAAAGTGTTTTAGATATCTGGGAGTGGATCTGGCAGCGGATGGAACCATGGAAGCGGAAGTGAATCATATGGTGGGGGAGGGGGCGAAAATCCTGGGAGCCTTGAAGAATGTGTGGAAGTCGAGAACATTATCTCGGAAAGCAAAAATGGGTATGTTTGAAGGAATAGTGGTTCCAACAATGTTGTATGGTTGCGAGGCGTGGGCTATGGATAGAGTTGTGCGCAGGATGATGGATATGCTGGAAATGAGATGTTTGAGGACAATGTGTGGTGTAAGGTGGTTTGATCGAGTAAGTAATGTAAGGGTAAGAGAGATGTGTGCAAATAAAAAGAGCGTGGTTGAGAGAGCAGAAGAGGGTGTTTTGAAATGGTTTGGACATTGGAAAGAATGAGTGAGGAAAGATTGACCAAGAGGATATATGTGTCGGAGGTGGAGGGAACGAGGGGAAGTGGGAGACCAAATTGGAGGTGGAAAGATGGAGTGAAAAAGATTTTGAGTGATCGGGGCCTGAACATGCAGGAGGGTGAAAGGCGGACAAGGAATAGAGTGAATTGGATCGATGTGGTATACCGGGGTCGACGTGCTGTCAATGAATTGAATCAGGGCATGTGAAGCGTCTGGGGTAAACCATGGAAAGTTCTGTCGGGCCTGGGTGTGGAAAGGGAGCTGTGGTTTCGGGCATTATTGTGTGACAGCTAGAGACTGAGTGTGAACGAATGGGGCCTTTGTTGTCTTTTCCTAGCGCTACCTCACACACATGAGGGGGGAGGGGGATGTTATTCCATGTGTGGCGAGGTGGCGATGGGAATAAATAAAGGCAGACAGTGTGAATTGTGTGCATGTGTATATATGTATGTGTCTGTGTGTGTATATATGTGTACATTGAGATGTATGGGTATGTATATTTGCGTGTGTGGACGTGTATGCATATACATGTGTAGGGGGATGGGTTGGGCCATTTATTTCGTATGTCTCCTTGCGCTACCTCGCAAACGCAGAGAGACAGCGACAAAGCAAAATATAATATATATATATATATATATATATATATATATATATATATATATATATATATATATATATATATATATATATATATATATATATTATCCTTGGGGATAGGGGAGAAACAATACTTCCCACGTATTCCCTGCGTGTCGTAAAAGGCGACTAAAGGGAAGGGAGCGGGGTGCTGGAAATCCTCCCCTCTCGTTTTTTCTTTTTTATTTTTCCAAAGGAAGGAACGGAGAAGGGGGCCGGGTTAGGATGTTTCCTCAGAGGCCCAGTCCTCTGTTCTTAAAACTACCTCGCTGACGTGGGAAATGGCGAATATTATGAAAGAAAAGAGAGAAATATATATATATATATATATATATATATATATATATATATATATATATATATATATATATATATATATATATAGATAGATAGATAGATAGATAGATAGATAGATAGATAGATAGATATATATATATATATATATATATATATATATATATATATATATATATATATATATATATATATATATATATATATATATTTAGATATATATATATGATGTTAGTATGTTTCAATAGGCAGACATACTGAGAGAAAAGGCAATTGCTTTAATCAATACACATCTATAACTCATTTTCTCATTCGTAATCCTCAGTGATGACATGCTATAAAGAGATATCATGGACCTGAGCGTGCTGCCAAGCATGTCTCAAGCATCAAGGTTGTCAATGGAACCAAAGGTCACGGTGGGTCCGGACGAACACCAGTATATAAGTGGTCTGGGAGAGCTCAGTACCACCTCCATCAACATGAAGGTCCTGGTCTTGTGTGCCCTAGTAGCGGCCGCTGCCGCTTGGCCAAGCTTCAGCGAGGAACTAAGTGAAGGCTTCCAAAATTGATGATTCGGGTAAGCTCATCTTGCGCTGATACACAATGTTGCACTACTCATTACGCAAACACTACATGATTGTTACCTTTCTGGTATGTTTACTACGCATCTCCACAGCTGAAAACGCTTTACAATTCTGTCTGTGCTACACTGAAAATATATTGGTATAAAGAGATTTCCTGCTCTTTAACTTTTCTTAAGCTTTACATCGGGAATTACTCTGTACACACGGAACACTTGCAAAACACACACACGAACACACACACACACACACACACACACACACACATACACACGGAACACTTGCAAAACACACACACGAACACACACACACACACACACACACTCACATACAAGCAAACACAGATATACACACATTATCATATCCCCTCAAAAACGGTATTTTCATTTTCGTGCCTATGATTTGAGAAAGTAGTTGTCCTTTGTTTCTGTGGAAATATATCATTTATGGATAGAAATATATTTGTCCGATATTCATGACAACTCTTCATTCTCTCTTTTCATTGTGAATATTCATGTTTGTAGATATGTTTGTTAAGTTTTATTTCAATATTCAAGATAAATCATCCCGGGTATTGTTACTCTTTTCTATTGTTACTCTCTTCAGTACGTTGCAGTAAGCCAATAATTAGGACCCATTTTCCTCTTAGTTCAACGACAGCGGGTGAGAGAAGATCCCTTTGTACAAAGTGTCGTAGGAATTCTTAACATCATTAGTACATTATAGGATATGGCAGAAGAAATTTCGAAAGTCATACGTTAGCTGCTCCACAAAAAGTTTTGGTTTCCTTTGAATATGCAAACTTCTTGTGGAGTCGTTTTGTTTAATAACATTACTTAATATCATTTATCAGTTCATACTCGATGACCATCAAAGATGGTTTTAAATCATTCTTTCCACGTGCTCATACCCTGCTGTCGGCCACTGTTACATAATCAGTCCCGGTGTTTTGTACAATACTTCAAGCCATGGGACAGGTCTATATTCACGAGCTGGACCACTGATAACCCAGAGAAAAAGAATTGTAACTGTGCTTCATTAAGAATGAATATGTACACCATCAATCAGTACAAAGCAAATGATCCTCTGGGAGATTCTGTTTGCAAAAAATATCTGCATATTGATTCAGAATTTTTTTTTGATAAAGTACCCTAAACAACCAGAGGTATGAACGGGCTGTTTATGGAACGCTAAATCTGAATAACAACGCCCCATCCGTTATAAGGAATAGGCTGAAAATCCATCAGTAATGAATATTAGGATTAAGCATTTCACTGAAGCAATATTCTGATTTTTTCATAAACACCTGAAATTTAATGGAAAGAAACTAAGAAGAGCGTTAGCACATTTGCACTAAAGGTTCAGTATCAAAGCACATCTTGTCAAAAGAAGCGTTCACATGTTTAAGGGTAAACATATCAGACACTATTCATGGGCACATTTCTCGACGAAACAGATGATGAAAGTAGCATATGCAATCACATTCTCTAGGTAATACTCTCCAAGACAATTTCAGTAATAAGTGTATAAAAGAACAGCCGTGGAGCGGGGGAGGTTGGGAGAGAGGGGTATGGAAGGGAGGACGCCTGTTTGTTAGCATTATTAGAATAAGTGATGCTATACCTCTAATGTCCTTAGGTTTAATTTACAACACAATGTAGCGTGATCTTCAGCATGCGAAGTATCAAGAGTGATACAAAGGCAATGATTACTTATATCATGTGATTCATAAGATATATAGGTATTCATACAATCATATTTGTGTTGCGACACATTACAAGTATTAGAACGATCACGAATTGAAGTATCACTATGAGAAACGTCTAGATATAGCAAAAGAGTATGTTCTGTCATACACATAATGCCATTATAATTATTCAAATGCCCACCATTCCAGGATTTAGTAAATTCAAAAAACAACAAGATATCAACCACCTGCTGGACAAGATCTACGAGCACACAAAGTATCCAGATTTGAAAGAAATAGCAGAAAACTTTAACCCTTTGGGCGACACTTCCATATATAATGACCAAGGTGCAGCCGCCGAGACGCTTATGAAGGAGCTTACCGATCGCAGACTCTTGGAGAAGCATCACTGGTTCTCACTTTTTAACACTCGCCAACGAGAAGAAGCTCTCATGCTTTTTGCTGTCTTAAATCAGTGCAAGGAATGGTACTGTTTCCGTAGCAACGCCGCCTACTTTCGTGAGAAGATGAATGAAGGAGAGTTTGTGTATGCACTCTATGTGGGTGTCATCCACTCCAAACTGGGAGACGGGATTGTTCTGCCTCCACTCTACGAAATCACCCCTCACATGTTTACAAACAGTGAAGTCATCGACAAGGCTTACTCTGCCAAGATGACACAAAGAGCAGGTACATTTGATGTGAGTTTTACTGGAACTAAAAAAAACAAGGAACAACGAGTGGCCTACTTCGGAGAGGATATTGGCATGAACATTCAACACGTTACTTGGCATATGGACTTCCCCTTCTGGTGGCAAGACTCCTATGGCTATCATTTGGATCGCAAGGGTGAGCTCTTCTTCTGGGTCCACCACCAACTTACTGCCCGCTTTGACTCTGAGCGTCTCTCCAACTGGATGGACCCCGTTGACGAGCTACACTGGGACGACATTATCCACGAAGGGTTTGCTCCACTTACCAGTTATAAGTATGGTGGTGAGTTTCCTGTGCGTCCAGACAACATACACTTCGAAGACGTGGACGGCGTAGCTCGTGTGCACGACATGGAAATCACAGAGAGCCGCATTCGTGACGCAATTGCTCATGGTTACATTACAGCCACTGATGGACACACGATCGACATCAGGCAACCTAAGGGTATTGAATATCTGGGAGACATTATCGAGTCATCCATGTACAGTTCTAACGCGCGTTATTATGGTTCACTACACAACACTGCTCACGTAATGCTTGGTCGACAGGGAGATCCTCATGGCAAGTTCAACTTGCCTCCCGGTGTTATGGAACATTTTGAGACTGCCACACGAGACCCAAGTTTCTTCCGTCTGCATAAATATATGGATAACATCTTTAAAGAACACACGGACTCTTTCCCTCCCTACACCCATGATGACCTCGAGTTCACCGGAATGGCCGTAGACAGTATTGCTATTGACGGACATCTTACTACGTTCTTCGATGAGTTCCAATATAGTCTTGTAAATGCTGTAGATTCAGGTGAAAACATCGAGGATGTGGATATAAATGCCAGAGTTAATCGGCTTAACCATGAAGAATTTACTTACAAGATTACCGTCTCTAACAACAACGATGAACATTTATCAACCATCCGCATTTTCTTGTGCCCTGTCGAGGATAATAACGGCATAAAATTAAGTTTAGATGAAGCAGGCTATGCGTTGAACTGGACAAGTTCTGGAAGAAAGGTAAGTACCATTTATCTCCCACGATATTTGATTCAATGTGAACATGCATAAACCATGAATAGTAATTTAAAGATAGTTTAATTATATTCTTACAAAAAGGACGGGTTTGAAATATACATGAAGAAGTTTTTCTGCGTTTCTTATCAATACATTTCATTTCAGATAAGTTAGAATAAACATATTCAAAATCCATAATGTAACACGAGATATTTTTCCCCCGTACAGTGCCCCATGGAACTCATACAATCACCCGCAGTTCTAAGGACTCGTCGGTCACCGTCCCTGATATGCCAAGTTTCCAGTCACTGAAGCAACAAGCTGATGATGCTGTAACCGGCGGCCACGACCTCGACCTGAGTGCGTATGAACGGTCCTGTGGCATCCCCGACAGAATGTTGCTACCCAAGAGCAAGCCTCAGGGTATGGAATTCAACCTCCACGTGGCCGTGACTGACGGAGCCAAGGATACAGAAGGACATAGTGGGGACCTCGAGCACGGTGGCACCCATGCTCAGTGTGGCGTTCATGGTGAAGATTACCCAGACAACCGGCCTTTGGGTTATCCTCTGGAGCGTCGCATTCCTGATGAACGCGTCATTGATGGAGTTTCAAACATCAAGCACACAGTCGTCACGATCGTTCATGATCCAGATCACCATGCCTAAATTACTTCTTACCTGAGTGAAATTAGTATTGTCAAAACTATGATTTTGTTGTACGAAGGATCATCTTGGTAATTATTTAGTTTTTCACTTTCATTCGTACCTATTTGGGTTTAATCTTATTTGACAATTTTTCTTAAATTGATATTGAATGTAATGAAGTTTTGTATGATTCTTGTTCCATAATAAAGAAAATAAAATATTCATTTATCATAACTAATCATGACTTTACATTTTCCTTTCTATGATAGTGTATGACAAAATACGTCTTATTTCTTGTATCATAGCATGGACAAATTGGAAAGATATTGTGTTTCTCCTAAGCCTTTTGTTTATATTCGCCAAGGAGCTACGTTCGGTAACTTTTACTTTCTTATCACTATTTGAAATAAATGATAAACTTCCACATATAATGGAACCAATACGTAACTGACTCTTCTTGGATTTGCATCCGCATGAAATTATCTATTCAATATTTTGAAGCCACATCAGCGCATATGGATAAGATCTTTATACTCACTGGACCCGATCACCTAAACATAATTTATACTATTGAGAATTCTGTGATTCTGATATCACTCAGAAATTGTTTATTTACTTGTCTGAGATGCTCCGTACTTTATTATTTAAAGATTGTTCTCCCACATTATTCATTAGTATGAACTTTCTCAGTTTCCTCATTACGACCCCTTAGGTTCAACAGTTAGCTTTATTTCGAAATATTTGATTAATGTCATTATGACCTCCGGGTGGCTTTAGTATGTGTGTATGTGTTCTATATTCCTTATGATCATAATAATCTTTAGTAACCGGGACATTTTATTGGAATGCTTTGGACATACGGAGAGAAAGAGTAAGGAAAGTTTGACGAAGGGGATCTGTGTTTCAGATGTGGAGGTAGCAAGGAATGAGGAAACCGAAATGGAGAAGGAAAGATTGAGTAAAAGATATTCAATACGTTCGGAACCTGAACGTACAGGATGGTGAAAGACATGCACGGGACAGAGTGAACTGGAAAAATGTGATATAAAGGGGTTGATGTGCTGTCAAAGGACTTAGCCATCATGCTTTTAAAGCGTTTGGGGTAAATTATGAAAAGGTCAGTGGGTGCTGGTTGTGGATAAAGTGTTTTGATTTTGATGCGTCACACATGACTACTACAAAGTGGATGTGAACTTTCTTTATTGGTGGCGCTAATTCACTAACGTAGGAATCGGCGATCAGGTCTTTTATATTTCATTCTTTATTTTTCTTATTGTACTTAACCACCGTCTCCCGCCTTAGCGAGTTAGCGCAAGTAAACTGACAAGGCATGGCCCAACCCACACACATACACATGTATACACATAAACGCCCTCCCCCCCCACACACACACATATACATATATTCATATATACATATACACACATACATACACACATATACATATACACATATACATACATACATATATGCATACACATATACATTTGAACGTATACATACATATACATACACAGACATATACATATATACACAAGTACATATCCATACTTGCTGCCTTCATCCATTCCTGTCGCCACCCAGCTCCCTCCAACACCCTGTGACATACTTCTGCTTCCATGGTTCCATCCGCTCCTAAGTCCACTCCCAGATATCTAAAAAACTTCACTTCCTCCAATTTTTCTCCATTCAAACTTACCCCCCAATTAACTTGTCCCTCAACCCTACTGAACCAAATAACCTTGCTCTTATTCAGATTCACTCTCAACTTTCCCCTTTTTTTATACACTTTGCGTAACAAACTCAGTCACAAACTTCTGCTGTTTCTCACCCGAATCAGCCACCAGCGCTGTATCATCAGCGAACAACTGACTCACTTCCCAAGTTCTCTCATCCACAACAGACTGCATACATGTCCCTCTCTCCAAAATTCTTGCATTCACCTCCCTAGCTACCCCATTCATAAACAAATTAAACAGTCATGGAGACATCACGCACCCCTGCCGCAAACCGACATTCACTGGGAACCAGTCACTTTCCTCTCTTCCTACTCTATCAATCCTATCATATGCCTTTTCCAGATCCATAAATGCTACATACAAATCCATCTGCTTTTCTGAATATTTCTCACATACGTTCTTCAAAGCAAACACCTGATCCACACATCCTCTACCACTTCTGAAGCCACACTGCTCTTCCCCAGTCTGATACTCTGTACATGCTTTCATCCTTTCAATCAATACCTTATATAATTTCCCAGGGATACTCAACAAACGTATGCCTATGTAATTTGAATATTCACCTTTATCCCCTTTGCCTTTGTACAATGGCACTATACCTTAGGGGAAGAGAATATAGTTTACCTCTCCTACTATATGTTAAGAAATGACTGATATCTAGTAACTTTTTAACGATGCATCGACTTTTGAAGAAAAGTTGTTGCCAGCAAGATACATAAAAAAAGTATTCTGATCTGCGAAAAGATGAATTTTAACTGGTCGTCTAAAGGAGTGTCCAAAACAAGAGAATGGCAGGAACAAGCATTAGGAACAAGCGAATGATAAGGTTCGTTCCCTACATGTGGACGGATGTTCGAGCGCAATCTAGCATGAACGAGCACATATGAATCATTTTTCAACGGTTTTAGTATGGGATAGTGAGTTCGTTATCATTCAAAACGTCTTGTTACCACTCAGAACGTTTGGTTAGTTGTTCAAGTATGCTTCGGCTGCGGGTAGAGTGAAGAAGACAGGCGTTCGAACCTGTGTAAGAGCTGATTGATGGCCATCGTAAGAAATATGTATTGTGGAATCCTCAGGTCATGTCATACAATCTCGTGAAAGGAAAGAACTATGACTGACATCATCCTCCAACAGCGTTTTTTTTTTTTTTTTTCCATGTTAAATACTTATGGATGACAGTGAATCCTACGCTTGCAGTCAAACGTTCTTCCCTAGATATTGCTGTACACAACAACACGAGTGGTAGCGGTTGACAAACTTCTGCTGTCATTACTTTTGTTATTTGTCAGAACATGAAGAAATGCAAGTGGATATGAATGAATGCTGGGAATGAGCAACCGTGAGAGTGGTATCAAACCGACCGTCTATGCACCGTGGCTAGTGCTCGTTCGCACCCATTCGTGTTCGGTTGGCAGGTCTAGACGCGCTTTAAGGAGAGTTCTGATCCGAGACTATCAATACTGTTTCGGGACGGTCTTGAATGCTTCATTATCTACCACGTTAATAGTATATTTTAATATCCTTTGTGAGTCTTCTGCTTATTACTTTTTCTCATGAGTAGATTTGTGTTGTTCGGATATTGCTTTTTGGTTTGAGATACTAAACGTGAACTAAATTCTAGATGCATTTCATATTAGAAGAAGTCACCTTCTGCGCATACTCGGCCTAAATTTTTCCGTTTCCGCGCGCTCGACCTAAGTTTCACTTTCTGCATATGTTCGGTGTGAAGTGACGCATGCGCCTTTCATGGGCTTGGAATGATTCAAGTTTCTGAGTCACTCGCGCGAAATAGCCGAGTGTGAAGGTTGCTAAACCTGTGTCTTGAAAATAACACTATTGTTTGAATGATCACGCCTGAAAATATAGTGATTTTTTTTCCCGTTGCAATTGTTGGAATCGTGTTGAGGTAGGCGCCACCATGGAAACTACTGTGGACTGGTTCGCTTACTGTTAAGGTGTGTACATCATTTGTTAGGTGAACCCCGAGCAGTTTGGTGGTCCCGGACTTGGGTAAAGTCAATGAAAGAAGAATTTGTATGGGAAACCATGATACTGACCTTATGGTTGATGGATAGTGAGTGTTTCGTGGAAATAAGTCTGGCAGTTAAAAAAAAAAAAAAACGAACTTTCATGTCTCTGATTCACCCATAATTGACTTAACATTCTCACATAAGGACCCCGACTGTTAGCATCAGACTGTGTGTGAGCTACTCTACTCTCGAAACTGTGTGGAACCAGCATGTAAAACGTCGATTGCAGGTGGTGGAAGGTCAGGTGTAAGTTCCGAAATACGTCATTAAACCACAGCACCTCGTCGCTTGTCTTGTGGCGTCATTCTTCAAGCGGGAGTTTCCAAACGCTTCCACGTTTTTCTTGCTGGCAGCAGGAGCTCTCAACACTTCTCGATGAGGTAAATGATATTTTCCGTTTCCTGTATTCTTATGGAAGGTGGTATGGCGTAGGATCGAAGTATATGGGCAGGAGAGAAAGCAGAAAATTTGATAAACTATGAAGCTGTTCTCTCTTGAACTCTAGGCCTAGCTACTTCTAAACTCTATGACTAACATAGTGGTGGTAAGAGTTTGGTAATGCAGATGGCGCTACCCTACCTACCTCTGCGTCCGGAGTAGTTTTCCAGGTACTCATTCGCTACACCCATCTCGAACCCCATTTCTTGAAGCTGGTCGCTCGGTGGGTTCCTTTTGTCAGGGTAAAGCAACATTGACATGATAAAAGAAATTTTGTCTCGATGGTTTGATAAACATTTCCCTCCGACGCGCCTTCCCTGCATGTTACAGTCCCCCCCCCCCCCCCCCACACACACACACACAGACGGCAGTTCACATGTGCAACACGACATCTTCCTGACGTCATGTAACGATGGCCACGCCTCGCACCCTACAGTCACCAACAGGTGGTCTACAGTTCTCGAGGCCAAACCAGCGTCCCCCCCCCCCCTCCAATGCAGTCCACAACACCTATTCATCATCAGAGCTCCCGGCTGCACCCCAACATCCACACGTCCACCTCCAAGTCCTCCACCCCACGTATCCACAGCACAGCCGTGTACACTACAGCCCTTCCGTGTGTGTCTGTACACTTCCACGTACAAACAGCTCCTCCACGGACACAAAAACACTGCCTTGTCCACCACACCTCCTCCGCTGAAGTCCACAACACTCGCTCGCACACCACAGTTCTCTGGCTTGTGCCACAACAGCCACATGTACCACGTCATTCTCGACAGGTACATCGCATTCATTAAAACAGTACATCTCTTATGTATGTCACTGCTTCTCTCTCTCTCTCTCTCTCCCTCCTTCCCTCCCTCCCTTCCTCCATTTTCGCATTACCGCAATGCCCACCTCTGCATCTTGGCTCCACCACCGTACAGAACAAAGCTGCGTCCACATGTTTACCACAGCACCACAGAGTACATCGCGACACCCAAACGCTCCTCCACCTCCGCTCCAACACGTACACCACAGCGCACTCACGTACACACCTGAGCTTCCTAAGGGAGACGCCAAAGTCTCTTCTCACACTGCACCACCCGAGCGATGATATCTCCCTACCTCCACTAGAATCCACAAACACTCAGATGATGATCACCTGAGCTCCCACGAACGTCCACGCCAACCAACACCGCTAACGTCACCTTGTGCACTGTGAGCAGCAGATGCTCAAACCTCTTTACACACACACACACACACACAGAGCAAGGACAAAGGACAGTCTGGCGAGCTGCCTTTCGCCGGTTCACCACCGCCTTGACACGCTCTGCTCCGTGAATTAATAACACCATCGCCATAAAATCGGCAGTGGGTTAGGCCCGTCAACTCGGCTCCACTAGAGGGCGGGAGGGAGGGGAACTTTGCGTTGTTATGGCTCCCATGTAGAGTCGGTCACCAGATCCGCATCTGGGAGGCCGTGATTAGATTTATTGTCTTGTTTGTTCTCTCGTTCCCTGTTAGGAAAGGTAATTGCTATTTCTACTGGTGATCGTGCCAGGGGCCAGCCGAAGCGCGCATGCGTGAACCCGCCAGGCAGCCCGCCTGCTATAATAGCCTGGCAAACGCTGATCCGCGGTGTTTATTAGCTTGTGTTTTCCTAGTTATTACGCCTGTGATTGCTGTGAGAGAGTGTAAGGAGTTGATCACAGAATTGAATCCTCGTCGGGTGTCTCTTATTTATGACTCTATAAATCCAACGCAATAGGGAATTACTTCTTAATTCCTTTTTTTTTCATCATTTACCTCTTCCTTCGATTGTCTGACGTGAAACATTTCATTCCTCAAAGAGGTGGTAGAACTGATTTCGGAGACTACCCAATGGATTAGGTCTAGCGAGTGAACGAAAGTGACAGAACAGAATCTTTGGTCTCGTGTGGGGGAATATTGGGAGGTGACTGGGGGAGGGGGGGGGGGGACCTGAAGTCCAAGGATGAAGTAATTGATATGTATACTGTTAACAAATGCCTCGTCATCCAAATAGTGACGCTTGTGAATGAGTTAGATTCCCAATGTCCTTATCTACTATCTAGCGAACCCACAGGCAGGAGAACGTAGGGACTGCGCCAAAGAGCGGGAAAGAAGATCCTGTTGAGCTTTACTTTAGTCTGATATTGTACGGGGAGATCTAAGCTTCTACCTCGCCACCTCGGCAACCGCATGTATGCATGCATCATGTCATGTCGCTTGACCGTGCGCGTTTCTGCGAATCGTAGGTCTTAGTGTTCTACCCCAAGCTGTTGTTGGTGTTGGCCAGACTCAAAGACCAAAGAAGATGCACTTAGGGGCGGTGCATGTGGGTCGGTTCAGAAGATAAGCCATGCATTGATTATATGACGATGATTGCGGTCTTGAAACCTACTGTTGTTGTTGTTGGCCAGACCCAAAGACAAACCATGCACTTAGGGGCGGTGCATGCGGGTCGGTCAGAGGCTAAGCCATGCATTGATTCTATGATGATGATTACAGTCTTGAAACCTACTGTTGTTGGTGTTGGCCAGACCCAAAGGCAAACCATGCACTTAGGGGTGGTGCATGTGGGTCGGTCAGAGGATAAATCAGATTGGTGCAGCAGTGTGAATAGCAATAGCTGCTGAAACACGGAGCAAGTTAAGAAGACCGCCGGATGATATCCTTGGCCTTTTCGAAGACATCCTTCTCCAAATGGAACCGTCACGGCACATGCTGCGGCACGGAGGAGACGACGCCTCACCGTGGAAGTAATAAGTCTTGTAAGGCTCTTCCTGGTGAGAGCGCGGCCTGCCTTCCCCCGTCGCCTTCAATGCAGCACATTTTTGGATGTCATGGGAATCGTTCTTATTCTTCTCCGAAGGAGTCCCTAAAGAAGGGATCTCTCTTTTCTTTCCTATATCTACCCACGGTTTCTGACTCCTTCGGCACTAAGAGCAAATGCCTCTCTCTTTAGCGACGACCGTAACGAAAAGGGGTCTTCTGAACGAGCAGCAAATGAAATGTTTGTTGTTCTCCAATGGTAATATCGCAATCCTTGGGAGCTGCAAATGCTTGGCACGTGTGTGCAAAAGCAATGTAAAGTTGAATTCTGTTACCATAGAGGCATAGAAGTTGATGGACAGAAAGATAAAGAAGCATGGCTGATTTGTTTGAGGTGAGGTCGGTCGGTCGTTTGCTTAAGAAGGTTTGTGAAAGTACGGGTTTCTACCTCGGTGCCTCGGCAAGTACACACATCATGTCGCTTGGCCTTGCGCGTGCGAATCGTAGCATTAGTGATCTGCCCCAATGCCGCAGCAGCCTCCTTCAATGCAACCTCCTCCTCCTCAGTGAGTCAAATAGGAAGGCAACAAAAGAGAATCCGATGGCATGCATACATTGGTGTGTATGTTCCATGGGATAATAGAGAGATAGCAAAACCCGAAAGATGACCACACATAGGCGCGTGTCGTTGTTTGAAATTTTCGCTGTCTCGGCTAACACGCGCTTCTGCTTCAGTCGAAGCAGGCGGTCAGTCAAGCCTGACTGGTAGTGGCCGCTGTTGCTGTGGGTGCATGTATGCTGTGAGAGGTTCGGCGCCGTCATCCAGCCTCGAGTGTCTTCCATCGGTGCAGCAGCAGCCGCCCAAATGATTATTATGACTCTTGGTGGTAGTAGCAAGTCAAGTTGGTGTTGGCCAGACCCAGAGAGACAAAGCATGCATGGACCTTTGGGGCGGGGTGCATGCGGGTCGGTTACAGGATAGGCCATGCATTTCACTGGCTGTGCATGAGCATAGTCATGTGCTTGTCTCAAAGATTAAGCCATGCAAGTGTAAGTACAAGCATCCTCCTTCAATACACATGCTCTGCTTGGTACGTTTACTGTTAACAAATGCGTCGTCATCTGAAGGGCAAGTCTGTTGGCAGCAGCCGCGGTAATTCCAGCTCCAATAACGTATATTGAAGTTGTTGCGGTTAAAAAGCTCGTAGTTGAATTTCAGTTACGAACTAACGGCTCACTGCCCGGTGCCTACTGTCACGCTCCGAAGAGCCGCATCACTGCTGGTTTGCATGGGTTGCTCTAAATCGAGTGTCCCGAGTGGCCGGCACGTTTACTTTGAAAAAATTAGAGT
The DNA here is from genome assembly GCF_036320965.1 of Panulirus ornatus. Taxonomy (NCBI): domain Eukaryota; kingdom Metazoa; phylum Arthropoda; class Malacostraca; order Decapoda; family Palinuridae; genus Panulirus; species Panulirus ornatus. The sequence continues at coordinate 55,838,537 of NC_092243.1, forward strand.
GCTCAGAGCAGGCATGTTGAATGGCCTAAATATCTATGCATGGAATAATGTAATAGGACCTCGGTTCTACTTTGTTGGTTTACTTAATCAGAGGTAATGATTTATCAAGACAGGCGGGGGCATTCGTACTGCGACGCTAGAGGTGAAATTCTTGGACCGTCGCAAGACGAACTATAGCCTCGGATTTTTCTTGATTTTTTGAAAATTTAGATTTTCGTCAATATTTCAGCATGGATACTTTTATGTATGCTGAACAAGAATCTGTGGTCAAAATCTAAAAATTCGTGTAATTAGTCGAGTAATTAGCGTATGTATATTACTATAATTAGTCCAGGTGTTAATTAAACGGCTGATATTACGAATTATAGTCTTTTGACTCCAAATACTAAATCATCATATAGAATAACATCTATACACAGATTTTCATTAAAATCTGAGGAAGTTGAAATTCTGAGCAAAAAAAATGCTTTTCTTGATTTTTTTTTTTTTTAATAGATTTTCTTGAAATTTTCAGCATAGATGCTTTTAAGGATATTCAATAAGGATTTGTGGTCAAAATCTTAATATTCATATAATTAGCCGAGTGATTAGCAGATGAATTTTATCATAATTACTCCAGGTGCTAATTAAACGGTTAATATTATGATGAGGAAGTTTAAAATCTGAGCAAAAAGAATGTAAGGCTATAGCCTTGAAATTTTCTTGATTCTTTTGAAAAAATAGATTTTCTTGAAAATTACAGCACTGATGCTTTTAAAAATTTTGAATAAGGATTTTTAGTCAAAATATAAATATTCATATAATTAGTGGAGTATTTAGCGTATGAAATTTATAATTAGTCCAGGTGCTAATTAGATGGTTAATATTAAGAATTACTGTCTTTTGACTCCGAATACTTAATCACCATATAAAATAACATCTATATACAGATTTTCATTAAAAGCTAAGGAAGTTGAAAATCTGAGAAAAAAAAAAAAAATCTAGGCTATAGCCTTCGATTTTTCTTAATTTTTCTTTTAAAGAAAAATAGATTTTACTGAAAATTTCAGCATAGATGCTTTTAAGGATATTGAATAAGGATTTGTTGTCAAAATCTAAATATTCATATAATTAGTCAATTATTTATTATAGAAAATTTATTTTAGTTAGTCCAGGTTTTATTTAAGCGGTTAATATCATGAATTACAGTCTTTTGACTCCAAATACCTAATCGGAAGCATAGAAACTTTTATGTATGCTGAATAAGACTCTGTGGTCAAAATCTAAAAATTCGTATAATTCATCGAGTAATTAGCATATGAATATTATGATAGTCAGTCCAGGTGCTAAATAAACGAATATTATTACGAATAACAGTCTTTTGACTCCAAATACTTAATACTTTTCATTAAACTCTGAGAAAGCTGAAAATATGAGAAAAAAAAAAAGGAAAAAAATTGTCAGGCTGGGATTTTTCTTGATTCATTTGAAAAAATAGATTTTCTTGACAATTTCAGCATTGATGCTTTTAAGGACACTGAATAAGGATTTGTGGTCAACATCTAAATATTCATATAATTATTCGAGTAATTAGCATATGAATTTTAATATGATTATTCCAGGTGCAAATTAAACGGTTAATATTATGAATTACAGTCTTTTGCATCCAAATACTTAATCACCATTATAGATAACATTTATACACAGATTTTCATTAAGATCCGAGGAAGTTTAAAATCTGAGCAAAAAAAAAAAAAAATGTAAGGCTATAGCCTTGAAATTTTCTTGATTCTTATGAAAAATAGATTTTCTTGAAAATGACAACATTGATGCTTTTAAGGATAATGAATAAGGATTTTTGGTCAAAATTTAGATATTCATATATTTTCTCGAGTATTTAGCGTATGACTCTTATCATTAGGCCATGTGCTAATTAGATAATTAGTATTAAGAATTACAGTCTTTTGATTCCAAATGCTTAATCACCATACAAAATAACATCCATACACAGATTTTCATTAAAATCTAAGGAAGTTGAAAATCTGAGAAAAAAAAAAGAAAAAATCTAGGCTATAGCCTTCGATTTTTCTTAATTTTTCTTTTAAAGAAAAATAGATTTTACTGAAAATTTCAGCATAGATGCTTTTCAGGATATTGAATAAGAATTTGTGGTCAAAATCTAAATATTCATATAATTAGCCAATCATTTATCATAGAAAATATATTTTAGTTAGTCCAGGTTTTATTTAAGCGGTTAATATCATGAATTACAGTCTTTCGACTCCAAATACCTAATCAGAAGCATACAAACTTTTATGTACGCTGAATAAGACTCTGTGGTCAAAATCTAAAAATTCGTATAATTCATCGAGTAATTAGCATATGAATATTATGATTGTCAGTCCAGGTGCTAAATAAACGAATATTATTACGAATAACAGTCTTTTGACTCCAAATACTTAATACTTCTCATTAAACTCTGAGAAAGCTGAAAATATGAGCAAAAAAAAAAAAAAAAGGAAAAAAATTGTCAGGCTGGGATTTTTCTTGATTAATTTGAAAAAATAGATTTTCTTGACAATTTCAGCGTTGATGCTTTTAAGGATATTGAATGTAAGGCTATAGCCTTGAAATTTTCTTGATTCTTATGAAAAATAGATTTTCTTGAAAATGACAACATTGATGCTTTTAAGGATAATGAATAAGGATTTTTGGTCAAAATTTAGATATTCATATATTTTCTCGAGTATTTAGCGTATGACTCTTATCATTAGGCCATGTGCTAATTAGATAATTAGTATTAAGAATTACAGTCTTTTGATTCCAAATGCTTAATCACCATACAAAATAACATCCATACACAGATTTTCATTAAAATCTAAGGAAGTTGAAAATCTGAGAAAAAAAAAAGAAAAAATCTAGGCTATAGCCTTCGATTTTTCTTAATTTTTCTTTTAAAGAAAAATAGATTTTACTGAAAATTTCAGCATAGATGCTTTTCAGGATATTGAATAAGAATTTGTGGTCAAAATCTAAATATTCATATAATTAGCCAATCATTTATCATAGAAAATATATTTTAGTTAGTCCAGGTTTTATTTAAGCGGTTAATATCATGAATTACAGTCTTTCGACGGGATTTGTGGGCAAAATCTAAATATTCATATAATTAGTCAATTATTTATTACATAAAATTTATTTTAGTTAGTCCAGGTTTTATTTAAGCGGTTAATATCATGAATTACAGTCTTTTGACTCCAAATACCCGATCAGAAGCATACAAACTTTTATGTATGCTGAATAAGAATCTGTGGTCAAAATCTAAAAATTCGTGTAATTCATCGAGTAATTAGCATATGAATATTATGACAGTCAGTCCAGGTGCTAATTAAACGGTTAATATTATGAATAACAGTCTTTTAACTCCAAATACTTAATCACCGTATAGAATAACATCTAAACACAGATTTTCATTAAAATCTGAGAAAGCTGAAAATATGAGAAAAAAAAAAGAAAAAAATTGTCAGGTTGGGATTTTTCTTGATTCATTTGAAAAAATAAATTTTCTTGACAATTTCAGCATTGATGCTTTTAAGGACACTGAATAAGGATTTGTGGTCAACATCTAAATATTCATATAATTATTCGAGTAATTAGCATATGAATGTTATTATGATTATTCCAGGTGCTAATTAAACGGTTAATATTATGAATTGCAGTCTTTTGAATCCAAATACTTAATCACCATTATAGATAACATTTATACACAGATTTTCATTAAGATCCGAGGAAGTTTAAAATCTGAGAAAAAAAAATGTAAGGCTATAGCCGTGAAATTTTCTTGATTCTTATGATAAAATAGATTTTCTTGAAAATGACAACATTGATGCTTTTAAGGATATTGAATAAGGATTTTTGGTCAAAATTTAGATATTCATATAATCTCTCGAGTATTTAGCGTATGAATCTTATAATTAGGCCAAGTGCTAATTAAATAGTTAATATTAAGAATTACAGTCTTTTGATTCCAAATGCTTAATCACCATACAAAATAACATCCATACACAGATTTTCATTAAAATCTAAGGAAGTTGAAAATCTGAGCAAAAAAAAAAAAAAAAGAAAAAAATCTAGGCTATAGCCTTCGATTTTTCTTAATTTTTCTTTTAAAGAAAAATAGATTTTACTGAAAATTTCAGCATAGATGCTTTTAAGGATATTGAATAAGGATTTGTGGTCAAAATCTAAATATTCATATAATTAGTCAATCATTTATTATAGAAAATTTATTTTAGTTAGTCCAGGTTTTATTTAAGCGGTTAATATCATGAATTACAGTCTTTTGACTCCAAATGCTTAATCAGAAGCATACAAACTTTTATGTACGCTGAATAAGACTCTGTGGTCAAAATCTAAAAATTCGTATAATTCATCGAGTAATTAGCATATGAATATTATGATAGTCAGTCCAGGTGCAAAATAAACGAATATTATTACGAATAACAGTCTTTTGACTCCAAATACTGAATACTTTTCATTAAACTCTGAGAAAGCTGAAAATATGAGCAAAAAAAAAAAAGAAAAAAATTGTCAGGCTGGGATTTTTCTTGATTCATTTGAAAAAATAGATTTTCTTGACAATTTCAGCGTTGATGCTTTTAAGGATATTGAGTAAGGATTTGTGGGCAAAACCTAAATATTCATATAACTAATCAATTATTTATTATAGAAAATTTATTTTAGTTAGTCCAGGTTTTAATTAAGCGGTTAATATCATGAATTACAGTCTTTTGACTAGAAATACCCAATCAGGAGCATACAAACTTTTATGTATGCTGAATAAGAATCTGTGGTCAAAATCTAAAATTTCGTATAATTCATCGAGTAATTAGCATATGAATATTATGACACAGTCCAGGTGCTAATTAAACGGTTAATATTATGAATAACAGTCTTTTAACTCCAAATACCTAATCACCGTATAGAATAACATCTAAACACAGGTTTTCATTAAAATCTGAGAAAGCTGAAAATATGAGAAAAAAAAGAAAAAAATTGTCAGGCTGGGATTTTTCTTGATTCATTTGAAAAAACAGATTTTCAGCATTGATGCTTTTAAGGATATTGAATAAGGATTTGTGGTCAACATCTAAATATTCATATAATTATTCGAGTAATTAGCATATGAATTTTATTATTAGTCTAGGTGCAAATTAAACTGTTAATATTATGAATTACAGTCTTTTGAATCCAAATACTTAATCACCATATAGATAACATTTATACACAGATTTTCATTAAAATCTGAGGAAGTTTAAAATCTGATTCTTATGATAAAATAGATTTTCTTGAAAATGACAGCTTTGATGCTTTTAAGGATATTGAATAAGGATTTTTGGTCAAAATCTAAATATTCATATAATTTGTCGAGTATTTAACGTATGAATCTTATAATTAGGCCTTGTGCTAATTAAATAATTAATATTAAGAATTACAGTCTTTTGATTCCAAATGCTTAATCACCATACAAAATAACATTCATACACAGATTTTCATTAAAATCTGAGGAATTTGAAAATCTGAGCAAAAAAAAAAATGCCAGGTATATAGCCTTGATTTTTCTTAATTTTTCTTTTTTTTTTTTTAAAAAAAACAGATTTCTTGAAAATTTCAGTATAGATGCTTTTAAAGATATTGAGTATGGATTTGTGGTCGAAATTTAGATATTCACATAATTGATCGAGTAATTAGCATATGAATTTTATTACTAGTCCAGGTGCCAATTAAACGGTCAAAATTATTAATTACAGTCTTATGAGTCCAAATACTTAATCACCATATAAAATAACATATATACACAGAATTTCAATAAAATCTGAGTCAGTTGAAAATCTAACCATAAGAAACAAAATAAATAGAAATTGCAAAGCTATAGGCTTGGTTTTTTCTACATTTTTTTGGGGGGGCGGGGGGGAGTTATGATCTTCCTGAAAATTTCAGCATAGATACTTTTATGCATTGTGAATATGAATCTGTGTTCAAAATATAAAAATTCGTAAAATTAGTAGCATAATTAGCGAATGACTATTAACACAATTAGTCCAGGCGTTGAATAAACGGTTAATATCACGAATTACAGTCTTTTGACTCCAAATACTTAATCACCATATAAAATAACATCTATACACAGATTGTCATTAAAATCTGAGGAAGTTGAAATTCTGAGCAAAAAAAATTCAAGGTTATATAATATCCTTGGATTTTCTCTTTCTTTTTTTTTTGAAAAATAGATTTTCTTGAAATTTCAAGCGTAGATGCTTTGAAGGATATTAGATAAGGATTTGTGGTCGAAAACTAAAAATTCATATAATTAGTCGAGTAATTAGCATATTAATTTCATTATATTTAGCCCAGGTGCAAATTAAACGGTTAATATTATGAATTACAGTCTTTTGACTCCAAATAACCAATCACCATATAAAATAACATCTATACACAGATTTTCAATAATATCTGAGGAAGTTGAAAATCTGAACATAAAAAAGGAATTTTTCTTTATTTTCCGAAAAATATAGATTTTCTTGAAAAATTCAGCATAGATACTTTTATGTATGCTAATAAGAGTCTGTGGTCAAAATCTAAGAATTCGAATAATTAGTAGAGTAATTAGCGTATGAATATTATTATAATTAGTCCAGGTGTTAATCAAACGGTTGATATTGCGAATGACAGTCTTTTGACTCCAAATACTTTAAAGAATATTGAATAAGGATTTGTGGTCGAAAACTAAAAATTCATATAATTAATCGAGTAATTAGCATATTAATTTCATTATATTTAGCCCAGGTGCAAATTAAACGGTTAATATTATGAATTACAGTCTTTTGACTCCAAATAATCAATCACCATATAAAGTAACATCTATACACAGATTTTCAATAAAATCTGAGGAAGTTGAAAATCTGAACATAAAAAAGGGGATTTTTCTTTATTTTTTGAAAAATATAGATTTTCTTGAAAAAATCAGCATCGATACTTTTATGTATGCTAATAAGAGTCTGCGGTCAAAATCTAAAAATTCGAATAATTAGTAGAGTAATTAGCGTATGAATATTATTATAATTTGTCCAGGTGTTAATCAAACGTTGATATTGCGAATGACAGTCTTTTGACTCCAAATACTTGACCACCATATGAAATAATATCTATACACAGATTTTCATTAAAATCTGAGGAAGTTCAAAATCTGAGCAACAAAATGCAAAAGAAAAAAAAAAGGATTTTTCTTGATTTTTTTTGAAAAAGATTTTCTTAAAAATTTCACAATAGATGCTTTTAAGTATATTGAATAAGGACTTTTGGTCAAAATCCAAACTATCATATAATTAGCTGAGTAATTAGGATATGAATTTTATTATTAGATCCAGGTACTAATTAAACTGTGAATATTATGAATTTAGGCTTTCGACTCCAAATACTTGATCACCGTATAAAATAACATTCTACACATATTCTACTAAAATCTGAGGATTTTTCTTAATATTTTTGAAAAATAGATTTTCTCATAATTTCAGCTTAGATACTTTTAAGGATATTGAATAAGGATTTGTGGTCATAATCTAAATATTCATAGAATTAGTCGTGTAATTATCATATAAATTCTATAATTAGTCCAGGTGTTAAGTTAATGGTTAATATCATGAATTTCAGTCTTATGACTCCAAATACTTTATCATTGTATAGAATATTATCTATACACAGATTTTCATTAAAATCTGAGGAAGTTGAAAATACGAACAAAAAAAAATGTAGGGTTATAGCCTTGAATTTTTCTTCAATTTTTTTGAAAAAATAGATTTTCTTGAAAATTACAGCATTGATGCTTTTAGATATTGAATAAGGATTTGTGGTCAAAATCTTAATATTCATACAATTAGCCGAGTAATTACCATATGAGTTACCATAATTAGTCCAGGTGCTAATTAAACGGTTAATATTATGAATTACAGTCTTATCACTCAAAATACTTAACCACCATATAGATAACATCTATACACACATTTTCATTAAAATCTGAGGAAGTTTAAAATCTGAGCAAAAAAAATGTTAGGCCTTGAAATTAGCCTTGAAATTTTCTTGATTCTTTTAAGAAAAATATTTTCTTGAAAATTACAGCATTGATGCTTTTAAGAATACTCAATAAGGATTTTTGGTCAAAATCTAATTAGTCATATAATTAGTCGAGTATCTAGCGATTGAAATTTGTAATTAGTCCAGGTGCTAATTAGATGATTAATATCAAGGATTACAGTCTTTTGACTTCGAATACTTAATCACCATATAAAATACCACCTATATACAGATTTTCATTAAAATCTAAGGAAGTAGAAAATCCGAGCACAAAAAAAAACTAGGCTATAGCCTTCGATTTTTCTTGATATATTTTTTGAAAAAAAATCTAAATTTTCCTGAAAATTTCAGCATAGATGCTTTTAAGGATATTCAGCAAGGATTTGTGGTCAAAATCTAAATATTCACATAATTAGTCAATTATTTATTATAGAAAATTTATTTTGATTAGTCCAGGTTTTAATTAAGCGGTTAATATTATGAATTGCGGTCTTTCGACTCCAAATACCCAATAAGAAGCATAGAAACTTTTAATGTATGCTGAATAACAATCTGTTGTCAAAATCTAAAAATTCGTATAATTAGTCGAGTAATTAGCCTATGAATATTGTTTTAATTAGTCCAGGTGCTAATTAAACGATTAATACTATGAATAACAGTCATTTGACTCCAAATACTTAATCACCATATAGAATAACATCTATATACAGATTTTCATTAAAATCTGAGGAAGTTGAAAATATGAGAAAAAAAAAGCAAAAATGTCAGGCTGGGATTTTTCTTGATTCATTTGAAAAAAAAGATTTTCTTGACAATTTCAACACTGATGCTTTTAAGGATATTGAATAAGGATTTGTGGTCAACATCTAAATATTCATATAATTATTCGAGTAATTAGCATAGGAATTTTATTATTAGTCCAGGTGCTAATTAAACGGTTGATATTATAAATTACAGTCATTTGAATCCAAATACTTACTCACCATGTAGATAACATCTATACACAGATTTTCATTAAAATCTGAGGAAGTTGAAAATCTGAGCAAAAAAAAAAAAAGAATGTAAGGCTATATTTCCTCGATTCTTTTAAAAAAGTAGATTTTCTGAAAATTACAGCATTAATGCTTTTAAGAATATTGAATAAGGATTTGTGGTCATCATTTAAATATTTATATAATTATTAGAGTAATTAGCATATGAATTTTATTATAATTAGTCCAGGTGCTAATTCAACGGTCAATATTATGAATTACAGTGTTTTGAATCCAAATACTTAATCACCATATAAATAACATCTATACACAGATTTTCATTAAAATCTGAGGGAGTTTAAAATCTGAGCAAAAAAAAAAAAATGTAATGCTATAGCCTTGAAAATTTCTTGATTCTTTTCAAAAAATAGATTTTCTTGAAAATTACAGCGTTGATGCTTTTAAGGATATTGAATAAGGATTTTTGGTCGAAATCTAAATATTCATATAATTTGTCGAGTATTCACCGTATGAACTTTATAATTAGGCCACGTGCTAATTAAACGGTTGATATTACGAATTAGTCTTTTGATTACAAATGCTTAATCACCTTATAGAATAATATCTATACACAGATTTTCGTTAAAATCTAAGGTGGTTGAAAATATGAAAAAAAAAATGTAATTTTTGAATTTTTTGAAAAAATAGATTTTCTTGAAACTTGCAGCATTGATGCTTTTAAGTTCAAAATCTGAGCAACAAAATGCAAAAGTAAAGAAATGGATTTTTTTTGAAAAATAGATTTCTTAAAAATTTCACTATAGATGCTTTTAAGGATACTGAACAAGGATTTTTGGTCCAAGTCCAAATCATCATATAATTAGTCGAGTAATTAGCATATGAATTTTATTATGATTAGTCCAGGTGCTAATTAAACAGTGAATATTATGAATTATAGTCTTTGACTCCAAATATTTGATCACCATATAGAATAACTTCTCTACACAGATTTTATTAAAATCTGAGGATTTTTCTTGATGTTTTTGAGAAAATACATTCTCTCAAAATTTCAGCATAGATGCTTTTAAGGATATTGAATTCGGATTTGTGGTCATAATCTAAATATTCATATAATTAGTCGAGTAATTAGCATATAAATTTTATAATTAGTCCAGGTGTTAAGTTAATATCAAGAATTTGTCTTATGACTCCAAATACTTAATCACCATATAGAATAATATCTATGCACAGATTTTCATTAAAATCTAAGGTGGTTGAAAATATGAAAAAAAAAAAAAAAAGATTGTAATTTTTGAATTTTTCTTGAATTTTTTGAAAAAATAGATTTTCTTGAAATTTGCAGCATTGATGCTTTTAAGAATATTGAATAAGGATCTGTGGTCAAAATCTTAATATTCATATAATTAGCCGAGTAATTAGCATATGAATTTTATCATAATTAGTCCAGGTGCTAATTGAACAGTTAATATTATGAATTATAGTCTTTTGACTCCAAATACTTAATCACCATATAGATAACATCGATACACAGATTTTCATTAAAATCCGAGGAAGTTTAAAATCTGAGCAAAAAAAACGTAAGGCTATAGCCTTGAAATTTTCTTGATTCTTTTGAAAAAATAGATTTTCTTGAAAATTACAGCATTGATGCTTTTAATAGTATTGAATAAGGATTTTTGGTCAAAATCTAAATATTCATATGATTAGTCGAGTATTTAGCGTATGAAATTTATAGTTAGTCCAGGAGCTAATTAGATGTTTAATATTAAGAATTACAGTCTTTTGACTCCGAATACTTACTCACCATATAAAATAACATCTATATACAGATTTTCATTAAAATCTAAGGAAGTTGAAAATCTGAGCAAAAAAAAAAAAAAAGAAAATCTAGGCTAAAGCCTTGGATTTTTCTTGATTTTTTTTTTTTAAAGAAAAATAGATTTTCCTGAAAATTTCAGCGTAGATGCTTTTGAGGATATTTAATAAGGATTTGTTGTCAAAATCTAAATATTCATATAATTAGTCAATTATTTATTATAGAAAATTTATTTTAGTCCAGGTTTTATTTAAGCGGTTGATATCATGAATTACAATCTGTTGACTCCAAATACCCAATAAGAGCATACAAACTTTTATGTATGCTGTGGTCAAAATCTAAAAATTTGTATAATTCATCGAGTAATTAGCTTATGAATATTATGATATTCAGTCCAGGTGCTAATTAAACGGATAATATTACGAATAACAGTCTTTTGACTCCAAATACTTAATACTTTTCATTAAACTCTGAGAAATCTGAAAATATAAGCAAAAAAAAGAAAAAAAATTGTCAGGCTGGGATTTTTCTTGATTCATTTGATAATAGATTTTCTTGACAATTTCAGCATTGATGCTTTTAAGGATATTGAATAGGGATTTGTGGTCAAAATCTAAATATTCATATAATCAGTCAATCATTTATTATAGAAAACTCATTTTAGTTAGTCCAGGTTTTATATAAGCGGTTAATATCATGAGTTACAGTCTTTTGACTCCAAATACCCAATCAAAAGCATACAAACTTTTATGTATGCTGAATAAGAATCTGTGGTCAAAATCTAAAAATTCGTATAATTAGTCGAGTAATTAGAATATGAATATTATGATAGTCAGTCCAGGTGCTAATTAAACGGTTAATATTATGAATAACAGTCTTTTAACTCCAAATACTTAATCACCATATAGAATAACATCTATACACAGATTTTCATTAAAATCTAAGGAAGTTGAAAATATAGTAAAAAAAAAAAAAAAAAAAAAAAAAAAAAGCAAAAATGTCAGGCTGGGATTTTTCTTGATTCATTTGAAAAAATAGGTTTTCTTGACAATTTCAGCATTGATGCTTTTAAGGATATTGAATAAGGATTTGTGGTCAACATCTAACTATTCATATGATTATTCGAGTAATTAGCGTATGAATTTTATTATAATTAGTCCAGGTGCTAATCAAACGGTTAATATAGATTTCAGTCTTTGAATCCAAATACTTATTCACCATATAGATAACATCTATACACAGATTTTCATTAAAATCTGAGGAAGTTGGAAATCTGAGGGAAAAAAATGTTCGGCTATATCCTTGAAATTTCCTTGATTCTTTTGAAAAATAGATTTTCTTGAAATTTACAGCATTAATGCTTTTAAGGATATTAAATAAGGATTTGTGGTCATCATCAAAATATATAATTATTCGAGTAATTAGCATATGAATTTTATTATAAGGTGCTAATTAAACGGTTAACATTATGAATTACAGTCTTTTGAATCCAAATATTTAATCACCATATAGATAACATCTATACACAGATTTTCATTAAAATCTGCGGAAGTTTAAAATCTGAGCAAAAAAAAAAAAAGTGTAAGGCTATAGCCTTGAAATTTTCTTAATTCTTTTCAAAGAATAGATTTTCTTGAAAATTACAGAATTGATGCTTTTAAGGATATTGAATAAGGATTTTGGTCGAAATCTAAATATTCATATAATTTCTCGAGTATTCAGCGTATGACCTTTATAATTAGGCCACTTGCTAATTAAACGGTTGATATTTCCAATTACAGTCTTTTGATTACAAATGCTTAATCACCATATAGAATAATAACTATACACAGATTTTCGTTAAAATCTGAGGATATTCAAAATCTGAGCAACAAAATGCAAAAATAAAGAAATGGATTTTTCTTGATTTTTTTTTTAAGAATATGTTTTCTTAAAAATTTCACTATAGATGCTTTTAAGGATATTGAACAAGGATTTTTGGTCCAAATAAAAATCATCATATAATTAGTGGAGTAATTAGCGTATGAATTTTATTATGATTAGTGCAGCTGCTAATCAAACGGTGAATATTATGAATTATAGTCTTTTGACTCCAAATATTTGATCACCATATAGGATAACTTCTCTACACAGATTTCATTAAAATCTGAGGATTTTTCTTGATATTTTTGAAAAAACAGATTTTCTCAAAATTTCAGCATAGATGCTTTTAAGGATATTGAATAAGGATTTGTGGTCATAATTTAAATATTCATATAATTAGTCGAGTAATTAGCATATTAATTTTATAATTAGGCCAGGTGTTAAGTTAATATCAAGAATTTGTCTTATGACTCCAAATACTTAATCACCACATAGAATAATATCTATGCACAGATTTTCATTAAAATCTAAGGAGGTTGAAAATATAAAAAAAAAAAAAAAAATGTAAGGTTATATAGCCTTGAATTTTTCTTGAATTTTTTGAAAAAATAGATTATCATGAAACTTGCAGCATTGATGCTTTTAAAGATATTGAATAAGGATTTGTGGTCAAAATCTTAATATTCATATAATTAGCCGAGTAATTAGCATATGAATGTTATCATAATTAGTCCAGGTGCTAATTGAACAGTTGATATTATGATTTACAGTTTTTTGACTCCAAATACTTAATCAACATATAGATAACATCTATACACACATTTTCATTAAAATCCGAGGAAGTTTAAAATCTGAGCAAAAAAAATGTAAGGCGGTTAATATTATGACAGTCATTCCAGGTGCTAATTAAACGGATGATATTACGAATAACAGTCTTTTGACTCCAAATACTTAATACTTTTCATTAAACTCTGAGAAAGCTGAAAATATGAGAAAAAGAAAGAAAAAACTTGTCAGGCTGGGATTTTGATTCATTTGAAATAATAGATTTTCTTGACAATTTCAGCATTGATGCTTTTAAGGATATTGAATAAGGATTTGTTGTCAAAATCTAAATATTCATATAATCAGTCAATTATTTATTATAGAAAATTTATTTTAGTTAGCCCAGGTTTTATTTAAGCGGTTAATATCATGAATTACAGTCTTTTGACTCCAAATACCCAGTCAGAAGCATACAAACTCTGTGGTCAAAATCTGAAATTTCGTATAATTCATCGAGTAATTAGAATATGAATATTATGATAGTCAGTCCAGGTGCTAATTAAACGGTTAATATTATGAATAACAGTCTTTTAACTCAAAATACTTAATCACCATATAGAATAACATCTAAACACAGATTTTCATTAAAATCTGAGAAAGCTGAAAATGAGAAAAATTGTCAGGCTGAGATTTGTCTTGATTCATTTGAAACAATAGATTTTCTTGACAATTTCAGCATTGATGCCTTTAAGGATATTAAATAAGGATTCCTGGTCAACATCTAAATATGCATATAATTATTCGAGTAATTAGCATATGAATTTTATTATAATTAGTCCAGGTGCTAATTAAACGGTTAATATTATGAATTACAGTCTTTCGAATTCAAATACTTAATCACCATATAGATAACATCTACACACAGGTTTTCATTAAAATCTGAGGAAGTTTAAAATCTGAGAAAAAAAAAAATGTAATGCTATAGCCTTGAAATTTTCTTGATTCTTATGAAAAAATAGATTTGAAAATGACAGCATTGATGCTTTTAAGGATATTGAATAAGGATTTTTGTTCAAAATCTAAATATTCATATAATTTGTCGAGTATTTGGCGTATGAATCTTATAAATAGGCCATGTGCTATTTAAATGGTTACTATTAAGAATAACAATCTTTTGATTCCAAATGCTTAATCATCATATAAAATAACATCCATACAGAGATTTCCATTAAAATCTGAGGAATTTGAAAACCTGAGAAAAAAAAAATGCCAGGTATAGCTTTGATTTTTCTTTTTTTTTTTTTTGAAAAAATAGATTTCTTGAAAATTTCAGCATAGATGCTTTTAAAGATATTGAGTATGGATTTGTGGTCAAAATTTAAATATTCATATCATTAGTCGTGTAATTAGCATATGAATTTTATTGTGATTAGTCCAGGTGCTATTTAAACGGTCAATATTATGAATTACAGTCTTATGACTCCAAATACTTAATCACCATATAAAATAAACCTATACACAGAATGTTAATTAAACCTGAGCCAGTTGAAAGTCTGAGCATAAGAAACAAAATACATAAAAAATGCAAAGCTATAGCCTTGGACTTTTCTTGAATTTTTTTTTTTTTTTTTAGGGGTATGGGGGGAATTTAGATTTTCTTGAAAATTTCAGCATAGATACTTTCATGTATGGTGAATAAGAATCTCTGTTCAAAATCTAAAAATACGTAAGATTAGTAGCGCAATTGGCGTGTGACTATTATCATAATTAGACCAGGCGTTACATAAACGGTTAATATTGCGAATTACAGTCTTTTGACTCCAAATACTTAATCACCATGTAGAATAACATCTATACACAGATTGTCATTAAGATCTGGGAAGTTGAAATTCTGAGCAAAAAAAATTCAAGGTTATATAATATCCTTGGATTTTTCTTGATTTTTTTTTTTTTTTTGAAAAATAGATCTTCTTGAAAATTCCAGCGTAGATGCTTTAAAGGATATGAAATAAGGATTTGTGGTCAAAAACTAAAAATTCATATAATTAGAGTAATTAGCATATTAATTTTATTATATTTAGCCAAGGTGAATATTAAACGGTCAGAATTATGAACTACAGTGTTTTGACTCCAAATATTCAATCACCATATAAAGTAACATCTATACACAGATTTTCAATAAAATCTGAGGAAGTTGAAAATCTCAACATAAACAATGGATTTTTCTCTATTTTTTGAGAAATATAGATTTTCTTGAAAAATTCAGCATAGATAATTTTATGTATGCTAATAAGAGTCTGTGGACAAAATCTAAAAATTTGAATAATTAGTAGAGTAATTACCGTATGAATATTATGATTAGTCCAGGTGTAAATTAAACGGTTGATATTACGGATTACAGTCTTTTGACTCCAAATACTTAATCACCATATAGAATAATATCTATACACAGATTTTCGTTAAAATCTGAGGAAGTTCAAAATCTGAGTAACAAAATGCAAAAAAAGAAATGGATTTTTCTTGACTTTTTTTTGAAAAATAGATTTTCTTAAAAATTTTAATATAGATGCTTTTAAGGATATTAAGGATTTTTGGTCCAAATCCAAATCATAATATAATGAGTCGAGTAATTAGCGTATGAATTTTATCATGATTAGTCCAGGTGCTAATTAAACGGTGAATATTATGAATTATAGTCTTTTGAATCCAAATATTTGATCACCATATAGAATAACTTCTCTACACAGATTTTGTTAAAATCTGAGGATTTTTCTTGATATTTTTGAGAAAATACATTTTCTCAAAAATTCATCATAGACACTTTTAAGGATATCGAATTAGGATTTGTGGTCATAATCTAGATACTCATATAATTAGTCGAGTAATTAGCATATAAATTTTATAATTAGTCCAGGTGTTAAGGTGATTCTTAATATCATGAATTTCAGTCTTATGACTCCAAATACTTAATCCCCATATAGAATAATATCTATGCACAGATTTTCATTAAAATCTGAGGAAGTTGAAAATATGTGCAAAAAAAAAAAATAATGTAAGGTTATAGCCTTGAATTTTTTTTTGAATTTTTTGAAAAAATAGATCTTCTTGAAAATTACAGCATTGATGCTTTTAAGGATATTGAATAAGGATTTGTGGTCAAAATCTTGATACTCACGGAATAAGCCCAGTAATTAGGATATGAATCTTATCATAATTAGTCCAGGTGCTAATTAAACTGTTAACATTATGAATTACATTTTGATTGCAAATACTTAATTACCTTATAGAATAACATCTATACATAGATTTTCATTAAAATCTCCGGAAGTTGAAATTGTGAGCAGAAAAAATGCATTTTTCTTAATTTTTTTGAAAATTTCAGCATAGATGCTTTTAAAGATATTGAATAATTATTTGTGGTCAAAATCTATATATTCATATAATTAGTCGAGTAATTAGCATATGAATTTCACTATAATTAGTTCAGGTGGTAAGTAAACGTTTGATAATATGAATTACAGTCTTTTGGCTCCAAATACTTAATCACCATATAAAATAACATCTATACACAGATTTTCATTAAAATCTGAAGAAGTTGAAAATCTCGGCAAAAAAAAAATATATATATATATATATAAGACTGGGATTTTTCTTGTTTCATTTGAAAAAACAGATTTTCTTGACAATTTCAGCATTGAAGCTTTTAAGGATATTGAATAAGGATTTGTGGTCAAAATTTAAATATCCAAATAACTAGTCGAGTAATTAGCATATGAATTTTATTATAATTAGTCCAGGTGCTAATTAAACTGTTTATATTATGAATTACAGTCTTTTGACTCCAAATGCCCAATCACCAGTTAAAATGACATATATACACAGGTTTTTATCAAAATATGAGGAAGTTGAAAGTTATGTATGCTGAATAAGAATCTGTAGTCAAAATCTAAAAATTGATATAATTAATCGAGTAATTAGCGTGTAAATATTATAATTAATCCAGGTGTTAATTAAATGGTTAATATTACGAATTGCAGTCTTTAGACTGCAAATACTTAATAACCATATAGAATAACATCGATACACAGATTTTCATTAAAATCTGAGGAAGTTGAAAATCTGAGGAAAAAGAATGGAAGGATGTGGATTTTTTTTTTTTTTTGAAAGAATAGGTTTTCTTGAAATTTTCAGGATAGATGCTTTTAAGGATATTGAATAAGGATTTGTGGCCAAAATCTAAATATTCATATAATTAGTCCAGTTCTTAGCATATGTTTATCATGATTAGTCCAGGTGCTAATTAAACGGTTAATATTATGAAATACAGTCTTTTGACTCCAAATACTTAATCACCATATAAAGTAACATCTATACACAGATTTTCATTAAAATCTGAGGTAATTGAAAATCTAAGCAAAAGAATGCAATGATGTGGATTGTTCTTAATTTTTTTGAAGAAACAGACTTTCTGAAAATTTCAGCATAGATGCTTTTAAGAATATTGAATAAGGATTTGTCGTCAAAATCTAAATATTCATATAATTAGTCGAGTAATTAGCATATGAATTATCATAATTAGTCCAGGTGCTAATTAAACGGTCAATATCATAAATTACAGTCTTTTGAATCCAAATACTTAATCCCCATGTAGAATAATATCTATACATAGATTTTCATGAAAATCTGAGGAAGTTGAAATTTTGAGCAAAAAAAATTATTCTTTTTTTTTTTGAAACAATAGATTTTCTTGAAAATTTCAGCATAGATGCTCTTAAGGATATTGAATAAGGAATTTTGGTCAGAATCTAAATATTCATATAATTGGTCGAGTACTTAGCATATGAATTTCATTATAATTATAATTAAACTGTTAATATTACGAATTACAGTCTTTTGACTCCAAATACTTGATCACCATATAGAATAACTTCTCCTCACCCAATGTCTCCATATGTTCAAACTATTTCAGCACACCCTCTTCTCCTCTCTCACATACGCTTTTTATCACCACACCTTTCTCTAATAATCTGTATATTTATAGTCCATGCCTTGCATTCAAACAACAATGCTGGGACTACTATAACATCGAACATACTCAGTTTCGCCCTCCCAGAGTACGGCCAATATTTCCGCCCATTCTTCATGCCCTCCTGATCCTTTGATCCGTTACCTACCATATTCAAACTCACACCACTTCTGACTTGTCCTTCAACCTTGCTAAATCTAATAACCTTGCTCTAACTCGCATTTATTCTCAATTTCCTTCTTTTGTACACTCCTAAAAACTTACTTAACTTTTCCAGGTTCTCAATCGAATCAGCCACCAATGCTGTATCATCAGAAAACAACAACTGAATCATTTTCCAGACCCTCTCATCCCCTACAGAATACATACTCGGCCTTTCCCCGACTCACGTTCACCTCTAACAACACCATATCCATAAACAAATTGAACAGCCATGTTAACATCATTCGTTCCTTCGACAGGCTAGCCTCATTTGAAACCATACACTCTCCTTTCTTCCAACTCTTACACATGTTTTACACCCTTGATATAAACTTCTCACTGCTTGTAGCAGCTTTCGATAAGGCATCTATGTCAAACTTTTCATATGCTTTCTCGAGATCCATAAATGCCACATACAAGTCCATCTTTTTCTTTAAGTATTTCTCAAACACAATCTTTAAATCAAATTCCTTATCTACACATTGTCTACCACTTCTGAAACCACACTGTTTCTCTTCAGTCAAATGTTCTGTATATGCCTTCACCCTTTCAAACACTACTCTACTAATCAACTTATAAGGTAAACTCAAGAAACTTGTTTCTCTGTAGTTGGAAGAGTCAACTTTATCCTCCTTGTCTTGTTACAGTGGCACTATACATGCATTCCATCAATCCTCAGGCACTTCGTCACTATCCATGCATACATTTAGAATTCTAATTAACCAATGAGCAACATAGTTAACCCCTTTATGAAATAATTAAACTGCAATGTTATCAACTACAGCCACCTTGCCACTTTTCATCTTACATAGGGTTTTCACTCTCTATTCTATCTTGACCAAACTATTATTCATGACTTTCTTGCCTTGCATACTTCGCATACCAGCCCGTCCCAATCACCCTACACATGGCACACTCTCATCACATATTGCAACAACAGTACTTCAAAATACTCTCTTCATCTCCTCGCTTTATCAGTATCTGTTACCACTTATCCTTTTGGCCGCTTCACTGGTGTTCCCATTTGTTCTCTTGTTTATCTCATATCATGAACTCATTCCAAAATATCTTATTCTCCCCAAAGTTTACTAATACTCTCTCACTCCAACCTTCATTTCCATTCTTTTTTTTTCAACTCTTACACCTTTCTTATGAACTCCTGCCACTTTCTCTTATACATCACCCAATCATATGCACTTCTTCCCAGTAAGTTCCACCCAATCACTTGTCTTTTCTCTTTTCCTGGCACTTTGCTTCTTCATCCAACTACTCACTACCCTTTTGATCTGCCCACCTCCCAACTTTCGCATGCCACATATTACGTTTACCAAGAGAAGCTAGAACTGAGGTAAATCAGGTAGTTTTTCCTTGAAACTGATCATAATGTCACATGTTATCAATGCTTCCCTAAATACCTCCCACTCCTCTCTAAATCCATTGCCTATTTACTCGCACCTTTTATCATTCTATATTGAATTTCTCCCGGTGTTTCTTTACACAGGTCTTATACAAGTTCACTTTCTTTCACTTTTCTCTTTTCACCAATAAAGTTTCCTCTTTTCCTAAACCCTCTGCAAGTCTTCTCCCTCACCTGCACAAGTTGGAGATCAGAAATCTCAGCAGCTACCCATTTCAGCACACTTATATCCAAAAGTCTCTCCTTTGCACTGCTGACAATTAATGTGTAATCCAATAATGCCCGCTGACCATCTTTCCTACTCATATGGTATACTTGAGTTTGTCTCTCCTTTTAAATCAGGTATTCCTCATCACCAGTTCTCTTCCAGAACACAACTCCACAAGCTGATCAGAATTTTCGCTCACCATATTGAATACCCGATCCCTCTTCCCAGATATACCCTCGAATGCTACAGTTCTCTACTTCACACTTGAATCATCCATCACTAATACCCAATATCTTGCATCAGAGTTGTTGATAAACTTATTCATATATGGAATTATCTGATTCATGTGAAACAGTATAATGATTCTTATTGATATATCTATTGAGTTTTCTGAGACGATTCATCTGTTTCTGTCAATTCTTAAGTTATTGAACGTGGAGACCTTAGCGTTGCTCATCTCTCCTACCCACCTATTTCTTTTTCGATTAATCCCTCCAACATAACAAGTTATCCTCTGCCATATGATTTCCAAGACATTTACCGTATCCTTAGAATTTTGGTGAAGCTCCACATCTTACATAAAAGTATTGCTCACGGAATACCATACCATCATATATACTCATGTTTGTCGTTATGGATGGGACTTCCCTTTCCCCACATTTTTCAGTGCACTCGAGACCTTTTCCCTCCTCATCCACTTCGTAGCTAATTTCAGCCCTTGTGAATCTAAAACACTTCCCTAACCACAAGTTCTCTCCCCTCAAAGTCACATTCCACATAACCTTTCTCTTGTCATTTACTCTCAGCTTCTTTCACAGACGCCAATATCGGCAGTTTCTCACCGTAATCTCTTACTGACGCCGTATCATCAGCAAACACCATCCAACTCACCTCACACTCTACTCCCACCCAACGCCAGTGGACTGCATATCTGTTTCTCCATCGAAGACCTTTGTACCACTAACTCGTTCATAAATAGATCAAATATCCATGGTGACATCATATATCTCTATTGCTGAGCCACCTTCACCTGGAACCGCTTGCCCTCTACTCTACCCAGTCATACACAAGCCGTAATCTCTTGATAAAAACTCTACACTGTTTCTAATAGCTTTCATCTCAGACCATTCGCGATACCATTAAGAAAGCATCCCAAGAAACCCAATCATACGCTTTCTTCAGATCCATAAATGACACGTGCAAATCCTTCTTTTTTTTCTAAGTATTTTTCATACACTTTCTTTAAAGCCATTACATGATTAACAATACTCTAGCACTCTTAAACCATATTGTTCTTCCCGTGTCCGATGCTTTGTGTACACCAACACTCTCTGAATCACCATTCATCCGCACAGCTAAGGAGATACAATGAACAAACTAATACCTCTGTAATTCGTACACTCACCTTTGTCGTCTTTGCCGTCATGCAATGTCACTATACATGTATTCCACCTATCTTCAGGTACTTCACTAAAAATGATAACAAACCAATCAACAATCTAGATAACCCCTTCCTTAAGAAATTTAATTGCTACATCATCCACTCCAGCCGCCTCGTCACATTTCATGTCGCCGCATTACCGAACAACCTACGAGCAACGAACTCTCGACTCAGAACAGGTTTAGCGCACTAGATGGTGAAGTACAGGATGATCGTAGCATCATCCTGGTCAGGGACTCTATAGTCAGTCATCAGGACCAGGAGTTCTGTGCGAAGGGTAGAAATAGGAAAAACTCGTGCTATCGAGGGGCTAGGATAGAACGCGTCCTAGATAAGTTTGACGACATAGCCTCAAACAATCCCGAGGATGTGATTTTGTCGCTCAGGTGGGGACTAACAATTCAGTTAATGGAAGATCGGAAGAAATTTTAGCGAAGAATAGGGAACTTATGAGGAACCTTAGGAAGCTTATAATATCGGGATTGCTGCTAAAGTATAACGTCGTTTCCTGTACTCTCATTAGAATGCTGGTGAAAAAAAAGAAAAATCGAAGCTCTCTGTAGTGAGGAGTATATTGCATTTAGTATGGACTAGGACCATTTCAGTCATGATAGATGTCTGTACACTAGGGATAATCTTTACTTGAATGGAATATGGAAAGCCCACCATGGTAGTGCAATAGATTAGAATGTTAGTTTTTTTTTTTTCATAAACTTCTCAGGAGAGCAAATCACGGTCGAGCTAACGAAGGAAGTAGGAGAATGGGGTAGGATGAAGAGGTAGCTGTGGGAAGTGGGTCGGCGCAGGGGAATCTGAATGTGAAAGGGATCTGAGATCCAAGGTTTCCAGTTTGACCATTATAAGGGTAGCGGTAAAGGATGGATGGGACCTTGGCAGTAGGGATCCTCGGGGATTAGCGGTAACTTTACAGGTAGAGGAATTAGCAAAAAAAAGGTCTAGTAGGATCAGATGGGGACAGTTCAGGCAGTATCAGAAGCAGGTTGCCACAACTACATGGGAACTCTCAGGTAACTTTTAACACCGAGGCTGGTATGTTCCAGTGCGGGGAAGGTCAGAGTAAGGAGGAGAACCAAAAAAAAAAAAAAATAGGTGGAGAACCGTCTCTCTCCCGATGCTACATATCTACATATGCAGACATAAATAGCGATGATGCAGTCACGCATACTGACGGTAAAAAAAAGGCAAGTTCAGTCCAGTATCAATTACAATGAAAGTGGGCGAGTGGGTAAGTGGTAACAAGCAGTCATGAAATGAGGAGATGGAGTGAGCACTTTGAAGTACTGTTGAAATGTATAATCATAGTGTGCCATGTGTAGGGTGTTTGAGTCTGGGTGGTTTGTCAAGAATGCGAAGTAAGAGAATCATGGAGAATAGTTTGGTCAAGAGAGAACAGGTGATGAAAGCCTTACAAAAGATGAAAAGTGGTAAGATGGCTGTAGGTGATGATACTACAGTTGAATTACTTCATGAAGTGGTAACTGTTTTTTTATTGGTTAGAATTTTCATTGTATGCATGGATCATGGTGAAGTGTATAATGATTGATGGAATGGATGAATAGTGCTACTGTATAAAGGCAATGGAGATAAAGTTAAGTGTTCCAACTACAGAGGTACAAGTCTGCTGAGTGTACCTGTTAAGTTGTTTGGGAGAGTAGTGATTGAAAGAGTGAAGAGATGAACAGACCATCATACTAGAGAGAAAGAGCGTGTTTTCAGAAGTGGTAGACGATGTGTAGATAAGAAGTTTGATTCAAAGATTGTGAGTGAGAAATACTTAAAGACGATGGATTTGTATGTGGCATATATGGATCGGGAGAAAGCATATGAGAAGGTTGATACAGATGCCTTGTGGGAAAACTGATAGAAGCAGTGAGATGTTTTTATCAAGGGTGTAAGACACATGTAATGAGTAGGAAGAGAGGAGAGTGAGTGGTTTCAATTTAAGGTTAACCTGTCAAAGGGATGGGTGATGTCAACATGGCTGTTGAATTTGTTTATGGAGATGATGTTGTTACAAGTGAACGTGAGTCTTGGAGGAAGTGCCAGTATTCAGTCAGTTGTCGTTTTCTGATGATACAACACTGGTGGCAAATTCGATTGAGAACCTGCAGAAGTTGGTGACTGAATTTGGAAGAGTGTGCGAGAGAAGGAATTTGTGATTGAATGTGCATTAAAGCAATGTTATTAGATTTAGCAAGGTTGAGGGACAAGTTAGATGTGGTGTGAGATTGAATTGAGGAGGTGAATTGATTTAGATGCCTTGGAGTGGATATGGGAGTGAATAGAGTCATGGAAGCGGTGAATCATATGGTGGATGACGGGGCAAAGGATCAAGGAGGAATGAAGAATGTATGAAAAGACTGGTTGTAAGGTGTGGTAGTAAAGAGAGCGTAGATGAGAGGGCACTGAGAGAATGAGTGAGGAGAGGTTAATAGATAGGATGCAGGTGTCAAAGAGAAGGGGAAAAGGAGAAGGGAGGGAGAATACTGGAGATGGAAGGACTAAATGAAAAAGATTTTGAGTGATCGGATCATGAATGTGCAGCAGAGAGAAAGCCCTATACTGGGAATATTCAATTGGGGCCTTGTGGTTTGCAGGAGGTTGACCTGCTGTATGTTAACTGAACCATGGCATGTGAAGTGGCCGAAGGAAACTAAGGATAGCTCTGCGGTGCTTAGCTATGGATAGAGGTCTAGGGTATCGATGCATTGCACATGAAAGGTAGGACATTATCGTTATGACCTTCGGCCTTTCTTTGTCTGTTCTTGGCACTACCGAGTTAACGCGGGAAACGGCAGTCAAATATATATATATATATATATATATATATATATATATATATATATATATATATATATATATATATATATATACTGTAGGAATATATATATATGTACCTGTGGTTTCAGAAGTGGTAGAGGATGTGTGGATCAGGTGTTTGCTTTGAAGAATGTATGTGAGAAATACTTAGAAAAGCAAATGGATTTGTATGTAGCATTTATGGATCTGGAGAAGACATATGATAGAGTTGATAGAGATGCTCTGTGGAAGGTTTTAAGAATATATGGTGTGGGAGGCAAGTTGTTAGAAGCAGTGAAAAGTTTTATCGAGGATGTAAGGCATGTGTACATGTAGGAAGAGAGGAAAGTGATTGGTTCTCAGTGAATGTAGGTTTGCGGCAGGGGTGTGTGATGTCTCCATGGTTGTTTAATTTGTTTACGGATGGGGTTGTTAGGGAGGTGAATGCAAGAGTTTTGGAAAGAGGGGCAAGTATGCAGTCTGTTGTGGATGAGAGAGCTTGGGAAGTGAGTCAGTTGTTGTTCGCTGATGATACAGCGCTGGTGGCTGATTCATGTAAGAAACTGCAGAAGCTGGTGACTGAGTTTGGTAAAGTGTGTGAAAGAAGAAAGTTAAGAGTAAATGTGAATAAGAGCAAGGTTAATAGGTACAGTAGGGTTGAGGGTCAAGTCAATTGGGAGGTAAGTTTGAATGGAGAAAAACTGGAGGAAGTAAAGTGTTTTAGATATCTGGGAGTGGATCTGGCAGCGGATGGAACCATGGAAGCGGAAGTGAATCATAGGGTGGGGGAGGGGGCGAAAATTCTGGGAGCATTGAAGAATGTTTGGAAGTCGAGAATATTATCTCGGAAAGCAAAAATAGGTATGTTTGAAGGAATATTGGTTCCAACAATGTTGTATGGTTGCGAGGCGTGGGCTATGGATAGAGTTGTGCGCAGGAGGGTGGATGTGCTGGAAATGAGATGTTTGAGGACAATATGTGGTGTGAGGTGGTTTGATCGAGTAAGTAATGTAAGGGTAAGAGAGATGTGTGTAAATAAACAGTGTTGTTGAGAGAGCAGAAGAGGGTGTTTTGGAATGGTTTGGTCACATGGAGAGAATGAGTAAGGAAAGATTGACAAAAAGGATTTATGTGTCAGCGGTGGAGGGAACGGGGAGAAGTGGGAGAACAAATTGGAGGTGGAAAGATGGAGTGAAAAAGATTTTGAGTGATCGGGGCCTGAACATGCAGGAGGGTGAAAGGCGTGCAAGGAATAGAGTGAATTGGAACGATGTGGTATACCGGGGTCGACGTGCTGTCAATGGATTGAACCAGGGCATGTGAAGCGTCTGGGGTAAACCATGGAAAGTTGTGTGGGACCTGGATGTGGAAAGGGAGCTGTGGTTTCGGTGCATTATTACATGACAGCTAGAGACTGAGTGCGAACGAATGGGGCCTTTGTTGTCTCTTCATAGCGCTACCTCGCACACATGAGGGGGGAGGGGGTTGTTATTCCATGTGTGGCGGGGTGGCGATGGGAACAAATAAAGGCAGACAGTATGAATTATGTACATGAGTATATATGTATATGTCTGTGTGTGTATATATATGTGTACATTGAGATGTATAGGTATGTATATTTGCGTGGGTGGACGTGTATGTATATATATGTGTATGTGGGCGGGTTGGGCCATTCTTTCGTCTGTTTCCTTGCGCTACCTCGCTAACGCGGGAGACAGCGACAAAGCAAAATAAATAAATAAATATATACTGTAGGTAAACATTTTACATATGAAAAAGAAAGACAAATGCAAAGAAACAGACATTGAGAGAGAGAGAGAGAGAGAGAGAGAGAGAGAGAGAGAGAGAGAGAGAGAGAGAGCAGTTGCGTATATCTTCATCCACACACTTCATATTACGTACAACATACACATATATAAACCCTTTAAAATTAGTCTTCCATGTCAAAACTTACTTACTCCAGTCAAGTCCCTTTCATTTATCTCTGACCACCATATGAGACAATAATGAATTTTATCACAGATAATGATCAGTCATAATAAGTCACGAGATCAGAGACCTGGGTGTGTTGTGTTGTCCAGCAAGTCTCAAGCATCAAGATTGTCAGGGGAGCCAAAGGTCGCTGCGGGACTGGACAAACGCTGGTATATAAGTGGTCTGGGAGAGCTCAGTACCACCACCACCAGCATGAAGGTCCTGGTCTTGTGTGTGCTAGTAGCGGCTGCGGCTGCTTGGCCGAGCTTCAGCGAGGAAATTGGCGTACACTTCCAGAATGACGCTGGCGGTAAGCACATCATGCTATGTTACGCATTGTATCATTACTTAAGGGGAACTCTCACTTGGGCTGTTCTTCACAGGACATTCCTGAACTAGTTTTCCTGTCGTCTTGGCACTTCAGTCAAAATATACAGGTCTAAAAGGAAATTTTGATGGAGCACTTCTTTTATAAGGTTTACGCTATCATTAGGAATAAATACCAACATTATCAGTCGAGGGGAAAATGTTTTGGAAAGTTATCTATGCCTAATGAAACCAGTTTGCATAATGATATACAAATATTTACTTTGATAAGGTGCTGCAAACAAACAAAGATATTGTTGTGCAGCGAAAGACAAGCGGTGTATAGAACACTAAAGTTGATTAACAAACATCCATTCCTGAGGAATTTTAGGTATACAGAGTAGGCAGAAAAGTTAGATTCAATCATTGACGTAAAACCGTCATAAATTAACTTATCGTTGGAGGAATATTCAACTTGTCCATAAATGAATGGTTATTAACTCCATAGAAATAAGAGGGACGTTAACACACGCGTTGCCTAAAGTTTCTGTCTCACACCACAACTTGTCATAAGAAGCATTCCTTTCTAAACTCAGGTGTATCAGCATATTTTCCTATGGAGACGATGACGGTGTCACGTGCAGTCAAAATTTCTAGGTAATAGTTTCATTGACACTGGAACGTTAAGTGTGCCACAGAGACGAGGGCAGGGCATGGAACACCCTCTGTGTTCGTACAGAATAGACCCATGCCTAAATACTGACAGGGGACCAAAGAAATTCATAACATACAAGGATAACAAATGACCCAAAAGAACGTGATAACTGTAGATGATAGGAACCTTATCATATAGGGGAATGAGAATAATGTATAGGGAATAATTCACTCCAAAAAAGAGTGGAAAAGAAAAACACTACGACCAATAGTGGTAATGGATGAAAATTCTGAGATTGGTCATACAATTTTGTCATTCATTCGTGATCATGGTGCTCAAGAAGTTATATTTGTCATGAGACAATCTATATGTTTGCTCTATAAAAATTTCAAGAAATGCTTTACGGTGAAAAAATCGTATAACTGTAAATGTGCACATAATGTCATGTATGTAATTCCATGATAATCATTCAAAAGTCTTGCATTCCAGGATCTGATAACGCCCATAAACAACAAGATATCAACCATCTGCTGGACAAGATCTACGAGCACACAAAGTATCCAGATTTGAAAGAAATAGCAGAAAACTTTAACCCTTTGGGCGACACTTCCATATATAATGACCAAGGTGCAGCCGCCGAAACTCTTATGAAGGAGCTTACCGATCATAGACTCTTGGAACAGCATCACTGGTTCTCACTTTTTAACACTCGCCAACGAGAAGAAGCTCTCATGCTTTTTGCTGTCTTGAATCAGTGCAAGGAATGGTACTGTTTCCGTAGCAACGCTGCCTACTTTCGTGAGAAGATGAATGAAGGAGAGTTTGTGTATGCACTCTATGTGGGTGTCATTCACTCTAAACTGGGAGATGGAATTGTTTTGCCTCCACTCTACGAAATCACCCCTCACATGTTTACTAACAGTGAGGTCATCGACAAGGCTTACTCTGCCAAGATGACTCAAAAACCAGGTACATTTGATGTGAGTTTTACTGGAACAAGAAAGAACAAGGAACAACGAGTGGCATACTTCGGAGAGGATATTGGCATGAACATCCACCACGTTACTTGGCATATGGACTTCCCCTTCTGGTGGCAAGACTCATATGGCTATCATTTGGATCGCAAGGGTGAGCTCTTCTTCTGGGTCCACCACCAGCTTACTGCCCGCTTTGACTCTGAGCGTCTTTCCAACTGGATGGACCCCGTTGACGAGCTACACTGGGATGACATTATCCACGAAGGGTTTGCTCCACTTACCAGTTATAAGTATGGTGGTGAGTTTCCTGTGCGTCCAGACAACATACACTTCGAAGACGTGGACGGCGTAGCTCGTGTGCACGACATGGAAATCACAGAGAGCCGCATTCGTGACGCAATTGCTCATGGTTACATTACAGCCACCGACGGACACACGATCGACATCAGGCAACCTAAGGGTATTGAAATTCTGGGAGACATTATCGAATCCTCCATGTACAGTTCTAACGCGCGTTATTATGGTTCACTACACAACACTGCTCACGTAATGCTTGGTCGACAGGGAGATCCTCATGGCAAGTTCAACTTGCCTCCCGGTGTTATGGAACATTTTGAGACTGCCACACGAGACCCAAGTTTCTTCCGTCTGCATAAATATATGGACAACATCTTTAAAGAACACACGGACTCTTTCCCTTCCTACACCCATGATGACCTCGAGTTCGACGGTGTGTCCATAGACAGTATTGCTATTGACGGACATCTTACTACTTTCTTCGATGACTTCCAGTACAGTCTTATTAATGCTGTGGATTCCGGTGAAAACATAGAGGATGTGGAAATCAATGCCAGAGTTCATCGGCTTAACCATGAAGAATTTACTTATAAGATTACCGTCACCAACAACAACGATGATGGTCATCTGGCTACCATCCGCATTTTCTTGTGCCCCATCAAGGATAATAATGGCATAACCTTGAGTATAGATGAAGCACGTTGGCTTTGCCTTGAAATGGACAAATTCTGGGAGAAGCGTAAGTACCATTACCTGCCTCTGTATTTTATTTCGTTTGAATGCTTATTCATAACATGAATGTCAAACAAATCAAAAGTAATGCAATCATGTGAGAAACATTTTGGAGTGGGAATATGTGCAGAGGTTTTATGAGTTGCTCAGTTACGAACATCAATGAACTAAGATAGAATAAACGTATGATATATCCTTGATATAACGCTTAATATATCTTTTCCCCCTACAGTGCCAAGTGGAACTCATACAATCACCCGCAGTTCTAAGGACTCGTCGGTCACCGTCCCTGATATGCCAAGTTTCCAGTCACTGAAGCAACAAGCTGATGATGCTGTAAACGGCGGCCACGACCTCGACCTGAGTGCGTATGAACGGTCCTGTGGCATCCCCGACAGAATGTTGCTACCTAAGAGCAAGCCTGGAGGTATGGAATTCAACCTCTACGTGGCCGTGACTGACGGAGCCAAGGATACAGAAGGACACAATGGGGACCTCAAGCACGGTGGCACCCATGCTCAGTGTGGCGTTCATGGTGAAGATTACCCAGACAACCGGCCTTTGGGTTATCCTCTGGACCGTCGCATTCCTGATGAACGCGTCATTGATGGAGTTACAAACATCAAGCACACAGTCGTCACGATCGTTCATGATCCAGATCACCATGCTTAAGTTTCCTCTTCTGGATAATATAGTAATGACAGACTTTTGATTCTCTGCCATCAATTAATTATTGAATTACATATTTAACTGGTTATGTCCTTTCATGATTAGCTGCTTATAATTTGAGGTGAATCGTTCTACAGTTGTTATGAAAATGTAACAATGTATAAGAATGTAACTTTACTTTCCCATAATAAAAGGAATCTGCATTATATTTGTGGTCACAATCCGATTACAGTTCATAATAGAGGACATTTTAGCTCACATATCCAAGCATGCATCAAGAAAGATGCAACGCTCATATACATGTTATTCTTGTTATGGAGCTGCATTCAGGAACTTCACAACTTATTACTTTGGTATCACTGAATTATGTCTTACACCTGCACAAACTACTAAGGTCTTTAAGTACGTGTACGACTCTTCTTATATTTGTATGTGTATGAAATTACCTATGTAATCTTTACACTTGTGCTTCCGGGACTTTAAACATACATTGTACTGTGTATAACCCTAAGCTTTCCATTCACTCGATAATTATTTGTTCTTCATCAATCCTAACAAAGCCCAGCGCTTCACTACTGAAGAAATACTTTATACCGATCTCTTGAGCGCTCAAATTTTCAATTACAAGATGATGACCGCCAAACTCCTACAGCTCTATTTATTTCAAAATATTTGTGCTTAACATCACCAAGACCTTAGGTGAACTTTAAGAATGTGACCGTTCTGAAATACTCTAAGATATACAGATATACTCTACGGACAATACGTGAGTAATATATATATATATATATATATATATATATATATATATATATATATATATATATATATATACAAACCTCCAACAGCCAGGATCGAGTCCGGGACCCCTGTGCCACAGGCGTGAATCCAGTGCTAGGCTATGGGCCTGGCTAATAGGAAATAACTATTCGAATACTATGTACTCGAATACCCTTCGTCTCACGTTGGTGAGCAACGGTGTCTACACCGGTCATTTCCCAAAAGGCGAACTTCCTATGCACTTAGTTCGTATTCATATACCTCCGCGTTGTACAGTTAGGTTCGGTAAAATGCTACCTCCTGGCTATATATATATATATATATATATATATATATATATATATATATATATATATATATATATATATATCAACACATACATATACATATGGAAATATATGGGCACATGTACATATTCATAGTTACTTGCCTTCATATATTCCTGTTGCTACCCCGCCACACGGGGAATAGCATCGCCATCCCTCGCTTTAGCAATGTAGTGCCACGAAAACAGACAAAAAGGCCACATTCGTTCACATTCAATCTCTTGCTCTCATGTGTAATGCACCGAAACCACAGCTCCCTCTCCACATCCAGGCCCCACAGAACCTTCCATGGTTTACCCCACACGCATCACAAGCCCTAGTTCAATCCATTGAACGCACGTCGACCCCAATACACCATATCGTTCCAATTCACTATATTCCTTGCACGCCTCTCACCATTCTGTATGCTCAGGCACCGATCGCTGAAAATCATTTTCACACCACCCTTCCACCTCAGATTTGGTCTAACCCTTCTCCTTGTTCCATTCATCTCTGACACGTATATCTTCTTTGTCAATCTTTCCTCACTCATTCTATCCATATGTCCAAACCATTTCAACACACCCTCTTCTGCTCTCTCATCCACACCTTTTTTATTTCCAAATATCTCTCTCACCCTTCATTTACTTATTCTATCAAACCACTTCACACCACATATTGTCCTGAAACGTTTCATTTCCAGCACATCCACCCTCCTCCGTACAAACCTATCTATAGTCCATGCCTTAAAACCATATAACATTGTTGGAACTACTATTCCTTCAAACATACCCATTTTTGCTCTCCGAGACTACTTTCTCTCCTTCCACACTTTCATCATCGCTCCCAAAACCTTCGCCCCCTCCCCCATCTTTTGACTCACTTCCGCTTCCAAGGTTGCATCCGATGCTAAATCCACTCCCAGATGTCTAAAACACTCCACTTCAACCAGCTTTTCTCCACTCAAACTTAACCTTCCAATTGACTTGTCACTCAACCCTACTGAACCTAATAATCTTGCTTTTATTGCATTTACTCTCAACTTTCTCCTTTCACACACTTTTCCAAAATCAGTCAACAACCTCTGCAGCTTCTCACCCGAATCAGCCACAAGAGCTAAAACATCAGCGAACAATTGACTCGCTTCCCAGTCCTTCACATCCACAACAGACTGCATACACGCTCCTCTCTCAAAAACTCTTGCATTTACCTACCAAACCGCCCCATCCGCAAACTAATTCAACAACCATGGGGACATCACACACCCCTAACGCAAACCGACATTCATAAGGAACCAACTACTCTCCTCTCTTCCTAATCGTACATATCCCTTACATCATTGGTTAAAACTTTAAACTGCTTCTAGCAATTTACATCCCACACCATATACTCTCGATACCTTCCGCAAAACATCTCTATCAATCCAATCATATGCCTTCTCCAGATATATGAATGCTACATACAAATCCGTCAGTTTTTCTAATTATCTTTCAAATACATTCTTCAGAGCAAACACCTGATCCACACATCCTCTACCACTTCTGAAACCACGCTGCTTTGCCCTTTACCCTCTCAATCAATACCCTCCCATATCATTTCCCAGGAATACTCAACAAACTTATGCCTCTGTAGTTTGAACTCACCTATATCTCCTTTGCCTTTTTATAATAGCACTATGCACGCATTCCGCCAATCGTCAAGTACTTTACCATGATCTGCACATAAATTGAATATCTTTACCAACCAATCAACAACACGGTCAACCTCAATTTAAATAAATTCTACAGCAATACCATCCAAAACCGCAGCGCTGTTGGCTTTCATCTCCCGCAAAGCTTTCATTACCTCTTCTCTGTTTACCAAACCATTCTCCTTGACCCTCTTACTTCGCACATCACCCCGAACAAACATCCTATATATATATATATATATATATATATATATATATATATATATATATATATATATATATATATATATATATATTTATCTATTTATTTATTTATTTATATATTTATTTTGCTTTGTCGCTGTCTCCCGCGTTAGCGAGGTAACGCAAGGAAACATACGAAAGAAATGGTCCAACCCACCCCCATAAAAATGTATTTACATACACGTCCACCCACGCAAATATACATACCTGTACATCTCAATGTACACATATATATACACACACAAACATATAAATATATACACATGTACATAATTCATACTGTCTGCCTCTATTCATTCCCATCGCCACCTTGCCACACATGGAATAACAACCCCCCTCCCCCCTCATGTGTGCGAGGTAGCGCTAGGAAAAGACAACAAAGGCCACATTCGTTCACACTCAGTCTCTAGCTGTCATGTAATAATGCACCGAAACCACACCTCCCTTTCCACATCCAGGCCCCATACAACTTTCCATGGTTTACCCCAGACGCTTCATATGCCCTAGTTCAATCCATTGACAGCACGTCGACCCCGGTATACCACATCGTTCTAATTCACTCTATTCCTTGCACGCCTTTCACCCTCCTGCATGTTCAGGCCCCGATCACTCAAAATCTTTTTCACTCCATCTTTCCACCTCCAATTTGGTCTCCTACTTCTCCTCGTTCCCTCCACCTCTGACACATATATCCTCTTGGTCAATCTTTCCTCACTCATTCTCTCCATGTGACCAAACCATTTCAAAACACCCTCTTCTGCTCTCTCAACCATACTCTTTTTATTTCCACACATCTCTCTTACCCTTACATTACTAACTCGATCAAACTACCTCACACCACATATTGTCCTCAAACATCTCATTTTCAGCACATCCACCCTCCTGCGCACAACTCTATCCATAGCCCACGCCTTGCAACCATACAACATTGTTGGAACCCCTATTCCTTCAAATATATATATATATATATATATATATATATATATATATATATATATATATATATATATATATATATATATATTTATATATATCATTATCATTATACAAGTAGTGTCCGTAAAATTTTATGTATATATATATATATATATATATATGAGGATTTCAGAACGGTCACAAATCTTGAAGTTCGCCAGAGGTCTTTGTGATGTTACTCATGAATATTTTGAAACAAATTGAACTGTAGGATATTGGGATCATTATCTTGTTATTGGAAAACTGAGTGCTTAAGAAATTGGTAGAAAGTATTCTAGAATGGTAAACCGCTGGGCATGGAAAGGATATACGAAAACGAAATGATTGCTGAGTAAATGACAAGCTTAGAACTTAGTACAGTATAATAAATGTTCACATACCCGGGATCAACAGGTTTAAAAATCTCAGCCATATTAACGTCTGTGATTTCATGAAATTAGATAGGCAATTTCATACACATACAAGTATAAGAAGAATCCTATATATCCTTATATAATTCGTTAGTTTGTGCAAGTGTAAGTATCATTTCATTCACTGTTATTGAAGCAAAGAGTTACTGAATATTTTACTGCAGCTCCATGGAGATAAGTCACATAGGTATAAGATCCGCAACGTTTTTTTTCGTACATGCTTGGATATGTGGGCTAAAAGTATGTGCTTTGTTTTAACTTTTGACGGATTTTGTAACAGGATAATGAACATAAGTGATAAATACAGAATCTTTTTATTATGGGACAATAAAGTTATCAATTTCTATACATTGTTCCATTTCCATGATGACTGGAGAAGAATGATTCATATCAGATTCTACCCAGCTGAGTATGAAAGAATGTAAAATATCAAATATCTACTGAAATGATTCGTTAATGGGAGAGAATCAAAAGATTGACATTACTATATAATTCAGGAGAGGAAACTTAAGCATGGTGATCTGGATCATGAACGATCGTGACGACTGTGTGCTTGATGTTTGAAACTCCATCAATGACGCGTTCATCAGGAATGCGACGCTCCAGAGGATAACCCAAAGGCCGGTTGTCTGGGTAATCTTCACCATGAACGCCACACTGAGCATGGGTGCCACCGTGCTCGAGGTCCCCATTGTGTCCTTCTGTATCCTTGGCTCCGTCAGTCACGGCCACGTAGAGGTTGAATTCCATACCTCCAGGCTTGCTCTTAGGTAGCAACATTCTGTCGGGGATGCCACAGGACCGTTCATACGCACTCAGGTCGAGGTCGTGGCCGCCGCTTACAGCATCATCTGCTTGTTGCTTCAGTGACTGGAAACTTGGCATATCAGGGACGGTGACCGACGAGTCCTTAGAACTGCGGTCGATTGTATGAGTACCACCGGGCACTGCAGGGGGAGAAAATAGCATGTGCATATTATTGGTATTGTATGTTTTTTTTTTCGAACTCATTTCTAATAATATCTATGATCATAAACCTCTTAATTCTATGCATACATCTCCGTC
Organism: Panulirus ornatus; assembly: GCF_036320965.1. Lineage (NCBI taxonomy): Eukaryota > Metazoa > Arthropoda > Malacostraca > Decapoda > Palinuridae > Panulirus > Panulirus ornatus. The sequence goes on from NC_092243.1 coordinate 55,874,273, forward strand.
CCACCTTTTCCTATATAATCACAATGCTTTGGATTACTGATCATATGTTGAATGCACTAAGCTAAATCAATTACTGAAAGAGATACATGTTACTTACCCTTCTTCCAGAATTTGTCCAGTTCAAGGCAAAGCCAACGTGCTTCATCTATACTCAAAGTTATGCCATTATTATCCTTGATGGGGCACAAGAATATGCGGATGGTAGCCAAATGGTCTTCCTCATTGTTGTTGGTGACGGTAATCTTATAATTAAATTCTTCATGGTTAAGCCGATGAACTCTGGCATTGATTTCCACATCATCTACGTTTTCACCCGAATCCACAGCATTTATGAGACTATACTCGAAATCATCCAAGAACGTAGTAAGATGTCCGTCAATAGCAATACTATCCACGACCATTCCGGCGAACTCAAGGTCATCATGGGTGTAGGGAGGGAAAGAGTCCGTGTGTTCTTTAAAGATGTTATCCATATACTTGTGCAGACGGAAGAAACTTGGGTCTCTTGTGGCAGTCTCAAAGTGTTCCATAACACCGGGAGGCAAGTTGAACTTGCCATGAGGATCTCCCTGTCGACCAAGCATCATGTGAGCAGTGTTGTGTAGTGAACCATAATAACGCGCGTTAGAACTGTACATGGAGGATTCGATAATGTCTCCCAGAATTTCAATACCCTTAGGTTGTCTGATGTCTATCGTGTGTCCATCGGTGGCTGTAATGTAACCATGAGCAATTGCGTCACGAATGCGGCTCTCTGTGATTTCCATGTCGTGCACACGAGCTACGCCGTCCACGTCTTCGAAGTGTATGTTGTCTGGACGCACAGGAAACTCACCACCATACTTATAACTGGTAAGTGGTGCAAACCCTTCGTGGATGATGTCATCCCAGTGTAGCTCGTCAACGGGGTCCATCCAGTTGGAAAGACGCTCAGAGTCAAATCGGGCAGTAAGTTGGTGGTGGACCCAGAAGAAGAGCTCGCCCTTGCGATCCAAATGATAGCCATAGGAGTCTTGCCACCAGAAGGGGAAGTCCATATGCCAAGTAACGTGGTGGATGTTCATGCCAATATCCTCTCCGAAGTAGGCCACTCGTTGTTCTTTATTCTTTCTTGTTCCAGTAAAACTCACATTAAATGTACCTGGTTTTTGAGTCATCTTGGCAGAGTAAGCCTTGTCGATGACTTCACTGTTTGTAAACATGTGAGGGGTGATTTCGTAGAGTGGAGGCAAAACAATTCCTTTTCCCAGTTTGGAGTGGATGACACCCACATAGAGTGCATACACAAACTCTCCCTCATTCATTTGCTCACGAAAGTAGGCGGCGTTGCTACGGAAACAGTACCATTCCTTGCACTGATTCAAGACAGCAAAAAGCATGAGAGCTTCTTCTCGTTGGCGAGTGTTAAAAAGTGAGAACCAGTGATGCTGCTCCAAGAGTCTATGATCGGTAAGCTCCTTCATGAGCGTTTCGGCGGCTGCACCATGGTCATTATATATGGAAGTGTCGCCCAAAGGGTTAAAGTTTTCTGCTATTTCTTTCAAATCTGGATACTTTGTGTGCTCGTAGATCTTGTCCAGCAGATGGTTGATATCTTGTTGTTTATGGGCGTTATCAGATCCTGGAATGCAAGATATTTGAATAATCATCATGGCATTACATACATGACATTGTGTGCAATTTTACAGTTATATGAATTTTTCATGAAAAAACATGTTTTGAAAAGTTTAAAGACCATACTTGAAAACTGTATCATGACAAATGAAACTTCGTGAGCACATATTATCACTAATGAATGATATAATAATCTAACCAATCCCCAAATTTTTATCCATCACCACTGTTGGTTGCAGTGTTTTTCTGTTCCACTCTTTTTTGATGGGAATTGTTCCCTTTACATTATTGTCATTCCACTATAGATATACTTCCCATCATGTACAGCTATTAACTTTCTTTAGGTACATTTGACATTTCTGTATGTTATGAGCACCCTTGGTCCCCTTTTAGCAGTAAGGCATTGCTCTAGTCAGTGCGAACACAGAGGGTGCTCCATGCTCTGCCTTCCTCTCTGTGGTACATTTATCGTTCCATTGTCGTTCAAACTATTACCTAGAAATTTTGATTGTGCGTGCCACCGTCATCGTCTCCATAAAAGATATTCCCTAGAATTATCTCTGATACTCCTGAGTTTAGAAAAGAAAGCCCTTTATGGCTAGTTCTCCTGTGAGACTGAAACTTTAAACACGTGTGTATCAACTTTCCTCTTATTTCTAAGGAGTTAATAAACATGTGCTCATCGACAAGCTGAATATTGATCCAAAGATACGTTAATGATAAATGAAGGTTTTACGTCAATGATTGAATCTAACTTTTCTGCTTACTCTGTAGATCTAAAATTCCTCAGGAATGAATATTTGTTAATCAATTTCAGTGTTCTATACACCGCCTTGTCTTTCACAGCAGAACAATATCTTTGTTTGCAGCACTTTATCAATATCAATATTTGTCTATCAATATGAAAAGGGGTTTCCATTAGGTATATGTAACTTTCTGAAACATCTTCCCCTCGTGAACATATCCTCTAAATCTACTGATTATATTAGTATTTATTCCTAATGATATGCAACTCCAAATTTGTCGCCGTTTCACCTATGATCCAGCTAACGAACACTTACTTGTGTCCTGTGTAGAACATCGTACACTACAATGTACTACCTGTGAAAATGGAATATAGATACATACCTTCCGTTACACTTAGATCGGTATACAAAGGAAAAACAATCTATCAAGCTAAAGGAGTGAAATTATATATATACCACCAAGTGTGTGTGTGTGTGTGTGTGTGTGTACTCGAGAGTTTGTGTGTGTGTCTATGTATGTATGTGTGTGTGATTGTGTGTGTGTGTGTGTGTGTGTGTGTGTGTGTGTGTGTGTGTGTGTGTGTGTGTGTGTGCTAAATTAGGGAATTCTAATTTGTTAACATGTAAAATTTCGTTTTGAACCAGTATATTGTCAGTGAAGTGCCAAGACGATTGGAAAACTATTTCCGGAATGTCCTGTGAAGAACAGCCCAAGTGAGAGTTCCCCTTAAGTAATGATACAATGCGTAACATAGCATGATGTGCTTACCGCCAGCGTCATTCTGGAAGTGTACGCCAATTTCCTCGCTGAAGCTCGGCCAAGCAGCCGCAGCCGCTACTAGCACACACAAGACCAGGACCTTCATGTTGTTGGAGGTGGTACTGAGCTCTCCCAGACCACTTATATACCGGTGTTTGTCCAGCCCCGCAGCGACCTTTGCTTCCCCTGACAATCTTAATGCTTGAGATTAGCTGGACAACACAAGACATCCAGGTCTCTATTATCGTAACATATTATGACTGATCATCATCTGTGATGAAATACATTATTACTTCATATGGTGGTTAAAGGATAATAAAGGTGGTTTGACTGGGGTAAATAAATTTTGAAATGGAAGATAAATTTTAAAGAATAAAATATGGTTGTTAGTTGTACTTAATATGGAGCGTGTGGATAAGAATATATGAAACTGCTCTCTCTGGCCCTGACACTCTTTCTCTTTCTCCATTTGTCTTTTTTTCAGCTTTTTATATATCTGGAGAAGGCATATGATGGAGTTGATAGAGATGCTCAGTGGAAGGTATTACGAGTATATGGTGTGGCAGGCAAGATGATAGAAACCGTGAAAAGTTTTTCTCGAGGATGTGAGGCATGTGCACGAGTAGGAAGAGAGAAAAGTGATTGGTTCTCAGTGAATGTCGGTTTGCGGCAGGGGTGCGTGATGTCTCCATGGTTGTTAAATTTGTTTATGGATGGGGTTATTAGGGAGGTGAATGAAAGAGTTTTGGAGAGAGGGGCAAGTATGCAGTCTGTTGTGGTTGAAAGAGCTTGGGAAGTGAGTCAGTTGTTGTTCGCTGATCATACAGCGCTGGTGGCTGATTCGGGTGAGAAACTGCAGAAGCTGGTGACTGAGTTTAGAAAAGTGTGTGAAAGAAGAAAGCTGAGAGTAAAGGTGAATAAGAGCAAGGTTATTAGGTACAGTAGGGTTGAGGGACAAGTCAATTGGAAGGTAAGTTTGAATGGAGTAAAACTGGAAGAATTGAAGTGTTTTAGATATCTGGGAGTGGATTTGGCAGCGGATGGAACCATGGAAGCGGAAGTGAGTCACAGGGTCGGGGAGGGGGCAAGAGTTTTGGGAACGTTGAAGAATGTGTGGAAGGCGAGAACATTATCTCGAAAAGCAAAAATGAGTATGTTTGAAGGAATTTGTGGTTCCAAGAATGTTATATGGTTGCGAGACGTGGGCTATAGATAGGGTTGTGAGGAGGAGCGTGGATATTTTGGAAATGAGATGTTTGAGGACAATATATGGTGCGAGGTGGTTTGATCAAGTAAGTAATGAAAGGGTAAGAGAGATGTGTGGTAACAAAAAGAGTGTGCTTAAGAGAGCAGAAGAGGGTGTATTGAAATAGTTTGGTCACATGGAGAAAATGAGTGAGGAAAGATTGACAGAGGATATATGTGTCAGAGGTGGAGGGAACGAGATGTGGGAGACCAAATTGGAGGTGGAAGGATAGAATGAAAAAGACATTGAGCGATCGGGGCCTGAACATGGAGGAGGGTGAAAGGAGTGCAAGGAATTGAGTGAATTAGAACGATGTGGTACACCAGATTCGACTTGCTGTCAGTGGATTTAACTACGGCATGTGAAGCGCCTTGGTTAAACATGTAAGATTTTGTGAGGCCAGGATGTGGAAGGGGAGCTGTGGTTTCGGTGCATTATATATGACAGCTAGAGATAGAGTGTGAACGAATGTGGCCTTTGTTGTCTTTCTCTAGCAATACCTCGCGCACATGCGAGGTGAGGGGATTGTCATTTCAAGTGTGGCGGGTTGGCGACGGGAATGAATAAGGGCAGACAGTATGAATTATGTACATGTGTATATATGTATATGTCTGTGTGTGTATACATATGTATACGTTGAGACGTAAAGGTATGTATATGTGCATGGGTGGACGTGTATGTATATACATGTGTATGTGGTGGTTTGGGCAATTCCTTCGTCTGTTTCCTTGCGCTACCTCGCTAACGAGGGAGACAGCGACAAAGTATAATAAATAAATGAATAAATAAATAAATGAATATATATATATATATATAGTCATATATATATATATATATATATATATATATATATATATATATATATATATATATATATATATATATATATATTGCTTTGTCGCTGTCTATCGCGTTAGCGAGGTAGCACAAGGAAACAAACGAAAGAAAGGCCCAACCCACCCCCATACACATGTATATACATACGTCCACAGACGCAAACATACATACCTACACAGCTTTCCATGGTTTACCCCAGACGCTTCACATGCCCTGATTGAATCCACTGACAGCACGTCAACCCCGGTATACCACATCGATCCAATTCACTCTATTCCTTGCCCTCCTTTCGCCCTCCTGCATGCTCAGGCCCCGATCACACAAAATCTTTTTCACTCCATCTTTCCACCTCCTATTTGGTCTCCCACTTCTCCTCGTTCACTCCACCTCTGACACATATATCCTCTTGGTCAATCTTTCCTCACTCATTCTCTCCATGTGCCCAAACCATTTCAAAACACCCTCTTCTGCTCTCTCAACCACGCTCTTTTTTATTTCCACACATCTCTCTTACCCTTACGTTACTTACTCGATCAAACCACCTCAAACCACACATTGTCCTCAAACATCTCATTTCCAGCACATCCATCCTCCTGCGCACATCCATAGCCCACGCCTCGCAACCATACAACATTGTTGGAACCACTATTCCTTCAAACATATCCATTTTTGCTTTCCGAGATAATGTTCTCGACTTCCACATATTCTTCAAGGCTCCCAGGATTTTCGCCCCCTCCCCCACCCTATGATCCACTTCCGCTTCCATGGTTCCATCCGCTGCCAGATCCACTCCAAGATATCTAAAACACTTCACTTCCTCCAGTTTTTCTCCATTCAAACTTACCTCCCAATTGACTTGACCCTCAACCCTACTGTACCTAATAACCTTGCTCTTATTCACATTTACTCTTAACTTTCTTCTTTCACACACTTTACCAAACTCAGTCACCAGCTTCTGCAGTTTCTCACATGAATCAGCCACCAGCGCTGTATCGTCAGCGAACAACAACTGACTCACTTCCCAAGCTCTCTCATCCACAACAGACTTCATACTTGCCCCTCTTTCCAAAACTCTTGCATTCACCTCCCTAACAACCCCATCCATAAACAAATTAAACAACCATGGAGACATCACACACCCCTGCCGCAAACCTACATTCACTGAGAACCAATCACTTTCCTCTCTTCCTACACGTACACATGCCTTACATCCTCGATAAAAACTTTTCACTGCTTCTAACAACTTGCCTCCCACACCATACATTCTTAATACCTTCCACAGAGCATCTCTATCAACTCTATCATATGCCTTCTCCAGATCAATAAATGCTACATACAAATCCATTTGCTTTTCTAAATATTTCTCACATACATTCTACAAAGCAAACACCTGATCCACACATCCTCTACCGCTTCTGAAACCACACTGCTCTTCCCCAATCTGATGCTCTGTACATGCCTTCACCCTCTCAATCAATACCCTCCCATATAATTTACCAGGAATACTCAACAAACTTATACCTCTGTAATTTGAGCACTCACTCTTATCCCCTTTGCTTTTGTACAATGGTACTATGCAAGCATTCCGCCAATCCTCAGGCACCTCACCATGAATCATACATACATTAAATAACCTTACCAACCAGTCAATAATACAGTCACCCCCTTTTTTAATAAATTCCACTGCAATACCATCCAAACCTGCTGCCTTGCCGGCTTTCATCTTCCGCAAAGCTTTTACTACCTCTTCTCTGTTTACCAAATCATTTTCCCTAACCCTCTCACTTTGCACACCACCTCGACCAAAACACCCTATATCTGCCACTCTATCATCAAACACATTCAACAAACCTTCAAAATACTCACTCCATCTCCTTCTCACATCACCACTACTTGTTATCACCTCCCCATTTGCGCCCTTCACTGAAGTTCCCATTTGCTCCCTTGTCTTACGCACTTTATTTACCTCCTTCCAGAACATCTTTTTATTCTCCCTAAAATTTAATGATACTCTCTCACCCCAACTCTCATTTGCCCTCTTTTTCACCTCTTGCACCTTTCTCTTGACCTCCTGTCTCTTTCTTTTATACATCTCCCACTCAATTGCATTTTTACCCTGCAAAAATCGTCCAAATGCCTCTCTCTTCTCTTTCACTAATAATCTTACTTCTTCATCCCACCACTCACTACCCTTTCTAATCAACCCACCTCCCACTCTTCTCATGCCACAAGCATCTTTTGCGCAATCCATCACTGATTCCCTAAATACATCCCATTCCTCCCCCACTCCCCTTACTTCCATTGTTCTCACCTTTTTCCATTCTGTACTCAGTCTCTCCTGGTGCTTCCTCACACAAGTCTCCTTCCCAAGCTCACTTACTCTCACCACCCTCTTCACCCCAACATTCACTCTTCTTTTCTGAAAACCCATACAATTCTTCACCTTATCCTCCACAAGATAATGATCAGACATCCCTCCAGTTGCACCTCTCAGCACATTAACATCCAAAAGTCTCTCTTTCGCGCGCCTGTCAATTAACACGTAATTCAATAACGCTCTCTGGCCATCTCTCCTACTTACATATGTATACTTATGTATATCTCGCTTTTTAAACCAGGTATTCCCAATCACCAGTCCTTTTTCAGCACATAAATCTACAAGCTCTTCACCATTTCCATTTACAACACTGAACACCCCATGTATACCAATTATTCCCTCAACTGCCACATTACTCACCTTTGCATTCAAATCACCCATCACTATAACCCGGTCTTGTGCTTCAAAACCACTAACACACTCATTCAGCTGCTCCCAAAACACTTGCCTCTCATGATCTTTCTTCTCATGCCCAGGTGCATATGCACCAATAATCACCCATCTCTCTCCATCAACTTTCAGTTTTACCCATATTAATCGAGAATTTACTTTCTTACATATATATATATATATATATATATATATATATATATATATATATATATATATATATATATATATATATATATATATATGTATGTATATATATATACACATGTACATAATTCATACTGTCTGCCTTTATTCATTCCTATCGCCACCTCGCCACACATGAAATAACCCCCTTCCCTCTCATGTGTGCGAGGTAGCGCTAGGAAAAGACAACAAAGGCCCCATTCGTTCACACTCAGTCTCTAGCTGTCATGTAATAATGCACCGAAACAAAGGCTCCCTTTCCACATCCAGGCCCCACAGAACTTTACATGGTTTATCCCAGACGTTTCACATGCCCTGGTTCAATCCACTGACAGCACGTCGATCCCGGTATACCACATCGTTCCAATTCACTCTATTCCTTGCACGCCTTTCATCCTCCTGCATGTTCAGGCAACGATCACTCAAAATCTTTTTCACTCCATCCTTCCACTTCCAATTTGGTCTTCCACTTCTCCTTGTTCCCTTCACCTCTGACACATATATCCTCTTTGTCAATCTTTCCTCACTCATTCTCTCCATGTGACCAAACCATTTCAAAACACCCTCTTGTGCTCTCTCAACCACACTCTTTGTATTACAACACATCTCTTTTACCTTTACATTACTTACTCGATCAAACCACCTCACATCACATATTGTCCTCAAACATCTCACTTCCAACACATCCACCCTCCTCCGCACAACTCTATCTATAGCCCACGCCTCACAACCATATAACAATGTTGGAACCACTATTCCTTCAAACATACCCATTTTTGTTTTCCGAGATAATGTTCTCGACTTCCACACATTCTTTAACGCTACCAGAATTTTCGCGCCCTCCCCCACACTATGATTCATTTCCACTTCCTTGGTTCCATCCGCTGCCAAATCCACTCCAAGATATCTAAAACACTTCACTTTCTCCAGTTTTTCTCCATTCAAACTTACCTCACAATTGACTTGATCCTCAACACTACTCTACCTAATAACCTTGCTCTTATTCACAATTACTCTCAGCTTTCTTCTTCTACACACTTTACCAAACTCAGTCACCAGCTTCTGCAGTTTCTCACATGAATCAGCCACCAGCGCTGTATCATCAGCGAACAACAACTGACTCGCTTTCCAAGCTCTCTCATCCAAAACAAACTGCATACTTGCCCCTTTTTTCCAAAACTCTTGCATTCACCTCCCTAACATTCCAATCCATAAACAAATTAAAAAACCATGGAGACATCACACACCCCTGCCGCAAACCTATATTCACTTAGAACCAATCACTTTCTTTTCCTACACGTACACATGCCTTACATCCTCGATAAAAACTTTTCACTGCTTCTAACAACTTGCCTCCCACACTATATATTTTTAATACCTTCCACAGAGCATCTCTATCAATCTTATCATATACCTTCTCCAGATCCATAAATGCTGCATACAAATCGATTTCCTTTTCTAAGTACTTCTCACATACATTTCAAAACAAACACCTGATCCACACATTCTCTTCCACTTCTGAAACCACACTGCTCTTCCCCAATCTGATGCTCTGTACATGCCTTCAACCTCTCAATCAATACCTTCCCATATAATTTACCAGGAATACTCAACAAACGTATAACTCTGTAATTTGAGCACTCACTCTTATCCCCTTTGCCTTTGTACAATGGCACTATGCAAGCATTCCGCCAATCCTCAGGCACCTCACCATGAATCATAGAAACATTTAATAACCTTACCAACCAGTCAACAGTACAGTCACCCCCTTTTTTAATGAATTTCACTGCAATACCATCCAAACCCGCTGCCTTGCCGGCTTTCATCTTCCGCAAAGCTTTTACTACCTCTTCTCTGTTTACCCAATCATTTTCCCTAACCCTCTCACTTTGCACACCACCTTAACCGAAACATCCTATATCCGCCACTTTATCATCAAACACATTCAAAAAAAACCTTCAAAATACTCACTCCATCTCCTAACATCGCCACTTATCACCTCCCCATTAGCCCCCTTCACTGAAGTTCCCATTTGTTCCCTTTTCTTACGCACTTTATTTACCTCCTTCCAAAACATATTCTCCCTAAAATTTAATGATACTCTCTCACGCCAACTCTCGTTTGCCCTCTTTTTCACATCTTGCACCTTTCTCTTGACCTCCTGCCTCTTTCTTTTATACATCTCCCATTCATCTGCATTATTTCCCTGCAAAAATCGTCCAAATGCCTCTCTCTTCTCTTTCACTGATAATCTTACTTCTTCATCCCACCACTCACTACCCTTTCTAATCTGCCCACCTCCCACGCTTCTCATGCCACAAGCATCTTTTGCGCAAGCCATCACTGCTTCCCTAGATACATCCCATTCCTCCCCCACTGTCCTTACGTCCTTTGTCATCACTTTTTTCCATTCTGTACTCAGTCTCTCCTGGTACTTCCTCACACAAGTCTTTCCCAAGTTCACTTACTCTCACCACTCTCTTCACCCCAACATTCTCTCCTCTTTTCTGAAAACCTCTACAAATCTTCACCTTCGCCTCCATAAGATGATGATCAGACATTCCTCCAGTTGCACCTATCAGCACATTAACATCCAAAAGTCTCTCTTTCGCGCGCCTATCAATTAACACAATCCAATAACGCTCTCTGGCCATCTCTCCTACTTACATACGTATATTTATGTATATCTCTCTTTCTAAACCAGGTATTCTGAATCACCAGTCCTTTTTCAGCACATAAATCTACAAGCTCTTCACCATTTCCATTTACAACACTGAACACCTTATGTACACCAATTATTCCCTCAGCTGCCACATTACTCACCTTTGCATTCAAATCACCCATCACTATAACCCGGTCTCGTGCATCAAAACTACTAACACACTCACTCAGCTGCTCCCAAAACACTTGCCTCTCATGATCTTTCTTCTCATGCCCAGGTGCATATGCACCAATAATCACCTATCTCTCTCTCTATCAACTTTCAGTTTTACCCATATCAATCTAGAGTTTATTTTTTTACACTCTGTCACATACTCCCACCACTCATGTTTCAGGAGTAGCGCTACTCCTTCTCTTGCTCTTGTCCTCTCACTAACCCCTGACTTTACTCCCAAGACATTCCCAAACCACTCTTCCCCTTTACCCTTGAGCTTCGTTTCACTCAGAGCCAAAACACCCAGGTTCCTTTCCTCAAACACACTGCCTATCTCTCCTTTTTTCCAATCTTGAGCACTCCCCCCGTGACTCCTTCTTCTGTTTCCCCTTTAGCTTCCTTCTACGACATGTGAGGAATGCATGGGAAGTATTCTTTCTCCCCTATCCCCAGGATATATATATATATATATATATATATATATATATATATATATATATATATATATATATAAAGGAGACTAAAAGTGTACCTCAAAATACTGCCCAATTAGCCTTACGTCAGTGTTAGTTAAAACGATGGAAAAAATAATTCGAGGTGAAATTGTCACGTTTCTAGATCACAAAATTTCATCGGACATCCAACACAGATTCCGTAAAAGAAGATCCCGCCTGACAAATTTCCTGGAATCTTTTAATGTCATCAGAATGGGAAAGAAAATGTACCCTCTGATGTAGTATGTTTAGATTTCGAAAAGGCTTTCGATAAAGTGCTTCTCAAGAGACTTTTACATATTCTCAAAACACATGGAATCAATAAAGAATTTTGTACATAGATCAGAGACCTGCTTACCGGAAGAAAGCAACATGTAGTATTGAACAACGAAGATTCAGACTGGCTAGACGTAACGAGTGGTGTGCCACAGGGGTCGATCCTAGGGGCATTCTTTTTATGATATACATCAATGACCTAGATCTCGTTCTCTTATCAAATATCTCCAAATTTGTTGGCAATACCGAGCTAGAAAATAAAGCTGTAAACAGGCAGGACTGCGCATTCATTCAAAGATATCTTAACTTCACTAGCAGAGTGGTCAGACAAGTGGCAAATGAAGTTCAACGTAGAGAAGTGTAAAGTTGTGCACTTTGCAGACAAGAATATACGTTACGACTACATATCATTCCCAAACTCTCTAACTAAAGTAAGTGAAGAAAATGACCTTGGAGTTGTCACTGTCAAGAAACATAAGTACAGGATCCAGTGTCAAAGAGCATGTAAAAAAGGCAACCATATGATACGTTTCATAGCCAGAAACACAGATTACAAGACACAAGAAACTTTATGATTCTCTAGTAAGACCAAACTTTGAATATACAAACTATAAAAAGACGAGAAAAAATTAAAGCAAGTATAGAGACTCCCATCAAAATTGATTCCATCCCTTAGAAATCTAGCATACGAAGAGAGGTTAAAACGATTGGATCTCTTCTCCTTACAAAAAAAAAAAAGGTAGAATTCACGGCGACTGAATCCAAGTGTTCAAAATTCTGGACAAGTTTGATAACGTAAACCACAGACATCTTTTCGAAATACAAGGAAATACGGTTACCAGGAGAAATGGAATAAAACTCAAAGCTAATAGATATAGTATGGACGTGAGGAAAAGCTTATTTTCCTACAAATGTGTTGAGCACTAGAATAAGTTACGCTCAGAAGTAGTGAATGCTAAGAATATCAATACCTTCAGAAGTCGTTTAGAAAAATATTCTTTAAATTTCGGAAAACTCTGCGAAAAACGCCAGAAAAATACTGTATAAATGACAGCAGTAACGGGGAACAGTAGAAGGCTAATGTGCAGCAGCGGGAGCTTAAAAAACTGCTGAGCGGAATTACGTTTCTTAATCAAGTTGAATTCCTTTTATTTTACCAATCATTCGTGGGCTAGTCTGTCTTTCTCATGTAATATCATGTAGACACTCGCACTCCTTTTCTATAAGAACCACCCACACACCTATCCTATATCTTTTACTAGTACCTTTACTTTGTCATTTCACCACTCACTACACTTTTTTATCCGCCCACCTCCCACCTTCTCCATGCCACACACCTCTTTCTCATATGACAGCAGTGCTTCCCTAAGTATATCCCACTCTTCACCCACTCCCTCAGCTTCTTACACTTTCTCCTTTTGCAATTCGTCTCTCACACTCTCCAAGTATTTCTTCACACAAGATCACTTTCACCACTCGCTTCTCACCTCTATCATTTCCTCTTCCCCTGATCACCGCAAAGTAATGATCAGTCATCCCGCCATTTGCACTTCTCAGCATGTTCAAGTTCAAGAGACATTCTTTTCCAAGAATACTATGTAATCCAGTGATACAAGCTTACGAACACTAGTGTGTGTCCTCTTTAAACCAGGTATTCCTAAACACAAGTCTTTTTCAGCACATTTCCACAAGCTGTTCGCCTTCTCCATCCACCTTACTGAATATCCATGTTCCTCAGTTATACCCTCAACTGCCACATTAGTCACTTTCGCATTCCCATCACTAATACGCGGTTTCTTGAACACAAAATTTTGACATACATTTAGTTTCTCCCAAGAACATTTGCTTTTTATTTTCTTTCTTCTCGTGGTCAAGAGCGTCGGCACTAATAATCACCTATCTTCCGTAATCTACTTTGATTCTTACCCAGATCATCCTGAACGACCAGTACAAGAATCATTTAACTCATCTAACCTCGCTGGTGTCTTTGTTATCACAACGATATCTCTCCGTACCCTGTTTGTACCCTTACCCCCCACCCTACCAAACCCCACCCCACCCAAAAATCGTCCTGCTACCACATGAAGAGTGCTTAAACATAAAAAAAGAACAAATTAAATTATAGCACACTGCTACCCAATAAGGCAGGTCGTAAAATTTGATTATAATAAAAAGAAAGTAATGACATTATGGTATAAGATTTCATGCTGTAAACTCTCCATTAAATATGTTTCAAAGAAAAATGCTTGTAAACTTTTCATCCAACAAAAGAGGCGCAAATAGTGTCAGTTATGGATCTGAAGCGATATGTTTATAAGGGAAGACTTATAATGGTAAAATACTACACAGCTATCGCATATCACATTAGATTATTGCTAGAATATATCAATTAAATCATCTGTGCAACATATCAAAATAGATCATACCTTAGAATATACCACCGCCCTAGAAACAGCGTTCGTTGTCTATCTTTAACATTTTACATGGAATTGTGGATTAATTGCCGCCTCCCTCTGCCAAAAATAAGTATGTTTGGTAACTTAGAACTATGGGAGTCTTCGGGTCCTATATCCTACTATGGGGCTTTTAATAGCATCAATACTGCTACCGCACTTTATATCAAATTGGGGATCATATACCATCCCATCGCTCATATCATATTTAGTGCCATAATATGAAGGCTAGGGATCAAAGGCGAGCGTTCGTTCGAAACAAAAGTCTGACTGTTGAGTTCATCTGCCAAATTATATGGGAGTGGTGATTGAAAGGAGTAAAGCATGCAAAGATCATCAGATTGGGGAGGATTAATGTGGTCTCAAAAGTGGTAGAAAATGTGTGGCTAAGGTGTTTGCTTTAAAGAATATATGTGAGAAATACTTGGAGAGACTGAAGGATTTGAGACATATATGGATCTGGAGAAAGCAGGGAAGCCTTGTGGAGTGCCTTACCAATATATCGTATGAGAGGACAGCTACTAGAAGCAGGGAGAGCTTTTCATCAAAAGTGTAAGGCGTGTGTGCGGTTAGGTAGAGAAAAGGGTGAGATGCTCAAGGTGAATGAGGGTCTACGGTAGAGGTGCGTGATGTCACATGACTGTTTAATTTGTTTTTGGGTCAGGAGGTTAGGGTTAAATGCAGGGGCTTTGGGAAAAAGGGTGGATAAGCAGGCGATAAGGGTCAAAGGACCAGGGATGTAAGTCAGTTGTTATTCGTTGATGACACAACACTGTTGACAGATTCGTGTGAGAAACTGCAGAAGTTGGAGTCTGAATATGGGAGTGTGAGAAAGGAAGTAGAAAGTAAAAATGAATAAAGGAATAAGTTGACTGGGATGTAATGCAGAGGGACTACGTTGATTTGGTTGTGAGAGTAAATGGAAAAAACTTGGAAGAAGTGGAGTGTTTGAGATACCTGAGAGTGGACCCGACAGTAAATGGAACTATGGGAACGGAGGTGAGTGAAAAGCTGGATGAGGGGGCGATGGTTCTGGGGAACATTGAGGAATGTCTGGAATGAAAGGTCCTTATCTGAGACGACCAAAATACGTATATTTCAAGATAATGTATTCCCAACAACGTTTTGCGCAAGAGAGGCATAGGCTATAGAAGAAGATTTAAGGAGAGTGGTTGTGTTACAAATCATAATGTTCGAAGAAAAGCATGTGGTTTGATGTGGTTTCATCGAATAAAGTAATAAAAGTTTAAGATAAAGATGTGGTAACAAAAGGAGTGTTGTTTATATGAGTGTGCACATGAGAAAGAAGGACAACAGGAGGCCTGATTAGCTCACGATTGGGTTGCCTGAAAAAACAGGAGGTTAACTTAAGAAAATGTAATTCCGCTTAGCAGTTTTTAGATCCATCTCCGACTCCCCGATACTGCACATTAGCCTTCTACTGTCTTCGTCACTGCTGTCGTTTAAACAGCTTATTTCTGTCGTTTTTCTCAAAGTATATCTGAATATACAAAATATTTATCTAAACGACTTTTGAAGGTATTTATAATCTTAGCATTCACTACGCCTGACAGAAGCTTATTCCATTGCTCAACACACTTACAGGAAAAGAAGCTTTTTCCCACGTCCTTAATACACTTTTAGTTTGTATTTCGAAAAGATGTTCGTGATTTCCGCTATCGAACTTTTCCAGAAATTTGAAAACCTGGAGTCGCCAAGGAGTTTACGTTTTTTAAGGGTGAAGAGATCCAATCGTTTTGGCCTCTCTTCCTATGCCAGATTTCTAGGGGATGCGATCAATTTTATCGCGCGTCTTTGTACTTGCTCTAATTCTTCCTCGTCTTCTTCATAGTGGCACACCACTCGTTACGTCAAGCCAATCTGAGGCTTCGCCGTTTAATACTACACCCTCCTTTCTTCCGGTAAGCCAGTCTGTGATCCATGTACAGAGTTCTCCAATGATTCCGTCTGCTTTCAATTTATATAAATGTCTCTTGTAAACTACTTTATCTAAAGCCTTTTTGAAATCTAAAAATACTACATAAGACGGTACTTTTTCGTCCTATTTCTGAATAGTAACATTAAAAAAGTCCAGCAAATTTGTCAGGTAGGATCTTCTATTGCAGACACCGTGTTAGTTGTCCGATATAATATTGTGATCCTTTAGAAACGTGACAATTTTATCTCCCATTATCATTTTCATCGGTGTGCCTAACACTGACGTAAGACTAATTAGGTGGTAGTTCATGATACACTTTTTGTCTCCTTTTATATATAGGAGTAACATTTACTAGTTTCCAGTTAGTTAGCACCTGACCATCCGTTAAAGAGTTGTTGAATATTTTTGATTCGGAATACATCAGCTGTCTCATGACCTTGGAGCTTTGTTATCTGGGCCGTTGCATTTGTTAAGATTTAATTGGTCTAGGTATCAAAGTATTTCACAGCTCTTCATTTCTCTAACCTTCAGCTCTTCTTCATCTGACCCCTTGAAACATTTTCGAGATGTTTCTTCACTTGTGAATACAGAGTTAAATCATGATTTAGTATGATAGCAATTTCTTTGTCAGTAGTTAGTGTATCATGCTCGTTTCGTAATGATCAAATTCCTTCTTTTACTGTATTTCGTTGTCTTATATATAAAAAAAAATCCTTAGGATTATTCTTAACTTTCAAGGAAATTCTTTTTTCTTACTCGCGTTTACTCTGTCTTATGACCTTCTTACACTCTCTTTGGATTTTGATTCATTCCTGGCGATTTTCATTGGTTCTTATTGATTTGAATGTCATATATGTTTGCTTTTAGAAATTGCCCTACTCACCCACGATGTTTTTGAAATATTGCAAGTTCTCTTCGCAATTCTTGGAATATGTTATTTTCAATGTCGAGTAGTGTG
Source organism: Panulirus ornatus (assembly GCF_036320965.1). Classification (NCBI taxonomy): domain Eukaryota; kingdom Metazoa; phylum Arthropoda; class Malacostraca; order Decapoda; family Palinuridae; genus Panulirus; species Panulirus ornatus. Next base: position 55,891,424 of record NC_092243.1, read on the forward strand.
TCTTTAGAATAATTCTACATTCCCTCTACTGTAAGAACGTCAAGAAGTTTTGTCCAATTGGTACTGCGAATTTCGTGTCTAATTTTTTTTAAGAATTTGTTCTCCTGTAATCTGAGATCAAGAGTTTGTTGTCATATATTTAGAAATCTAAATATATCTCTAATCTAATAAACTGTGATCACTGTTTCACAAACTCTTGCCTACTTCGCAAGAGTTGGTTAAGTTTTTGTCACTGGTGAGGACAAGATCAAGAATGTTTTTACCTCTAGTTGGTCTTCTAATTACCTGTTCTAGAAAAGCGTCTTCAACCAGTTCCGTTAAGTCTCGTTCCCTCTCGGTCATCTGTTAACGTTGTTTTCCAATCTATATTTAGACTGTTGAAGTCTACTGCCATTATGACCTCTTTACTGTCAACTATAGTTTTGATTTAATTGTATAACATATTATAGTTATCTTCTCATTGCTTAAGATGTCTGTAGATAAAGTCAAGACGTATTTTGCTTGTTAACTCGTTGGGAAGGTCAATATAAGGAGAGTCGTGAGTGTGTGTGTGTCTACCTATCTTAAGAGCACTTAGACTGTTATCAACGGAGATCAAAACTCCACCACCTACCCTGTAGAAGCGATCTTTCGAGAATAATTTGTGTCCAGGTAATACTAATTCAGAGATTGTGTTATTCTCAGTTTACCAACGTTTCTGAGATTGCAATGATGTTCGTCTTTCAGTAGCTGTATAGGATATAAACAATGATGCTTCGGGCATTTGTGTATATTAAATTTATCTTCCTTGTAGTTGATACTGAATTGAATTTGCCTTTGCCTCTTTTTTTCTACTGTTGGCATGCGTGTTTTTACTGCCGGTTTGCGTGATTGTATCATCATTGCTTATGTCTGCGTGTGTAGCAGCGGGAGAGAGACGGTTCTTCACTTGTTTTGGGTTCACCGCTTACTCTGACCCTTACCGCGCTGGAAGCTACCAGCCTTGGTTAAAATTTACCTGAGAGTTGACATGTGCTTGTGCGAAACCGCTGCTTCTACTGCCTGAGCTGTCTCGATCTAACCCTTCTTGACCTTTCTTTATTAATTCCTCTACGTGTAAAGTTACCGCTAATCCCCGAGGATCCCTACTGCCAAGGTCCCATCCGTAGACCTTGGACCTCAGATCCCTTTCACATTAAGATTACACCTGCACCGACCCACTTCCCACAGCTCCCTCCTCACCCTCCCCCATTCTCCTACTTCCTTCATTAGCTCGACCGTGATAGGATCTCCTGAGAAGCTTATCGAAAAAAGGCCTAATTTTCTAATATAATATATTAAACTGCCATGGCGGACTTTCCTTATTCCATTCAAGTAAAGACCATTCCTAGTGTACAGACTTCTATCATGACTAAAATGGTCCTAGTCCATGCTAAATGCAATAAACTCCTCACTACAGAGAGCCTCGATTTTTCTGTTTATCACCAGCATTCTACTGAGGGTACAGGAAACGACGTCATACCTTGGCAGCAATCCCGATATCATAAGCTTCCTATGATTTTCTTTAAAGTTGCTCATAAGTTCCCTACTCTTCGCTAAAATTTCTTCCGATCTTCCATTAACTGAATTGTTAGTCCCCACCTGAACGACAAAATCACATCCTCAGGATTGTTTGAGGCTATGTCGTCAAACTTATCTAGGACGTGTTCTATCCTAGCCCCTCGATAGCACGAGTTCTTCCTATTTCTACCCTTCGCACAGAACTCCTGGTCCTGATGTTTGACTATAGAGTCCCTGACCAGGATGATGCTACGATCATCCTGTACTTCACCATCTAGTGCGCTAAACCTGTTCTGAGTCGAGAGTTCGTTGCTCGTAGGTTGTTGGGTAATGCGACGACAACATGAAATGTGACAAGCGGCTGGAGTGGATGATATAGCAGTTAAATTTCTTAAGAAAGGGGTTATCTAGATTGTTGATTGTTTGTTATCATATTCAGTAGAGTGCCTGAAGATAGGCGGAATACGTGTATAGTGACATTGTATGACGGCAAAGAAGACAAAGGTGAGTGTACGAATTACAGAGGTATAAGTCTGTTCATTGTATCTCATTAGCTGTGCGGATGAATGGTGATTCAGAGAGTGTTGGTGTACACAAAGCATCGGACACGGGAATAACAATATGGTTCAAGAGTGCTAGAGTATTGTTAATCATGTAATGGCTTTAAAAAGAGTGTATGAGAAATACTTAGAAAAACAGATAGATTTGCCTGTGTCATTTATGGATCTGAAGAACGCGTATGATTGGGTTGCTTGGGATGCTTTCTTAAAAGCTATTAGAAAAAGTGCAGAGTTTTTATAAAGAGATTACGGCATTTGTATGATTTGGTAGAGTAGAGGGCAAGCGGTTCTAGATGAAAGTGACTCTGCAAAAGAGATATATGATGTCACCATGGATATTTGATCTATTTATGGATGAGATAGTGATGCAAAGGTCTTCGATGGAGAAACAAATATGCAGTCTACTGGCGTTGGGTGGGAGTCGAGTGTGAGGTGAGTTGGTTGGTGTTTGCTGATGATACGGCGCTGGTGAGAGATTACGGTAAGAAACTGCCGATATTGGTGTTTGTAAAAGAAGCTGAGAGTAAATGAAAAGAGAGAGGATATTTGGAATGTGACTTTGAGTGGAGGGAACTTGTGGTTAGGGAAGTGTTTTAGATTGTATGTAAGGTGTTGAGCTTCACCAAAATTCTAAGGATACGGTAAATGTCTTGGAAATATATGGTAGAGGACAACTTGTTATGTTAGGAGGATCAATCGAAAAAGAAAATAGGTGGGTACGAGAGATGGGCTTTGCTAAGGTTTCCACATTCAATAACTTAGTAATTGACAGAAACAGATGAATCGTCTTAGAAAACATAATAGATATATCAATAAGAATAATTATATTGGTTCATATGTATTAGATAATTCCATACATGAATGAGTGTGTCAGCATCTTTGATGCAAGATGTAAGGTATTAGTGATGGATTATTAAAATGCAAAGTAGAGAAATGCGGCATTTGGTGGTATATCTAGGAGGAGGGATCGGGTATTCAATATTGTGGAGGAATTTGTGAATAGCTTATGGAGTTGAAAAAGGGACAAACTCAAGCATACCATATGAGTAGGAAAGATGGTTAGTGGGCGCTATAAGATTACACATTGATTGACAGCAGTGTAAAAGAGAGACTTTTGGATATAAGTGTGCTGAAATGGGTAGGTGCTGAAATGTGGTCTCCAACTTCTGCAGGTGAAGGAGAAGCCTTGAAGAGGGTTTCGGAAAAGAGGAAACATTATTGGTGATGAGAGAAAAGTGAAAGAAAGTGAGCTTGTAAAAGAGACTTGTGAGAAGAAATATTAAGAGAAATTTAGTATCGAATGATAAAAGGTGCCAGTAAATAAAGCAAGGGATTTAGTGAGGAATGGAAGGTATTTAGGGAAGCATTGATAACATGTGACATTATGATAAGTTTCAATGAAAAACTGCTTGACTTACCTCAGTTCTATCCTCCCTTGGTTAATGTGGAATGTGGCATGCGAAAGGTGGGAGGTGGGCAGGTCAAAAAGGTAGTGAGTTGTTGGATGAAGAAGTAAATTGTCAGTGAAAGAGAAAAGACAGGTGATTGGGTGGAACTTACTGGGAAGAAGTGCATATGATTGGGTGATGTATAAGAGAAAGTGGTAGAAGTTCATGAGGAAGGTGAAGGAGTTAAAAAAAAAAAAAAAAGGAGTGGAAATGAGGATTGGAGTGAGAGATTATTAGTAAACTTTAGGGAGAATAAGATAATTTGGAATGAGTTAGTAATGTGAGACAAACAAGAGAACAAATGGGAACACCAATGAAGTGAGCAAAAGGGTATGTGGTAACAGGTCGTGATGAAGTGCGGAGATGAAGCGAGTGTTTTGAAGTACTGTTGAAATATATGATGCTAGTGTGTCATACGTAGGGTGTTTGGGTCTGGGTTGTACGTGAAGTATGCAAGGTAAGAAAGTCATGAATAATAGTTAAGTCAAACGAGAATACATGGTGAAAGCCTTGTGTAAGATGAAAAATATCAAGATGGCTGGAGTTGATAACATTGCAGATGAATTATTTCATAAAGGGGTAACTGTGTTGTTAGTTAGTTAGAATTTTGAATGTAAGCATGGATCGTGGTGAAATGCTTGAAGATTGATGAACGCATGTATAATGCCACTGTAAGAAGGTAAGGGGGATAAAGTTGACTCCTCCAAGTACGGAGGAATAAGTTTCTTGAGTGTACCTGATAACTTGTTTGGTAGATTAGTGATTAAAAGGGTGAAGGAATATACAGAACATTATACTAAAGAGAAACAGTGTGGTTTCAAAAGTGGTAAACGATGTGTAGATGAGGAATTTGATTTAAAGATTGTGTGTGAGAAATACTTAAAGAAAAAGATGGATTTGTATATGGTATTTATGGATCTCAAAAAAGCATATGAAAGTGTTGACATAGATGTCTCATGCAAAGCTGCTAGAAGCAGTGAGAATCAAGGGAGTAAGGCTTGTGTACGGGTAGCAAGAAAGGAGAGTGTATGGTTTCAATGAAGGCTAGCCTATCGAAGGCACGGGTGATGTCAACATGGCTGTTGAATTTGTTTATGGATAATGTGTTGTTAAAAGTGAACGTAAGTCTTGGGGAAAGGGCAAGTATGCATTCTGTAGGGAATGAGTCAACTGGGAATGAGTCAGTTGTTGTTTTCTGATGATACAGCATTGGTGGCAGATTCGATTAAGAACCTGGAAAAGTTGATGATTAAGTTTGGAGGACTGTGCAAAAGAATTAAGTTAAAAGCAAATGTGAGTTACAGCAACGTTATTAGATTTAGCAAGGGTGATGGTCAAGTTAGACATGGTGTGAGTTTGAACAGAAAAAACCTTGGAGTACACATGGGAGCGAATGGAATCATGGAAGCGGAGGTGAGTCACATGATGGGTGACGGGCCAAAGGATCCAAGAGGAATGAAGAATGTGTGGAAAGATTGGTTGTAATCTTATATAGTATAAGAGAAAGGAGTGTTAATTAAGAGAGCGTAGGTGGGAGGTCAAAATAGGGTGTGCTAAAATGATTTGGACACATGGAGAGATTAAATGAAGAGAGATTGATTAATAGGATGCAGGTGTCAAAAGGGAGGGGAAAAGGAGAAGGAGGAGAGAATACAATACTGGAGATGGTAGGAATGAATGAAAAAGATTTTGAATGATTGGAGCTTCAGTGTGCGGCAGAGAGTAACATTGAATTGGAGCTTTGTGGTTTACAGGGGTTGACCTGCTGCCTGTAAACTGAACTAGAGCATGTGAAGCAGCCGAAGGAAACCAGGGATAGTTCTGTGGTGCTCAGAAATGGATAGGAAACTGCGGTATCGATGCATTGCACCAATGACTTCGGCCTTTCTTCGCCTGTTTTTGGCACTACCTAGTTAACGCAAGAAACGGCAATCAAGTTTGCATATATATATATATATATATATATATATATATATATATATATATATATATATATATATATATATATATATATATATATATCAGTTGTTGTTCGCTGATGATACAGCGCTGGTGGCTGATTCATGTGAGAAACTGCAGAAGCTGGTGACTGAGTTTGGAAAAGTGTGTGGAAGAAGAAAGTTAAGAGTAAATGTGAATAAGAGCAAGGTTATTAGGTACACTAGGGTTGAGGGTCAAGTCAATTGGGAGGTGAGTTTGAATGGAGAAAAACTGGAGGAAGTGAAGTGTTTTAGATATCTGGGAGTGGATCTGGCAGCGGATGGAACCGTGGAAGCGGAAGTGGATCATAGGGTGGGGGAGGGGGCGAAAATCCTGGGGGCCTTGAAGAATGTGTGGAAGTCGAGAACATTATCTCGGAAAGCAAAAATGGGTATGTTTGAAGGAATAGTGGTTCCAACAATGTTGTATGGTTGCGAGGCGTGGGCTATGGATAGAGTTGTGCGCAGGAGGATGGATGTGCTGGAAATGAGATGTTTGAGGACAATGTGTGGTGTGAGGTGGTTTGATCGAGTGAGTAACGTAAGGGTAAGAGAGATGTGTGGTAATAAAAAGAGCGTGGTTGAGAGAGCAGAAGAGGGTGTTTTGAAGTGGTTTGGGCACATGGAGAGGATGAGTGAGGAGAGATTGACCAAGAAGATATATGTGTCGGAGGTGGAGGGAACAAGGAGAAGAGGGAGACCAAATTGGAGGTGGAAGGATGGAGTGAAAAGGATTTTGTGTGATCGGGGCCTGAACATGCAGGAGGGTGAAAGGAGGGCAAGGAATAGAGTGAATTGGAGCGGTGTGGTATACCGGGGTTGACGTGCTGTCAGTGGATTGAATCGGGGCATGTGAAGCGTCTGGGGTAAACCATGGAAAGCTGTGTAGGTATGTATATTTGCGTGTGTGGACGTATGTATATACATGTGTATGGGGGGGGTTGGGCCATTTCTTTCGTCTGTTTCCTTGCGCTACCTCGCAAACGCGGGAGACAGCGACAAAGTATAATAAATATAAATAAAAAAAGAAAATATATATATATATATATATATATATATATATATATATATATATATATATATATATATATATATATTGGGAGCGGGTGGCTGGAAATCCTCCCCTCTCATTTTTTTTAATTTTCCAAAAGGAGGAACAGAGAAGGGGGCCAGATGAGGATATTCCTTCAAAGGCCCAGTCCTCTGTTCTTAACGCTACCTCGATGATGCGGGAAGTGGCGAATAGTATGAAAGAAATATATATATATATATATATATATATATATATATATATATATATATATATATATATATATATATATATATATATATATACTGTAGGTAACTAAATTATGTATGAAAAAGACAGACAACAACTCTAATCTACTGAAACATAGATAAATGCAAAGAAAGAGAGAGACAGTGACAGGGACGGAGAGGGAGCAGTTGCATATTCCTTCAACCACACACTTCATATTACGTATAGCATACACCTATAATCTCTTTAAAATTCGTCTTCTGTTTTGAAACTTACTTACCCCAGTCAAACCCCTTTCATTTACCTCTAACCAGCACGTGAGTTAATCATGTATTTTGTCATAGATAAAGATCAGTCATAACATGTTACGATAATAGAGACCTGGGTGTGTCGTCAAGCAAATCTCAAGCATTAAGATTGTCAGGGGAAGCAAAGGTCGCTGCGGGGCTGGACAAACACCGGTATATAAGTGGTCTGGGAGAGCTCAGTACCACCTCCAACAACATGAAGGTCCTGGTCTTGTGTGTGCTAGTAGCGGCTGCGGCTGCTTGGCCGAGCTTCAGCGAGGAAATTGGCGTACTCTTCCAGAATGACGCTGGCGGTAAGCACATCATGCTATGTTACGCATTGTATCATTACTTAAGGGGAACTCTCACTTGCGCTGTTCTTCACAGGACATTCCGGAAATAGTTTTCCAATCGTCTTGGCACTTTACTGACAATGTACAGGTCTAAAACGAAACTTTAAATGATTACTCCCTTATATAAGGTTTACGCTGGGAGAACTTCTATAATTCTTCACCCACAAATGCACACACACACACACACACACACACACACACACACATACACACACACACACACACACACACACACTTGGTATTGTACATATTTTCACTCCTTTAGCCTGATAAATGGTTTTTACTTTCTTTGTATGCCGATCTAAGTGTAATGGAAGGTATGTATACACCATTTTCACGGGTAAGAACACAAAATTGGTTCCATTGTAGTGTACGATGTTTTAGACAGAACACAAATGTTTCCTCATTAGCTGGATCATAGGTGAAACGGCGATAATTTTGGAGTTTCATATAATTAAGAATTAATACTAGCATCACCAGTCGATTTAGAAGTTCTGCTCACAAGGGGAAAATGTTTTAGAAAGATATGTATACCACATGCATACCCCTTTGCATATTAGTAGAAAATCATTGTTATTGATAAAGTGCTGCAAACAAACCAAGATATTGTTGTGCAGTGAAAGACAAGCGGTGTATGGAACACTAAAGTTGATTAACAAACATCCATTCCTGAGGAATTTTAGATATACAGAGTAGGCAGAAAAGTTAGATTCAATCATTGTCGTAAAACCGTCATAAATTAACTTATCGTTGGAGGAATATTCAACTTGTCCATAAATGAATGGTTATTAGCTCCATAGAAATAAGAGGGACGTTAACACACGCGTTGCTCTAAAGTTTCTGTCTCACACCACAACTTGCCATAAGGAACATTCCTTTCTCAACTCAGGTGTATCAGCATATTTTCCTATGGAGACGATGACTGTGTCACGTCCAATCAAAATTTCTAGGTAATAGTTTCATTGACATTGGAACGTTAAGTATGCCACAGAGAGGAGGGCAGGGCATGGAGCACCCACTGTGTTAGTATTCGCTAGAGCGATGCCTTACTGCTGAAAGGGGACCAAGGAAATTCATAACATACAAGGTTATCAAATGTACTAAAAAGAAAGTAATAGCAGTAGATGATGTGAACCTTATCATATAGGGGAGTGACAATAATGTGAAGGGAATATTTCACCCCACAAAATAGTGGAACAAAAACACTGCAACCAACAGTGGAAATGGATGAAAATTCTGAGATTGGTTATCTGATTTTGTTATTCACTCGTGATAATGGTGTTCATGAAGTTATATTTGTCATGAGACAACTTTAAAGATTTCAAGAAATTCTTTATCATGAATTTTCATAGATCTGCAAAATTGCACGTAATGTCATGTATGTAAAGCCATTATGATTATTCAAGTCTTCCATTCCAGGATCTGATAACGCCCATAAACAACAAGATATCAACCATCTGGTTGACAAGATCTACGAGCCCACAAAGTATCCAGATTTGAAAGAAATAGCAGAAAACTTTAACCCTTTGGGCGACACTTCCATGTATAATGACCATGGTGCAGCCGCCGAGACGCTCATGAAGGAGCTTACCGATCACAGACTCTTGGAGCAGCATCACTGGTTCTCACTTTTTAACACTCGCCAACGAGAAGAAGCTCTCATGCTTTTTGCTGTCTTGAATCAGTGCAAGGAATGGCACTGTTTCCGAAGCAACGCCGCCTACTTTCGTGAGCAAATGAATGAGGGAGAGTTTGTGTATGCACTCTATGTGGGTGTCATCCACTCTAAACTGGGTGACGGAATTGTTTTGCCTCCACTCTACGAAATCACCCCTCACATGTTTACAAACAGTGAAGTCATCGACAAGGCTTACTCTGCCAAGATGACCCAAAAAGCAGGTACATTTAATGTGAGTTTTACTGGAACAAGAAAGAACAAAGAACAACGAGTGGCCTACTTCGGAGAGGATATTGGCATGAACATCCACCACGTTACTTGGCATATGGACTTCCCCTTCTGGTGGCAAGACTCCTATGGCTATCATTTGGATCGCAAGGGTGAGCTCTTCTTCTGGGTCCACCACCAACTTACTGCCCGCTTTGACTCTGAGCGTCTCTCCAACTGGCTGGATCCCGTTGACGAGCTACACTGGGATGACATCATCCACGAAGGGTTTGCTCCACTTACCAGTTATAAGTATGGTGGTGAGTTTCCTGTGCGTCCAGACAACATACACTTCGAAGACGTGGACGGCGTAGCTCGTGCGCACGACATGGAAATCACAGAGAGCCGCATTCGTGACGCAATTGCTCATGGTTACATTACAGCCACCGATGGACACACGATCGACATCAGGAACCCTAAGGGTATTGAATATCTGGGAGACATTATCGAATCCTCGATGTACAGTTCTAACGCGCGTTATTATGGTTCACTACACAACACTGCTCACGTAATGCTTGGTCGACAGGGAGATCCTCATGGCAAGTTCAACTTGCCTCCCGGTGTTATGGAACATTTTGAGACTGCCACACGAGACCCAAGTTTCTTCCGTCTGCATAAATACATGGACAACATCTTTAAGGAACACACGGACTCTTTCCCTCCCTACACCCATGATGACCTCGAGTTCGACGGTGTGTCCATAGACAGTATTGCTATTGACGGACATCTTACTACTTTCTTCGATGACTTCCAGTACAGTCTTATTAATGCTGTGGATTCCGGTGAAAACATAGAGGATGTGGAAATCGATGCCAGAGTTCATCGGCTTAACCATGAAGAATTTAATTATAAGATTACCGTCACCAACAACCACGATGATGGTCATCTGGGTACCATCCGCATTTTCTTGTGCCCCATCAAGGATAATAATGGCATAACCTTGAGTATAGATGAAGCACGCTGGCTTTGCCTTGAACTGGACAAGTTTTGGGAGAAGCGTAAGTACCATTACCTACTTCGGTATTTGGTTTAGTTTCAATAATAATTTCATAAATGTCAAACAATTTAAAGGTACTACAGTCATATATGAGAAACGGGTTGGGGTGGGAATATGTGCAAAAGTTTTATGAGTTGCTGATTCACGAACATCAATAGAATAAGATAGAATATACGTATGATATACCCTTCATATATCACTTAACATTTCTTTATCCCCTACAGTGCCAAGTGGAACTCATACAATCACCCGCAGTTCTAAGGACTCATCAGTCACCGTTCCTGATATGCCAAGTTTCCAGTCACTGAAGCAACAAGCTGATGATGCTGTAACCGGCGGCCACGACCTCGACCTGAGTGCGTATGAACGGTCCTGTGGCATCCCCGACAGAATGTTGCTACCTAAGAGCAAGCCTCAGGGTATGGAATTCAACCTCTACGTGGCCGTGACTGACGGAGCCAAGGATACAGAAGGTCACAATGGGGACCTCGAGCACGGTGGCACCCATGCTCAGTGTGGCGTTCATGGTGAAGATTACCCAGACAACCGGCCTTTGGGTTATCCTCTGGAGCGTCGCATTCCTGATGAACGCGTCATTGATGGAGTTACAAACATCAAGCACACAGTCGTCACGATCGTTCATGATCCAGATCACCATGCTTAAGTTTCCTCTTCTGGATAATATAGTAATGTCAGACTTTTGATTCTCTGCCATCAGTGAATTATTGAATTACATATTTAACTGGTTATGTCCTTTCATGATTAGATGCTTATAATTTGAGGTGAATCATTCTACAGTTGTTATGAAAATGTAACAATGTATAAGAATGTTGTAACTTTACTTTCCCATAATAAAAGGAATCTGCATTATATTTGTGGTCACAATCCGATTACAGTTCTTAATAGGGGACATTTTAGCTCACATATCCAAGCATGCATCAAGAAAGATGCAACGCTCATATACATGTTATTCTTGCTATGGAGCTGCATTCAGGAACTTCACAACTTATTACTTTGGTATCACTGAAATGAATTGTGTGTTACACCTTCACAAACTACTAAGGTCTTTAAGTGCGTTCACGACTCTTCTTATACTTGTATGTGTATGAAATTACCTATCTAATCTTAACACTTGTTGCTTCCGGGACTTTAAACATACATTCTACTGTGTATAACCCTAAGCTTTCCATTCACTCGATAATTATTTGTTCTTCATCAATCCTATAAATGCCCAGCGCTTCACTATTGAAGAAATACTTTATACCAATCTCGAGCGCTAAAATTTCCAATTTCAAGATGATGACCGCCAAACTCCTACAGTTCTATTTATTTCAAAATATTTATGATTAACATCATATATACATATATATATAATATATATATATATAATATATGTATATATATTAACATCATATATACATATATTAACAATATATATATATATACATATATATATATATATATATATATATATATATATATATATATATATATATATATATATATCAGGCTGGGTTGTGCGGTGTAATCTGATAGCTGTAATCTGTCAATAGGCAGCAGGTTTTTCATTTCGTGTCCTCTCCATTTGTGTTTCCGAAGGATAATGATGGTGGCTTCCTGTCCTCTCCGTACCCGGTAGTATAATCCGATTTTTGCAGGGAAAAAATGCAATTGAGTGGGAGATGTATAAAAGAAAGAGACAGGAGGTCAAGAGAAAGGTGCAAGAGGTGAAAAAAAGGGCAAATGAGAGTTGGGGTGAGAGAGTATCATTAAATTTTAAGGAGAGTAAAAAGATGTTCTGGAAGGAGGTAAATAAAGTGCGTAAGACAAGGGAACAAATGGGAACTTCAGTGAAGGGCGCAAATGGGGAGGTGATAACAAGTAGTGGTGATGTGAGAAGGAGATGGAGTGAGTATTTTGAAGGTTTGTTGAATGTGTTTGATGATAGAGTGGCAGATATAGGGTGTTTTGGTCGAGGTGGTGTGCAAAGTGAGAGGGTTAGGGAAAATGATTTGGTAAACAGAGAAGAGGTAGTGAAAGCTTTGCGGAAGATGAAAGCCGGCAAGGCAGCATGTTTGGATGGTATTGCAGTGGAATTTATTAAAAAAGGGGGTGACTGTATTGTTGACTGGTTGGTAAGGTTATTTAATGTATGTATGACTCATGGTGAGGTGCCTGAGGATTGGCGGAATGCGTGCATAGTGCCATTGTACAAAGGCAAAGGGGATAAGAGTGAGTGCTCAAATTACAGAGGTATAAGTTTGTTGAGTATTCCTGGTAAATTATATGGGAGGGTATTGATTGAGAGGGTGAAGGCATGTACAGAGCATCAGATTGGGGAAGAGCAGTGTGGTTTCAGAAGTGGTAGAGGATGTGTGGATCAGGTGTTTGCTTTGAAGAATGTATGTGAGAAATACTTAGAAAAGCAAATGGATTTGTATGTAGCATTTATGGATCTGGAGAAGGCATATGATAGAGTTGATAGAGATGCTCTGTGGAAGGTATTAAGAATATATGGTGTGGGAGGAAAGTTGTTAGAAGCAGTGAAAAGTTTTTATCGAGGATGTAAGGCATGTGTACGTGTAGGAAGAGAGGAAAGTGATTGGTTCTCAGTGAATGTAGGTTTGCGGCAGGGGTGTGTGATGTCTCCATGGTTGTTTAATTTGTTTATGGATGGGGTTGTTAGGGAGGTAAATGCAAGAGTTTTGGAAAGAGGGGCAAGTATGAAGTCTGTTCGGGATGAGAGAGCTTGGGAAGTGAGTCAGTTGTTGTTCGCTGATGATACAGCGCTGGTGGCTGATTCATGTGAGAAACTGCAGAAGCTGGTGACTGAGTTTGGTAAAGTGTGTGGAAGAAGAAAGTTAAGAGTAAATGTGAATAAGAGCAAGGTTATTAGGTACAGTAGGGTTGAGGGTCAAGTCAAGTGGGAGGTGAGTTTGAATGGAGAAAAACTGGAGGAAGTGAAGTGTTTTAGATATCTGGGAGTGGATCTGGCAGCGGATGGAACCATGGAAGCGGAAGTGGATCATAGGGTGGGGGAGGGGGCGAAAATTCTGGGGGCCTTGAAGAATGTGTGGAAGTCGAGAACATTATCTCGGAAAGCAAAATTGGGTATGTTTGAAGGAATAGTGGTTCCAACAATGTTGTATGGTTGCGAGGCGTGGGCTATGGATAGAGTTGTGCGCAGGAGGATGGATGTGCTGGAAATGAGATGTTTGAGGACAATGTGTGGTGTGAGGTGGTTTGATCGAGTGAGTAACGTAAGGGTAAGAGAGATGTGTGGAAATAAAAAGAGCGTGGTTGAGAGAGCAGAAGAGGGTGTTTTGAAGTGGTTTGGGCACATGGAGAGAATGAGTGAGGAAAGATTGACCAAGATGATATATGTGTCGGAGGTGGAGGGAACGAGAAGAGGGAGACCAAATTGGAGGTGGAAATATGGAGTGAAAAAGATTTTGTGTGATCGGGGCCTGAACATGCAGGAGGGTGAAAGGAGGGCAAGGAATAGAGTGAATTGGAGCGATGTGGTATACCGGGGTTGACGTGCTGTCAGTGGATTGAATCAAGGCATGTGAAGCGTCTGGGGTAAATCATGGAAAGTTGTGTAGGTATGTTTATTTGCGTGTGTGGACGTATGTATATACATGTGTATGGGGGGGGGTTGGGCCATTTCTTTCGTCTGTTTCCTTGCGCTACCTCGCACACGCGGGAGACAGCGACAAAGTATAATAAAAATAATAATATATATATATATATATATATATATATATATATATATATATATATATATGTATATTATTATCTTTTTTTATTTTGCTTTGTCGCTGTCTCCCGCGTCTGCGAGGTAGCGCAAGGAAACAGACGAAAGAAATGGCCCAACCTACCCCAATACACAATGTATACACACACACGTCCACACACGCAAATATACATACTTATACATCTCAATGTACACATATGAGTACATACACAGACACATACATATATACCCATGCACACAATTCACACTGTCTGCCCCCATTCACTCCCATCGCCACTTCGCGACACATGGAATACCTTCCCCCTCCCCCCTCATGTGTGCGAGATAGCACTAGGAAAAGACAACAAAGGCCCCATTCGTTCACACTCAGTCTCTAGCTGCCACGCATATAATGCCCGATAACCACAGCTCCCTTTCCACATCCAGGCCCCACACAACTTTCCATGGTTTACACATGCCCTGATTCAATCCACTGACAGCACGTCAACCCCGGTATAAAACATCGATCCAATTCACTCTATTCCTTGCCCTCCTTTCACCCTCCTGTATGTTCAGGCCCCGATCACACAAAATCTTTTTCACTCCATCTTTCCACCTCCAATTTGGTCTCCCACTTCTCGTTCCCTCCACTTCCGACACATATATCCTCTTGGTCAATCTTTCCTCACTCATTCTTTCCATGTGACCAAACCATTTCAAAACACCCTCTTCTGCTCTCTCAACCACGCTCTTTTTTTTATTTCCACACATCTCTCTTACCCTTACATTACTTACTCGATCAAACCACCTCACACCACACATTGTCCTCAAACATCTCATTTCCAGCACATCCACCCTCCTGCGCACAACTCTATCCATAGCCCACGCCTCGCAACCATACAACATTGTTGGAACCACTATTCCTTCAAACATATCCATTTTTGCTTTCCGAGATAATGTTCTCGACTTCCACACATTCTTCAAGGATCCCAGAACTTTCACACCCTCCCCCACCCTATGATTCACTTCCGCTTCCATGGTTCCATCCGCTGCCAGATCCACTCCCAGATATCTAAAACACTTTACTTCCTCCAGTTTTTCTCCATTCAAACTTACCTCCCAATTGACTTGACCCTCAACCCTACTGTACCTAATAACCTTGCTCTTATTCACATTTACTCTTAACTTTCTTCTTTCACACACTTTACCAAACTCAGTCACCAGCTTCTGCAGTTTCTCACATGAATCAGCCACCAGCGCTGTATCATCAGCGAACAACAACTGACTCACTTCCCAAGCTCTCTCATCCACAACAGACTGCATACTTGCCCCTCTTTCCAAAACTCTTGCATTCACCTCCCTAACAACCCCATCCATAAACAAATTAAACAACCATGGAGACATCACACACCCCTGCCGCAAACCTACATTCACTGAGAACCAATCACTTTCCTCTCTTCCTACACGTACACATGACTTACATCCTCGATAAAAACTTTTCACTGCTTCTATCAACTTGCCTCCCACACCATATATTCTTAATACCTTCCACAGAGCATCTCTATCAACTCTATCATATGCCTTCTCCAGATCCATAAATTCTACATACAAATCCATTTGCTTTTCTAAGTATTTCTCACATACATTCTTCAAAGCAAACACCTGATCCACACATCCTCTACCACTTCTGAAACCACACTGCTCTTCCCCAATCTGATGCTCTGTACATGCCTTCACCCTCTCAATCAATACCCTCCCATATCATTTACCAGGAATACTCAACAAACTTATACCTCTGTAATTTGAGCACTCACTCTTATCCCCTTTGCCTCTGTACAATGGCACTATGCACGCATTCCGCCAATCCTCAGGCACCTCACCATGAGTCATACATACATTAAATAACCTTACCTACCAGTCAACAATGCAGTCACCCCCTTGTTTAATAAATTCCACTGCAATACCATGTGACGCGTCTGGGGTAAACCATGGAAAGTTTTGTGGGGGCTGGATGTTTTTTTTTTTTTTTTCTTTTAATTTTCCAAAAGAGGGAACAGAGAATTGCGCCAGGTGAGGGTATTCCCTCAAAGGCCCAGTCCTCTGTTCTTAACGCTACCTCGCTAATGCGGGAAATGGCGAATAGTTTGAAAAAAAGAAAGATATATATATATATATATATATATATATATATATATATATATATATATATATATATATATATATATATATATATACATGTCCATAATTCATACTGTCTGCCTTTATTCCTTCCCATTGCCACCCCGCCACACATGAAATAACAACCCCCTCCCACCGCGTGTGCGCGAGGTAGCGCTAGGAAAAGACGACAAAGGCCACGTTCGTTCAAACTCTAGTCTCTAGCTGTCATGTATAATGCACTTAAACCACAGTTCCCTTTCCACATCCAGCCCCCACAAAACTTTCCATGGTTTACCCCAGACGCGTCACATGCCCTGGTTCAATCCATTGACAGCACGTCGAACCCGGTATACCACATCGTTCCAATTCACTCTATTCCTTGCACGCCTTTCACCTTCCTGCATGTTTAGGCCCCGATCACTGAAAACCTATTCCACTCCATTTTCCACCTCCAATCTGGTCTCCCACTTCTCCTCGTTCCCTCCACTTCTGAGACATATATCCTCTTGGTCAATCTTTCCTCACTCATTCTTTCCATGTGACCATACCATTTCAAAACACCCTCTTCTGCTCTCTCAGCCACACTATTTTTATTACCACACATCTCTCTTACCCTATCATTACTTACTCGATCAAACCACTTCACGCCACATAACGTCCTCAAACATCTCATTTCCAGTACATCCACCCTCTTCCGCACAACTCTATCCATAGTCCACGCCTCGCAACATTATAACATTATTGGAACCACTATTTCTTCAAACATACCCATTTTTGCTTTCTGAGATAATGTTTTCGACTTCCACACATTCTTTAACGGTCCCAGAGCTTTCGCTCCCTCCCCCACCCTATGATTCACTTCCGCTTCCATGGTTCTATCCGCTGCCAAATCCACTCCCAGATATCTAAAACACTTCATTCCTCCAGTTCTCCTCCATTCAAACTTACCTCCCGATTCATTTGACCCTCAACCCTACTGTACCTAATAACCTTGCTCTTATTCACATTTACTCTCAGCTTTCTTCTTTCACATACTTTACCAAACTCAGTCACCAGCTTCTGCAGTTTCTCACATGAATCAGCCACCAGCGCTGTATCATCAGCGAACAACAACTGACTCACTTCCCAAGCTCTCTCATCCACAACAAACTGCATACTTGCCCCTCTTTCCAAAACTCTTGCATTCCCCTCCCTAACAACCCCATCCATAAACAAATTAAATAACCATGGAGACATCAAACACCCCTGCCGCAAACCAACATTCAATGAGAACCAATCACTTTCCTCTCTTCCTACACGTACACATGCCTTACATCCTCGATAAAAACTTTCCACTGATTCTAACAACTTGCCTCCCACACCATATATTCTTAATACCTTCCACAGAGCATCTCTATCAACTCTAGCATATGCCTTCTCCAGATCCATAAATGCTACATACAAATCCATTTGCTTTTCTAAGTATTTCTCACATACATTCTTCAAAGCAAACACCTGATCCACTCATCCTCTACCACTTCTGAAACAACACTGCTCTTCCCCAATCTGATGCTCTGTACATGCCTTCACCCTCTCAATCAATACCCTCCCATATCATTTACCAGGAATACTCAACAAACTTATACCTCTGTAATTTGAACACTCACTTTTATCCCCTTTGCCTTTGTACAATGGCACTATGCAAGCATTCCGCCAATCCTCTGGCACCTCACCATGAGTCATACATACATTAAATAACCTTACCAACCAGTCAACAATACAGTCACCCCCTTTTTTAATAAATTTTACTGCAACACCATCCAAACCCGCCACCTTGCCGACTTTTATCTTCCGCAAAGCTTTCACTACCTCTTCTCTGTTTACCAAATCATTCCCCCTAACCATCTCATTTGCACACCACCTCGACCAAAACACCCTATATCTGCCACTCTATCATCAAACACATTTAACAAACCTTCAAAATACTCACTCCATATCCTTTTCGCATCACCATTACTTGTTATCACCTCCCCATTAGGCCCCTTCACTGAAGTTCCCATTTGTTCCCTTGTCTTACGCACTTTATTTACCTCCTTCCAAAACATCTTTTTATTCTCTCTAAAATTTAATGATACTCTCTCACCCCAACTGTCATTTGCCCTCTTTTTCACTTCTAGCACCTTTCTCTTGACCTCCTGCCTCTCTCTTTTATACATCTCCCACTTATTTGCATTATTTCCCTACAAAAATCGTCCAAATGCCTCTCTTCTCTTTCACTAGTAATCTTACTTCTTCATCCCACCACTCACTACCCTTTCTGATCTGCCCACCTCCCACGCTTCTTATGCCACAAGCATCTTTTGCGCAATTCATCACTGCTTCCCCAAATACATCCCATTCCTCCCCCACTCCCTTTACGTCCTTTGTTCTCACCTTTTTCCAGTCTCTCTTGGTACTTCCTCAGACAAGTTTCCTTCCCAAGCTCACTTACTCTCACCACTCTCTTAACCCCAACATTGTCTCTTCTTTTCTGAAAACCTCTGCAAATCTTCACCTTCGCCTCCACAAAATAATGATCAGACATCCTTCCAGTTGCTCCTCTCAGCAAATTAACATCCAAAAGTCTCTCTTTCGCACGCCTATCAATTAACACGTAATCCAATAACGCTCTCTGGCCATCCCTCCTACTTACATACGTATACTTATGTATATCTCGCTTTTTAAACCAGGTATTCCCAATTACCATTTCTTTTCTGCACATAAATCTACAAGCTCTTCACCATTTCCAATATATATATATATATATATATATATATATATATATATATATATATATATATATATATATATATATATTTATATATATATATATCTATATATCCTTGGGGATAGGGGAGTAAGAATACGTGTCTGCGTGTCGTAGAAGCGACTAAAGGGGACAGGAGCGGGGGGGGCCACAAACCCTCCCCTCCTTATATTTCAGCTTCTAAAAGGGGAAAAAAAAAGATGGAGTCAAGCCAGGAGTGCTCATTCCCGTCGCCACCCCACTACAAATTTTATTTCCAACACATCCACCCTCTTCCGTACAACCCAATCTATAGCCCATACCTTAACTATATAACATTGTTGGAACCACTGTTCCTTCAAACATACCCTTTTCTCTCTCCGAGATAATGTTTTCGCCTTCACCACATTCTTCAACGCTCCCAGAACCTTCGCCTCCTCCCACACCCTGTGACTCACTTACGCTCCCATGGTTCCATTCGCTGCCAAATCCACTCCAAGATATCTAAAACACTTCACTTCCTCCAGTTTTTTCCATTCAAACATACCTCTCAATTGACCTGTCCCCCAACCCTACTGTACCTAATAACCTTGCTCTTATTCACATTTACTCTCAGCTTTCTTCTTTCACACACCTTACCACACTCAGTCACCAGCTTCTTCAGTTTCTCACCCGAATAAGCCACCAGCGCTGTATGATCAGCGAACAACAACTGACTCACTTACCAAACCGTCTCATCCACAACAGACTGCATACTTGCCCCTCTCTTCAAAACTCTTGCATTCACCTCCCTAACAACCCCATCCATAAACAAATTAAACAACCATGGAGACATCACGCACCCCTGCCGCAAACCGACATTCACTGAGAAGCAATCACTTTCCTCTTTTCCTATTCGTACACAGGACTTACATCCTTGATAAAAACTTTTCACTCACTCCATCTCCTTCTCACCTCACCACTACTTGTTATTACCTCCCCATTTGCCCCCTTTACCGATGCTCCCATTTGTTCTCTTGTCTTACGCACTTTATTTACCTACTTCCAAAACATCTTTTGATTCTCCCAAAAATATAATGATACTTTCTCACCCCAACTCTCATTTTCTGTCTTTTTCACCTCTTGCACCTTTCTCTTGACCTCCTGCCTCTTTCTTTTATAAATCTCCCACTCATTTGCATTATTTCTCTGTAAAAATCGTCCAAATGCCTCTCTCTTATCTTTCGCTAATAGTCTTACTTCATTCCATCATTCACTACCCTTTCTAATCTGTCCACCTCTCACACTTCTCAAGCCACAAGCATCTTTTGCACAAGCCGTCACTTCTTCCCTAAATGCGTCCCATCCTCCCCTACTCCCCTTACGTCCTTTGCTCTCACCTTTCTCCTGCACTCAGTCTCTCCTGGTACTTCCTCACACAAGTCTCCTTCCCAAGCTCACTTACTCTCACCACTCTCTTCACCCTAATATTCTCTATTCTTTTCTGAAAATCTCTACAAATCTTCACCTTCGCCTCCAAGAGATAATGATCAGACATCCCTCCAGTTGCACCTCTCAGCAAATTAACATTCAAAAGTCTCTCTTTCACGCGCCTATCAATTAACACGTAATCCAATAACGCTCTCTGGCCATCTCTCCCACTTACATACGTATACTTATGCATATATCTCTTTTCAAACCATGTATTCCCAATCATCAGTCCTTTTCAACACACAAATCTACATGCACTTCACCATTTTCATTTACAACACTGAACACCTCATGTATGCCAATTATTCCCTCAACTGCCACATTACTCACCTTTGCAAATAAATCACCCATTACTATAACCAGGTCTCGTGCATCAAAACTACTAATACACTCACTCAGCTGCTTCCAAAACACTTGCCTCTCATGATCTTTCTATTCATGCCCAGGTGCATGATCACCCATCTCTCTCCATCCACTTTCAGTTTTACCCATATCAATCTAGAGTTTACTTACTTACACTATATCACATACTCCCACAACTCCCGTTTCAGGAGTAGTGCTAGTCCTTCCTTTGCTCTTGTCCTCTCACCAACTCCTGACTTTACTCCCAAAACATTCCCAAACCACTCTTCCCCTTTACCCTTGAGCTTTGTTTCACTCAGAGCTAGAACATCCAGGTTCCTTTCCTCAAACATACAGGCTATTTCTCATTTTTTTTTCTCATCTTGGTTACATCCACACACATTGAGACACCTAAATCTCAACCTTCGAGAAGGATCAGCATTCCCCGCTTGACTCCTTCTGTTTTCCCTTTGACAAATTTAAATACAAGGACGGCCGGCCACGTATCCCCACATGTCTACGACATGCGGGGATACGTGGTGAGTATTCTTTCTCCCTTATCCCCATGGATATGTATACTTACTCTTCCGTGCGTCAGCGAGGTAGCGCCAGGAAACAGACGAAGAATTGCCATCCACTCATATACACACACATATATATACGCACATATACACAAATATACATATCAACACACACATATACATATAAAAACATATGGGCACAAGTAATATTCATAGTTACTTGCCTTCATATATTCCTGTTGCTACCACACGGGGAATAGCATCACCATCCCCGCTTTAGCAAGGTAGTGCCAGGAAAACAGACAAAAAGGCCACATTCGTTCACATTCATTCTCTTGCTCTCATGTGTAATGCACCGAAACCACAGCTCCCTGTCCACATCCAGGCCCCACAGAACCTTCCATGGTTTACGCCACACGCTTCACATGCCCTAGTTCAGTTCATTGACAGCACGTCGACCCCAGTACACCACATCGCTCCAATTCACTATATTCCTTGCACGCCTCTCACCATTCTGTATGATCAGGCCCCGATCGCTGAAAATCATTTTTACATCACCCTTCCACCTCAGATTTGGTCTAACGCTTCTCCTTCTTCCTTCACCTTTGACACGTATATCTTCTTCGTCAATCTTTCCTCACTCATTCTCTCCATATGTCCAAACCATTTCAACACACCCTCTTCTGCTCTCTCATCCACACTCTTTTTATTTCCACATATCTCTGTCATCCTTCATTTACTTATTCTATCAAACCACTTCACACCACATATTGTCCAGCATATCCACCCTCCTCCGAACAAACCTATCTATAGCCAATGTCATGAAACCATATAACATTGTTGGAACTACTAATCCTTCAAACATACCCATTTTTGCTCTCCGAGACTACTTTCTCTCCTTCCACACTCTCATCATCGCTCCCAGAACCTTCGCCCCCTTCCCCATCTTTAGACTCTATTCCTTGCACACCTTTCACCTTCCTGCATGTTTAGGCCCCGATCACTGAAAACCTATTCCACTCCATCTTTCCACCTCTAATCTGGTCTCCCACTTCTCCTCCATCCAAGGTTGCATCCTATGCTAAATCCACTCCAAGATGTCTAAAACACTTCACTTCAACCAGCTTTTCTCCATTCAAACTTACCTCCCAATTGACTTGTCCCTCAACCCTACAAACCTAATAATCTTGCTTTTATTACATTTACTCTCAACTTTCTCTTTTCACACATTTTTCCAAACTCAGTCACCAACCTCTGCAGCTTCTCACCCGAATCAGCCACTATAGCTGTAACATCAACGAACAATTGACTCGCTTCCCAGTCCTTCACATCCACAACAGACTGCATACACGCTCCTCTCTCAAAAACTCTTGCATTTACCTACCAAACCGCCCCATCCGCAAACTAATTCAACAACCATGGGGACAACACACACCCCTAACGCAAACTGACATTCACAGGGAACCAACCACTCTCCTCTCTTCCTTATCGTACATATCCCTTACATCATTGGTTAAAACTTTAAACTGCTTCTAGCAATTTACATCCCACACCATGTACTCTCGATACCTTCCACAAAACATCTCTATTCTATCATATGCCTTCTCCAGATACATGAATGCTACATACAAATCCATCTGTTTTTCTAATTATTTTCAAATGCATTCTTCAGAGCAAACACCTGATCCACACATCCTCTACCACTTCTGAAACCACGCTGCCTTTATCCCTTTACCCTCTCAATCAATACCCTCCTATATAATTTCCCAGGAATACTCCGCAAACTTATGCCTCTGTAGTTTGAACACTCACCTATATCTCCTTTGCCTTTTTACAATAGCACTATGCACGCATTCCGCCAATCGTCAAGTACTTCACCATGATCTATACATAGATTGAATATCCTTACCAACCAATTAACAGCATGGTCAACCTCTATTTAAATCAATTCCACAGCAATACCATCCAAATCCGCCGCGCTGTTGGCTTTCATCTCCTGCAAAGTTTTCATTACCTCCTCTCTGTTTACCAAACCATTCTCCTTGACCCTCTTACTTCGCACATCACCCCGAACAAAACATCCTATATATATATATATATATATATATATATATATATATATATATATATATATATATATATATAGAAAAGCAAATGGATTTGTATGTAGCATTTATGGATCTGGAGAAGGCATATGATAGAGTTGATAGAGATGCTCTGTGGAAGGTATTAAGAATATATGGTGTGGGAGGAAAGTTGTTAGAAGCAGTGAAAAGTTTTTATCGAGGATGTAAGGCATGTGTACGTGTAGGAAGAGAGGAAAGTGATTGGTTCTCAGTGAATGTAGGTTTGCGGCAGGGGTGTGTGATGTCTCCATGGTTGTTTAATTTGTTTATGGATGGGGTTGTTAGGGAGGTGAATGCAAGAGTTTTGGAAAGAGGGGCAAGTATGAAGTCTGTTGGGGATGTGAGAGCTTGGGAAGTGAGTCAGTTGTTGTTCGCTGATGATACAGCGCTGGTGGCTGATTCATGTGAGAAACTGCAGAAGCTGGTGACTGAGTTTGGTAAAGTGTGTGGAAGAAGAAAGTTAAGAGTAAATGTGAATAAGAGCAAGGTTATTAGGTACAGTAGGGTTGAGGGTCAAGTCAATTGGGAGGTGAGTTTGAATGGAGAAAAACTGGAGGAAGTGAAGTGTTTTAGATATCTGGGAGTGGATCTGGCAGCGGATGGAACCATGGAAGCGGAAGTGGATCATAGGGTGGGGGAGGGGGCGAAAATTCTGGGAGCCTTGAAGAATGTGTGGAAGTCGAGAACATTATCTCGGAAAGCAAAAATGGGTATGTTTGAAGGAATAGTGGTTCCAACAATGTTGTATGGTTGCGAGGCGTGGGCTATGGATAGAGTTGTGCGCAGGAGGATGGACGTGCTGGAAATGAGATGTTTGAGGACAATGTGTGGTGTGAGGTGGTTTGATCGAGTGAGTAACGTAAGGGTAAGAAAGATGTGTGGAAATAAAAAGAGCGTGGTTGAGAGAGCAGAAGAGGGTGTTTTGAAGTGGTTTGGGCACATGGAGAGGATGAGTGAGGAAAGATTGACCAAGAGGATATATGTGTCGGAGGTGGAGGGAACAAGGAGAAGAGGGAGACCAAATTGGAGGTGGAAAGATGGAGTGAAAAAGATTTTGTGTGATCGGGGCCTGAACATGCAGGAGGGTGAAAGGAGGGCAAGGAATAGAGTGAATTGGAGCGATGTGGTATACCGGGGTTGACGTGCTGTCAGTGGATTGAATCAAGGCATGTGAAGCGTCTGGGGTAAGCTATGGAAAGCTGTGTAGGTATGTATATTTGCGTGTGTGGACGTATGTATATACATGTGTATGGGGGGGGTTGGGCCATTTCTTTCGTCTGTATCCTTGCGCTACCTCGCAAACGCGGGAGACAGCGACAAAGTATAATAAATAAAAATATATATATATATATATATATATATATATATATATATATATATATATATATATATATATATATATATATATATATATATATATATATTCTTAATACCTTCCACAGAGCATCTCTATCAACTCTATCATATGCCTTCTCCAGATCCATAAATGCTACATACAAATCCATTGGCTTTTCTAAGTATTTCTCACATACATTCTTCAAAGCAAACACCTGATCCACACATCCTTTACCACTTCTGAAACCACACTGCTCTTCCCCAATCTGATGCTCTGTACATGCCTTCACCCTCTCAATCAATACCCT
The DNA here is from genome assembly GCF_036320965.1 of Panulirus ornatus. NCBI lineage: Eukaryota > Metazoa > Arthropoda > Malacostraca > Decapoda > Palinuridae > Panulirus > Panulirus ornatus. The sequence goes on from NC_092243.1 coordinate 55,916,552, forward strand.
CCCATATACCCTGGTATACCACATCGATCCACTTCACTCTATTCCTGGCCCGCCTTTTACCCTCCTGCATGTTCAGGCCCCGATCACTCAAAATCTTTTTCACTCCATCTTTCCACCTCCAATTTGGTCTCCCACTTCTCCTCGTTCCCTCCACCTCCGACACATATATCCTCTTGGTCAATCTTTCCTCACTCATATATGTATATATATATATATATATATATATATATATATATATATATATATATATATATATATATATATATATATATATATATATATATATATATATATATCATTATACAAGTATTGTCCGTAAAATTTTATGTATATATATGAGATTTCAGAACGGTCACAAATCTTGAAGTTCGCCAGAGGTCTTTGTGATGTTACTTATGAATATTTTGAAACAAATTGGACTGTAGGAGATTGGAATCATTATCTTGTGATTGGAAAACTGAGTGCTTAAGAAATTGGTAGAAAGTATTCTAGAATGGTAAACCGCTGGGCATGGAAAGGATATACGAAAACGAGATGATTGCTGAGTAAATGACAAGCTTAGAACTAAGTGCAGTATAATGAATGTTTAAATACCCGGGATCAACAAGCTTAAAGATCTCAGCCATATTAACGTCTGTGATTTCAAGAAATTAGATAGGCAATTTCATACACATACAAGTACAAGAAGAATCCTATATATCCTTATAGAATTCGTTAGTTTGTGCGAGTGTAAGACGCATTTCATTCATTGTTATTGAAGCAAAGAGTTACTGAATATTTTAATGCAGATCCATGGAGAAAAGTCACATAAGTATAAGATCCGCAACACTTTTTTTTTCGTACATGCTTGGATATGTGGGCTAAAAGTATGTGCTTTGTTTTAACTTTTGACGGATTTTCTAACCGGATAATGAACATAAGTGATGAATACAGAATCTTTTTATTAAGGGACAATAAAGTTATCAATTTCTATACATAGTTCCCTTTCAATGATAACTGGAAAAGAATGATTCATATCAGATTCTACCCAGCTAAGCATGAAAGAACGTAAAATATTAAATATTTATTGAAATAATTCGTTAATGGGAGAGAATCAAAAGATTGACATTACTGTATTATTCAGAAGAGGAAACTTAAGCATGGTGATCTGGATCATGAACGATCGTGACGACTGTGTGCTTGATGTTTGAAACTCCATCAATGACGCGTTCATCAGGAATGCGACGGTCCAGAGGATAACCCAAAGGCCGGTTGTCTGGGTAATCTTCACCATGAACGCCACACTGAGCATGGGTGCCACCGTGCTCGAGGTCCCCATTGTGTCCTTCTGTATCCTTGGCTCCGTCAGTCACGGCCACGTAGAGGTTGAATTCCATACCTCCAGGCTTGCTCTTGGGTAGCAACATTCTGTCGGGGATGCCACAGGACCGTTCATACGCACTCAGGTCGAGGTCGTGGCCGCCGGTTACAGCATCATCAGCTTGTTGCTTCAGTGACTGGAAACTTGGCATATCAGGAACGGTGACCGATGAGTCCTTAGAACTGCGGTCGATTGTATGAGTTCCACCGGGCATATATATATGAGATTTCAGAACGGTCACAAATCTTGAAGTTCGCCAGAGGTCTTTGTGATGTTACTTATGAATATTTTGAAACAAATTGGACTGTAGGAGATTGGAATCATTATCTTGTGATTGGAAAACTGAGTGCTTAAGAAATTGGTAGAAAGTATTCTAGAATGGTAAACCGCTGGGCATGGAAAGGATATACGAAAACGAGATGATTGCTGAGTAAATGACAAGCTTAGAACTAAGTGCAGTATAATGAATATTTAAATACCCGGGATCAACAAGCTTAAAGATCTCAGCCATATTAACGTCTGTGATTTCAAGAAATTAGATAGGCAATTTCATACACATACAAGTACAAGAAGAATCCTATATATCCTTATAGAATTCGTTAGTTTGTGCGAGTGTAAGACGCATTTCATTCATTGTTATTGAAGCAAAGAGTTACTGAATATTTTAATGCAGATCCATGGAGAAAAGTCACATAAGTATAAGATCCGCAACACTTTTTTTTTCGTACATGCTTGGATATGTGGGCTAAAAGTATGTGCTTTGTTTTAACTTTTGACGGATTTTCTAACCGGATAATGAACATAAGTGATGAATACAGAATCTTTTTATTAAGGGACAATAAAGTTATCAATTTCTATACATAGTTCCCTTTCAATGATAACTGGAGAAGAATGATTCATATCAGATTCTACCCAGCTAAGCATGAATGAACGTAAAATATCAAATATTTACTGAAATAATTCGTTAATGGGAGAGAATCAAAAGATTGACATTACTGTATTATTCAGAAGAGGAAACTTAAGCATGGTGATCTGGATCATGAACGATCGTGACGACTGTGTGCTTGATGTTTGTAACTCCATCAATGACGCGTTCATCAGGAATGCGACGGTCCAGAGGATAACCCAAAGGCTGGTTGTCTGGGTAATCTTCACCATGAACGCCACACTGAGCATGGGTGCCACCGTGCTCGAGGTCCCCATTGTGTCCTTCTGTATCCTTGGCTCCGTCAGTCACGGCCACGTAGAGGTTGAATTCCATACCTCCAGGCTTGCTCTTGGGTAGCAACATTCTGTCGGGGATGCCACAGGACCGTTCATACGCACTCAGGTCGAGGTCGTGGCCGCCGGTTACAGCATCATCAGCTTGTTGCTTCAGTGACTGGAAACTTGGCATATCAGGAACGGTGACCGATGAGTCCTTAGAACTGCGGGTCGATTGTATGAGTTCCACCGGGCACTGTAGGGGAGAAAATAGGCATGTGTATATTATTGGTATTGTATATTTTTTTCCAAACTCATTTCTAATAATATCTATAATCAAAAAAATCTTCTTTGCATACATCTCCGTTCCCCATTTTCCTATATAATCACAGTGCCTTTGGCTTACTGATCATATGTTGAATGCACGAAGCTAAATCAATTACTGAAAGAGATACATGTTACTTACCCTTCTTCCAGAACTTGTCCAGTTCAAGGCAAAGCCAACGTGCTTCATCTATACTCAAAGTTATGCCATTATTATCCTTGATGGGGCACAAGAATATGCGGATGGTAGCCAAATGGTCTTCCTCATTGTTGTTGGTGACGGTAATCTTATAAGTAAATTCTTCATGGTTAAGCCGATGAACTCTGGCATTGATTTCCACATCATCTACGTTTTCACCCGAATCCACAGCATTTATGAGACTATACTCGAAATCATCCAAGAACGTAGTAAGATGTCCGTCAATAGCGATACTATCCACGACCATTCCGGCGAACTCGAGGTCATCATGGGTGTAGGGAGGGAAAGAGTCCGTGTGTTCTTTAAAGATGTTGTCCATATACTTGTGCAGACGGAAGAAACTTGGGTCTCTTGTGGCAGTCTCAAAGTGTTCCATAACACCGGGAGGCAAGTTGAACTTGCCATGAGGATCTCCCTGTCGACCGAGCATCATGTGAGCAGTGTTGTGTAGTGAACCATAATAACGCGCGTTAGAACTGTACATGGAGGACTCGATAATGTCTCCCAGAATTTCAATACCCTTAGGTTGCCTGATGTCGATCGTGTGTCCATCGGTGGCTGTAATGTAACCATGAGCAATTGCGTCACGAATGCGGCTCTCTGTGATTTCCATGTCGTGCACACGAGCTACGCCGTCCACGTCTTCGAAGTGTATGTTGTCTGGACGCACAGGAAACTCACCACCATACTTATAACTGGTAAGTGGAGCAAACCCTTCGTGGATGATGTCATCCCAGTGTAGCTCGTCAACGGGATCCAGCCAGTTGGAGAGACGCTCAGAGTCAAAGCGGGCAGTAAGTTGGTGGTGGACCCAGAAGAAGAGCTCACCCTTGCGATCCAAATGATAGCCATAGGAGTCTTGCCACCAGAAGGGGAAGTCCATATGCCAAGTAACGTGGTGGATGTTCATGCCAATATCCTCTCCGAAGTAGGCAACTCGTTGTTCTTTGTTCTTTTTTGTTCCAGTAAAACTCACATCAAATGTACCTGCTCTTTGTGTCATCTTGGCAGAGTAAGCCTTGTCGATGACTTCACTGTTTGTAAACATGTGAGGGGTGATTTCGTAGAGTGGAGGCAAAACAATTCCTTTTCCCAGTTTGGAGTGGATGACACCCACATAGAGTGCATACACAAACTCTCCCTCATTCATTTGCTCACGAAAGTAGGCGGCGTTGCTACGGAAACAGTACCATTCCTTGCACTGATTCAAAACAGCAAAAAGCATGAGAGCTTCTTCTCGTTGGCGAGTGTTAAAAAGTGAGAACCAGTGATGCTGCTCCAAGAGCCTGTGATCGGTAAGCTCCTTCATGAGCGTTTCGGCGGCTGCACCATGGTCATTATATATGGAAGTGTCGCCCAAAGGGTTAAAGTTTTCTGCTATTTCTTTCAAATCTGGATACTTTGTGGGCTCGTAGATCTTGTCCAGCAGATGGTTGATATCTTGTTGTTTATGGGCGTTATCAGATCCTGGAATGTAAGATATTTGAATGATCATCATGGAGTTACATACATGACATTATGTGCAATTTTACAATTATATGAATTTTTCATGATAAAACATGTTTTGAAAAGTTTAAAGACCATACTTGAAAACTGTATCATGACAAATGAAACTTCGTGAGCACATTTTATCAATAATGAATGATATAATAATCTAACCGACCCACAAATTTTCATCCATCACCACTGTTGGTTGCAGTGTTTTTCTGCTCCACTCATTTTTGATGGGAATTGTTCCCTTTACATTATTGTCATTCCACTATATGATAAACTTCACATTATATACTGCTATTAACGTTCTTTAAGTACATTTGACATCCTTGTATGTTATGAGCACCCTTGGTCCCCTGTTAGCAGTAAGGCATTGCTCTAGTCAGTACGAACACAATCGAGGGTGCTCCATGCTCTGCCCTCCTCTCTGTGGTACATTTATCGTTCCATTGTCGTTCAAACTATTACCTAGAAATTTTGATTGTGCGTGTCACCGTCATCGTCTCCATAAAAGATATTCCCTAGAATGGTCTCTGATACTCCTGAGTTTAGAAAAGAAAGCTCTTTATGGCTAGTTCTCCTGTGAGAGTGAAACTTTAGAGCAACGAGTATGTATCAACTTTCCTCTTATTTCTATGGAGTTAATAAGCATGTGCTCATCGACAAGCTGAATATTGATCCAAAGATACGTTAATGATAAATGACGGTCTTACGTCAATGATGGAATCAATGATTGAATCTAACTTTTCTGCCTACTCTGTAGATCTAAAATTCCTCAGGAATAGATGTTTGTTAATCAACTTTAGTGTTCTATACACCGCCTTGTCTTTCACTGCACAACAATATCTTTGTTTGCAGCACTTTATCCATGTCAATATTTGTCTATCAATATGAAAAGTGGTTTCCATTAGGTATAGATAATTTTTGAAACATCTTCCCCTCGTGAACATATCCTCTAAATCTACTGATTATTTTAGTATATATTCCTAATGATATGCAACAATTACTTGTGTCCTGTGTAGAATATCGTACACTACAATGGAACCAATTTTGTGTTCTTACCTGTGAAAATGGTATAAAGATACATACCTTCCGTTACACTTACATCGGTATACAAACAAAGGAAAAACAATTTATCAAGCTAAAGGAGTGAAAATATATATATACCACCAAGTGTCTGTGTGTGTGTGTGTGTGTGTGTGTGTGTGTGTGTGTACTGAATTAGGGAATTTTTCCCAAATCAATCATTATAAAAAGTATTAATCTGTTAACATGTAATATTTCGTTTTGAACCAGTATATTGTTAGTAAAGTGCCAAGACGATTGGAAAACTATTTCAGGAATGTCCTGTGAAGAACAGCGCAAGTGAGAGTTCCCCTTAAGTAATGATACAATGCGTAATATAGCATGATGTGCTTACCGCCAGCGTCATTCTGGAAGTGTACGCCAATTTCCTCGCTGAAGCTCGGCCAAGCAGCCGCAGCCGCTACTAGCACACACAAGACCAGGACCTTCATGTTGGTGGAGGTGGTACTGAGCTCTCCCAGACCGCTTATATACCGGTGTTTGTCCAGCCCCGCAGCGACCTTTGCTTCCCCTGACAATCTTAATGCTTGAGATTTGCTGGACAACACAAGACATCCAGGTCTCTATTATCGTAACATATTATGACTGATCATTATCTGTGATGAAATACATTATTACTTCATATGGTGGTTAGAGGATAATAAAGGTGGTTTGACTGGGGTAAATAAGTTTTGAAATGGAAGACGAATTCTAAAGAATAATATATGGTTGTTAGTTGTACTTAATATGGAGCGTGTGGATAAGAATATATGGAACTGCTCTCTGGCGCTAACACTCTTTCTCATTCTCCATTTGTCTTTTTTTTCAGCGTTTTATGGATCTAGACTAAGGCATATGATGGAGTTGATAGAGATGCTCAGTGGAAGGTATTAAGAGTATATGGTGTGGGAGGCAAGTTGATAGAAACCGTGAAAAGTTTTTCTCGAGGATGTGAGGCATGTGCACGAGTAGGAAGAGAGAAAAGTGAGTGGTTCTCAGTGAATGTCGGTTTGCGGCAGGGGTGCGCGATGTCTCCATGGTTGTTAAATTTGTTTATGGATGGGGTTATTAGGGAAGTGAATGAAAGAGTTTTGGAGAGAGGGGCAAGTATGCAGTCTGTTGTGGATGAAAGAGCTTGGGAAGTGAGTCAGTTGTTGTTCGCTGATGATACAGCGCTGGTGGCTGATTCGGGTGAGAAACTGCAGAAGCTGGTGACTGAGTTTGGAAAGTGTGTGAAAGAAGAAAGCTGAGAGTAAAGGTGAATAAAAGCAAGGTTATTAGGTACAGTAGGGTTGAGGGACAAGTCAATTGTAAGGTAGGTTTGAATGGAGTAAAACTGGAGGAATTGAAGTGCTTTAGATATCTGGGAGTGGATTTGGCAGCGGATGGAACCATGGGAGCGGAAATGAGTCACAGGGTGGGGGAGGGGGCAAAAGTTCTGGGAACGTTGAAGAATGTGTGGAAGTCGTGAACATTATCTCGGAAAACAAAAATGCGTATGTTTGAAGGAATTTGTGCTTCCAAGAATGTTATATGGTTGCGAGACGTGGGCTATAGATAGGGTTGTGCGGAGGAGCGTGGATATTTTGGAAATGAGATGTTTGAGGACAATATATCGTGTGATGTGGTTTGATAGAGTAAGTAATGTAAGGGTAAGATAGATGTGTGGTAACAAAAAGAGTGTGCTTAAGAGAGCAGAAGAGGGTGTATTGAAATGGTTTGGTCACATGGAGAAAATGAGTGAGGAAAGATTGACCAAGAGGATATATGTGTCAGAGATGGAGGGAACGAGAAGTGGGAGACATAATTGGAGGTGGAAGGATAGAATGAAAAGGACTTTGAGTGATCGGTGCCTGAACATGCAGGAGGGTGAAAGGCGTGCAAGGAATTGAGTGAACTGGAACGATGTGGTATACCGGGGTCGACGTTCTGTCAATGAATTGAACCAGGGCATGTGAAGCGTCTGGGGTAAACTATGTAAAGTTTTGTGGGGCCCGGATGTGGAAAGGGAGCTGTGGTTTCGTTGCATTATTCATGACAGCTAGAGACTGAGTGTGAATGAAAGTGGCCTTCGTTGTCTTTTCCTAGCGCTACCTCTCGCGCATGCGGGGATAGGGGATGTCATTTAATGTGTGGCGGGGTGGTGACTGAAATGAATGAATGCAGCAAGTATGAAATATGTACTTGTGTATATATGTATATGTCTGTGCACGTATATATATATGTATACGTTGAAATGTATAGGAATGTATATGTGCGTGTGTCGACGTGTATGTATATACATGTGTATAGACCTGTGGGACCATTTCAGTCATGAGAGATCTCTGCACTCTAGGGATGGTCTTTACTTAAACAGAATAGGGAAAGCCCGCCTTGTCAGAGTATCAGATGAGAACATTAGGCTACTTTTTTCGATAGAGATAAACTACTCGGGAGAGCAAATCACGGTCGAGCTAAAAAGGAACTAGGAGAATGGGAGACGGGGAGGGGATAGATGTGAGATGTGGGTTGGTGCGAGGGGAAGCTGAGTGTGAAAAGGATACACATGTACATAATTCATACTGTCTGCCTTTATTCATTCCCATCGCCACCTCGCCACACATGAAATGATAACCCCCTTCCCCCTCATGTGAGCGAGGTAGCGCTAGGAAAAGACAACAAAGACCACATTCGTTCACACTCAGTCTCTAGCTGTAATAATACACCGAAACCACAGCTCCCTTTCCACATCCAGGCCCCACACAACTTTCCATGGTTTACCCCAGACGCTTCACATGCCCTGCTTCAATCCATTGACAACATGTCGACCCCAGTATACTACATAGTTACAATTCACTCTATTCCTTGCCCGCCTTTCACCCTCCTACATGTTCAGGCCCCGATTACTCAAAATCTTTTTCACTCCATCTTTCCACCTCCAATTTGGTCTCCCACTTCTCCTCGTTCCCTCCAACTCCGAAAAATATATCCTCTTGGTCAATCTTTCCTCACTCATTCTTTCCATGTGACCAAACCATTTCAAAACACCCTCTTCTGCTCTCTCAACCACACTCGTATTATCACCAACATCTCTCTTACCCTTACATTACTTACTCGATCAAACCACCTCACACCACATATTGTCCTCAAACATCTCATTTCCAGTACATCTACCCTCCTCCTCACAACTCTATCCATAGCCCACGCTTCGCAACCATATAACATTGTTGGAACCACTATTCTTTCAAACATACCTATTTTTGCTTTCCGAGATAATGTTCTCGACTTATACACATTCTTCAACGCTCCCAGAATTTTCGCCAACCTCTCCCACCCTATGATTCACTTCCGCTTCCATAGTTCCATCCACTGCCAAATCCACTCCCAGATATCTAAAACACTTCACCTCCTCTAGTTTTTCTCCATTCATTCTTACCTCCCAGTTGACTTGATCCTCAACCCAACTGTAAAGAATAACATTGATCTTATTCTCATTTACTCTCAACTTTCTTCTTTCACACACTATACCAAACTCAGACACCAGCTTCTGCAGTATCTCACATGTATCAGCACACCAGCGCTGTATCATCAGCGAACAACTGACTCACTTCCCAAGCTCTCTCATCCACAACAGACTGCATACTTGCCCTTCTTTCCGAAACTCTTGCATTCACCTCCCTAACAACCCCATCCATAAACAAATTAAACAACCATGGAAACATCACACACCCCTGCCGCAAACCTACATTCACTGAGAACCAATCACTATCCTCTCTTCCTACACGTACACATGCCTTACATCCTCGATACAAACTTTCCACTGATTCTAACAACTTGCCTCCCACACCATATATTCTAAATACCTTCCACAGAGCATCTCTATCAACTCTATCATATGCCTTCTCCAGATTCATAAATGCTACATACAAATCCATTTGCTTTTCTAGGTATTTCTCACATACATTCTTCAAAGCAAACACCTGATCCACACATCCTCTACCACTTCTGAAACCACACTGGTCTTCCCCAATCTGATGCTCTGTACATGCCTTCACCCTCTCAGTCAATACCCTCCCATATAATTTACCAGGAATACTCAACAAAGTTATACCTCTGTAATTTGAGCACTCACTTTTATCCTCTTTGCCCTTTGTACAATGGCACTATGCAAGCATTCCGCCAATCCTCAGGCACCTCACCATGAGTCATACATACATTAAATAACCTTACCAACCAGTCAACAATACAGTCACCCCTTTTTTAATGAATTACACTGCAATACCATCCAAACCCGCTGCCTTGCCGGCATTCATCTTCCGCAAAGCTTTTACTACCTCTTCTCTGTTTACCAAATCATTTTCCTTAACCCTCTCACTTTGCACACCACCTCCACCAAAACACCCTATATCCGCCACTCTATCATCAGACACATTCAACAAACCTTCAAAATACTCACTCCATCTCCTTCTCATATCACCACTACTTCTTATCACTTCCTCATTAGCCCCTCTCACTGAAGGCCCCATTTGTTCCCTCGTCTTACGCACTTTATTTACCTCCTTCCAAAACATCTTTTTATTCTCCCTAGAATTTAATTATACTTTCTCACTCCAACTCTCATTTGTCCTCTTTTTCACCTCTTGCACCTTTCTCTTGACCTCCTGCCTCTTTCTTTTATACATCTCCTCCTCATTTACATTATTTCCCTGCAAAAATCGTCCAAATGCCTCTCTCTTCTCTTTCACTAATAATCTTACTTCTTCGTCCCACCACTCACTACCCTTTCTAACCTGCCCACCTACCAAGCTTCTCATGCGACAAGCATCTTTTGCGCAAGCCATCACTGCTTCCCTAGATCATCCGATTCTTCCCCCACTCCCCTTACGTCCTTTATTCTCACCTTTTTCCATGGTGTACTCAGTCTCTCTTGGTACTTCCTCACACAAGTCTCCTTCCCAAGCTCCTTTACTCTCACCACTCTCTTCACCCCAACATTCTCTCTTCTTTTCTGAAAACCTCTTCAAATCTTCACCTTCGCCTCCACGAGATAATGATCAGACATCCCTCCAGTTGCACCTCTCAGCACATTAACATACTAAAGTCTCTCCTTCGCGCGCCTATCAATTAACACGTAATCCAATAACGCTCTCTGGCCATCTCTCCTATTTACATATGTATACTTATGTATATATCTCTTTTTAAACCAGGTATTCCCAATCACCAGTCCCTTTTCAGTACATAGATCTACAAGCTCTTCACCATTTCCATTTACAACAATGAACACCCCATGTACACCGATTATTCCCTCAACTGATACATTACTCACCTTTGCATTCAGATCACCCATCACTATAACCCGGTCTCGTGCATCAAAACTACTAACACACTCGCTCAGCTGCTCCCAAAACACTTGCCTCACACGATCTTTCTTCTCATGCCCAGGTGCATATGCACCAATAATCACCCATCTCTCTCTACCAACTTTCAATTTTACCCATATCAATCTAGAGTTTTATTACTTACACTCTATCACATACTCCTACCAGTCCTGTTTCAGGAGTAGTGCTACTCCTTCCCTTGCTCTTGTCCTCTCACTAACCCCTGACTTTACTCCCAAGACATTCCCAAACCACTCTTCCCCTTTAACCTTGAGCTTAGTTTCACTCAGAGCCAAAACATCCAGGTTCCTTTCCTCAAACATACTACTTATCTCTCTTCTTTCTCATCTTGGTTACATCCACATACATTTAGACACCCCAATCTGAGCCTTCGAGGAGCGGGGGGCCAGAAATCCTCCCCTCCTTGTATTTTTAACTTTCTAAAAAATGGGAAACAGGAGAAGTCACGCGGGGAGTGCTCATCCTCCTCGTAGACTCAGACTGGGGTGTCTAAATGTGTGTGGATGTAACCAAGATGTGAAAAAAGGAGAGATAGGTAGTATGTTTGAGGAAAGGAACCTGGATGTTTTGGCTCTGAGTGAAACGAAGCTCAAGGGTAAAGGGGAAGAGTGGTTTGGGAATGTCTTGGGAGTAAAGTCAGGGGTTAGTGAGAGGACAAGAGCAAGGGAAGGAGTAGCAGTACTCCTGAAACAGGAGTTGTGGGAGTATGTGATAGAATGTAAGAAAGTAAATTCTCGATTGATATGGGTAAAACTGAAAGTTGATGAAGAGAGATTGGTGATTATTGGTGCATATGCACCTGGGCATGAGAAGAAAGATCATGAGAGACAATTGTTTTGGGAGCAGCTGAATGAGTGTGTTAGTGGTTTTGATGCACAAGACAGGGTTATAGTGATGGGTGATTTGAATGCAAAGATGAGTAATGTGGCAGTTAAGGGAATAATTGGTATACATGGGGTGTTCAGTGTTGTAAATGGAAATGGTGAAGAGCTTGTAGATTTATGTGCTGAAAAAGGACTGGTGATTGGGAATACCTGGTTTAAAAAGCGAGATATACATAAGTATACGTATGTAAGTAGAAGAGATGGCCAGAGAGCGTTATTGGATTACCTGTTAATTGACAGGCGCGCGAAAGAGAGACTTTTGGATGTAAATGTGCTGAGAGGTGCAACTGTAGGGATGTCTGATCATTACCTTGTGGAGGCTAAGGTGAAGATTTGTATGGGTTTTCAGAAAAGAAGAGTGAATGTTGGGGTGAAGAGGGTGGTGAGAGTAAGCGAGATTGGGAAGGAGACTTGTGTGAGGAAGTACCAGGAGAGACTGAGTACAGAATGGAAAAAGGTGAGAACAATGGAAGTAAGGGGAGTGGGGGAAGAATCGGATGATCTAGGGAAGCAGTGATGGCTTGCGCAAAAGATGCTTGTGGCATGAGAAGAGTGGGAGGTGGTTTGATTAGAAAGGGTAGTGAGTGGTGGGACGAAGAAGTAAGATTATCAGTGAAAGAGAAGAGAGAGGCATTTGGACGATTTTTGCAGGGTAAAAATGCAATTGAGTGGGAGATGTATAAAAGAAAGAGACAGGAGGTCAAGAGAAAGGCGCAAGAGGTGAAAAAGAGGGCAAATGAGAATTGGGGTGAGAGAGTATCATTAAATTTTAGGGAGAATAAAAAGATGTTCTGGAAGGAGGTAAATAAAGTGCGTAAGACAAGAGAGCAAATGGGAACTTCAGTGAAGGGCGCTAATGAGGAGGTGATAGCAAGTAATGGTGATGTGAGAAGGAGATGGAGAGAGTATTTTGAAGGTTTGTTGAATGTGTTTGATGATAGAGTGGCAGATATAGGGTGTCTTGGTCGAGGTGGTATGCAAAGTGAGAGGGTTAGGGAAAATGATTTGGTAAATAGAGAAGAGGTAGTAAAAGCATTGCGGAAGATGAAAGCCGACAAGGCAGTAGGTTTGGAAGGTATTGCAGTGGAATTTATTAATAAAGGGGTGACTGTATTGTTGACTGGTTGGTAAGGTTATTTAACGTATGTATGACTCATGGTGAGGTGCCTGAGGATTGGCGGAATGGGTGCATAGTACCATTGTACAAAGGCAAAGGGGATAAGAGTGAATGCTCAAATTACAGAGGTATAAGTTTATTGAGCATTCCTTGTAAATTATATGGGAGGGTATTGATTGAGAGGGTGAAGGCATGTACAGAGCATCAGATTGGGGAAGAGCAGTGTGGTTTCAGAAGCGGTAGAGGATGTGTGGATCAGGTGTTTGCTTTGAAGAGTGTATGTGACAAATACTTAGAAAATCAAATGGATTTGTATATAGCATTTATGGATCTAAAGAAGGCATATGATAAAGTTGATAGAGATGCTCTGTGGAAGGTATTAAGAATATATGGTTGTTAGAAGCTGTTAGAAGTTGTTAGAAGCAGTGAAAAGTTTTTATCGAGGATGTAAGGCATGTGTACGTGTAGGAAGAGAGGAAAGTGACTGGTTCTCAGTGAATGTAGGTTTGCGGCAGGGGTGTGTGATGTCTCCATGATTGTTTAATTTGTTTATGGATGGGGTTGTTAGGGAGGTGAATGCAAGAGTTTTGGAAAGAAGGGCAAGTATGCAGTCTGTTGTGGATGAGAGAGCTTGGGAAGTGAGTCAATTGTTGTTCGCTGATGATACAGCGCTGGTGGCTGATTCATGTGAGAAACCACAGAAGCTGGCGACTGAGTTTTGTAATGTGTGTGAAAGAAGAAAGCTAAGAGTAAATGTAAATAAGAGCAAGGTTATTAGGTCCAGTAGGGTTGAGGATCAAGTCAATTGGGAGGTAAGTTTGAATGGAGAAAAACTGGAGGAAGTAAAGTGTTTTAGATATCTGTCAGTGGATCTGGCAGCGGATGGAACCATGGAAGCGGAAGTGATTCATAGGGTGGGGGAGGGGGCGAAAATTCTGGGAGCCTTGAAGAATGTTTGGAAGTTGAGAACATTATCTCGGAAAGCAAAAATGGGTATGTTTGAAGGAATAGTGGTTCCAACACTGTTGTATGGTTGCGAGGCGTGGGCTATGGATAGAGTTGTGAGGAGGAGGGTGGATGTGCTGGAAATGAGATGTTTGAGGACAGTATGTGGTGTGAGGTGGTTTGATCAAGTAAGTAATGCAAAGGTAAGAGAGATGAGTGGAAATAAAAAGAGTGTGGTTGAGAAAGCAGAAGAGGGTGTTTTGAAATGGTTTGATCACATGGAGAGAATGAGTGAGGAAAGATTGACCAAGAGGATATATATGTCAGAGGTGGAAGGAATGAGGAGAAGTGGGAGACCAAATTGGAGGTGGAAAGATGGAGTGAAAAAGATTTTGAGTAATCGGGGCCTGAACATGCAGGAGGGTGAAAGGCGTGCAAGGAATAGAGTGAATTGGAACGATGCGGTATACCGGGGTCGACGTGCTGTCAATGGACTGAAGCAGGGCATGTGAAGCGTCTGGGGTAAACCATGTAAGTTGTGTAGGGCCTGGATGTGGAAAGGGAGCTGTGGTTTCGGTGCATTATTACATGACAGCTATAGACTGAGTGTGAACGAATGGGGCCTTTGTTGTCTTTCCCTAGCGCTACCTCGCACACATGAGGAGGGAGGGGGTGTTATTCCATGTGTGGCGAGGTGGCGATGGGAATAAATAAAAACAGTATGAATTATGTACATGTGTATATATGTATATGTCTGTGTGTGTATATATATGTATACATTGAGATGTATAGGTATTGATATTTGCGTGTGTGGACGTGTATGTATATACTTGTGTATATGGGTGGGTTGGGCCATTCTTTCGTCTGTTTCCTTGCGCTACCTCGCTAACGCGGGAGACAGCGACCAAGCAAAACAAATAAATGAATAAATATATATATATATATATATATATATATATATATATATATATATATATATATATATATATATATATAAAGGAAGCTAAAAATGTACCTTGAGATACCGTCCAATTAGCATTACGTCAGTGTTAGGTAAAACGACGGAAAAAATAATTCGAGATAAAATTGTCACGTTTCTAGATCACAAAATTATATCAGACAACCAACACAGATTCCGCAAAAGAAGATCCCGCCTGACAAATTTTCCTGGAATCTTTTAATTTCATCAGAAAGGGAAAGAAAATGTACCCTCTGATGTAGCATATTCAGATTTCCAAAAGGCTTTCGATAAAGTGCTTCTCAAGAGACTATTACATACTCTCAAAACACATGGAATCAATGAAGAATTCTGTACATAGATGAGAGACCTGCTTACCGGAAGAAAGCAACATGTAGTATTGAACAACGAAGATTCAGACTGGCTAGACGTAACGAGTGGTGTGCCACAGGGGTCGATCCTAGGGGCATTCTTTTTATAATATACATCAATGACCTAGATCTCGTTCTCTTATCTAATATCTCCAAATTTGTTGGCAATACCAAGCTAGAAAATAAAGCTGTAAACAGGCAGGACTGCGAAACCATTCAAAGAGATCTTAACTTACTAGCAGAGTGGTCAGACAAGTGGCAAATGAAGTTCAACGTAGAGATGTGTGAAGCCTTGCACTTTGCAGACAAGAATATACGTTACGACTACATATCATTCCCAAACTCTCCAAAAAGTAAGTGAAGAAAAGGACCTTGGAGTTGTCACTGTCAAAATACTAAATTACAAGAACCGGTGTCAAAGAGCATATATAAAAGGCAACCAAATGATAAGTTTCATAGCCAGGAAAATAGATTACAAGACACCAGAAATAATTTTCCACTTTATGATTTTCTAGTTAGACAAAACATTGAATATACAAAATATAAAAAGACGAGGAAAAATTAAAGGAAGTATAGAGACTCCCATCAAAATTGATTCCATCCCTTAGAAATCTGGCATACGAAGAGAGGCTAAAACGATTGGATCTCTTCTCCCTTACAAAAAAATAAAAAGTAGAATTCATGGCGACTGAATCCAAGTGTTCAAAATTCTGAACAAGTTTGGTAATGTAAACCACGAACATCTTTTCGAAATACAAGAAAATACGGTTACCAGAAGAAATGGAATAAAACTCAAAGCTAATAGATGTAGTATGGACGTGGGGAAGAAGTTGAGCACCAGAATAAGTTACGCTCAGAAGTAGTGAATGCTAGAATATCAATACTTTCAGAAGTCGTTTAGACAAATATTCTTTAAATTCAGGAAAACTCTGAAAAAGACGCCAGAAATATACAGTATAAATGTCAGCAGTAACGGGGACAGTAGAAGGTTAATGTGCAGCAACGGGGAGTCGGTGATAGCTTAAAAAAACTGCTGAGCGGAATTACATTTCTTATAAGAACCACCCATACACCTATCCTATATCTTTTACTAGTAACTTTATTTTGTCATTTCACCACTCACTACACTTTTTCATCGGCCCACCACCCACCTTCTCCATGCCACACACTTCTTTCTCATATGACAGCAATGCTTCCCTAAGTATATCCCATTCTTCACCCACTCCCTCAGCTTCTTACACTTTCTCCTTTAGCAATTCGTCTCTCAAACTCTCTTGGTATTTCTTCACACAAGTCTCTTTTCCAAGATCATTTTCACCACTCGCTTCTCACCTCTATCATTTCCTCTTCCCCTGATCACCTCAAAGTAATGATCAGTCATCCCGCCATTTGCACCTCTCAGCATGTTCAAGTTCAAGAGACATTCTTTTCCACGATTACTATGTAATCCAGTGATACAAGCTTACGAACACTAGTGTGTGTCCTCTTTAAACCAGGTATTCCCAAACACTAGTCTTTTTCAGCACACATTTCTACAGGCTGTTCGCCTTCTCCATCCACCTTACTGAATATCCCATGTTCCTCAGTTATACCCTCAACTGCCACATTAGTCATTTTCGCATTCACATCAGTAATACGCGGTCTCTTGAACACAAAATTTTGACATACATTTAGTTTCTCCCAAGAACATTTCCTTTTCGTCTTCTTTCTTCTCGTGGTCAAGTGCGTCGGCACTAATAATCACCTATCTTCCGTAATCCACTTTGATTTTTACCCAGATCATCCTGAACGACCAGTACAAGAATCATTTAACTCATCTAACCTCGCTGGTGTCTTTGTTATCACAACGATATCTCTCCGTACCCTGTTTGTACCCTAACTCCACTTGGTGGAGTGACACTACTCACCACCTTTCCCCCTCCTCCTCCTCTCCCCTTCCCACTTGGTGGGCCAATGATAAGACACGTCCTCACCAGCCACAACACTACTGGCTTTCCCAGCCACACCCTCCACATTCGTCATATCGTCCTGGTACCACGTGTAGGGTGCTTAAAGATGAAGAAAGAACAAGTGAAATAATAGCACTTTGCTACCCAATAAAGCAGGTCGTAAAATTTGATTACAATAAAAAGAAAGTAATGACATTATGGTATAAGATTTCATGCTGTGAACTCTCCATTGAATATGTTTCAAAGAAAAATGCCTGTATACTTTTCATCCAACTAAAGAGGCACAAATAGTGTCAGTTATGGATCTGAAGCGATATGTTTATAAGGGAAGACGCATAATAGTAAAATGCTACACTGCTATCGCATATCACATTAGATTATCGCTAGAATATATCAATTAAACCATCGGTGCAACATATCAAAATACATCATACCTTAGAATATATCACCGTCCTAGAAACAACGTTCGTTGTCTATCTTTAACATTTTACATGGAATTGTGGATTAATTGCCGCCTCCCTCTATCAAAAATACGGATGTTTGGTTACCATGGGAGCCTTTGGGTCCTATATCCTACTATGGGGCTTTTAATAGTATCAATACTGCTACCGCACTTCATTTCGTAATGGGAATCATATACCATCACTCATATCATCTTTAGTGCCATAGTATGAAGGCAAGGGAACAAAGGCGAGTGTTCGTTCAAACCAAATGTCTGACTTTGTTGAGTGCGTCTGACAAGTTATTGGGAGTGGTGATTGAGAGGGATAAAGTATGCAAAAATCATCAGATTGGGGAGGATCAATGTGGTTTCAATAGAGGTAAAGAATGTGTGGCTAAGGTGTTTGCTTTAAAGAATATATGTGAGAAATACTTGGAGAGACGGAAGTATTTGTGTGTGTCAAATATGGATCTGGAGAAAGCAGAGAAGTCTTATGGAATGTCTTACCAATATATTGTATGAAAGGACAGCTACTAGAAGCATGGAGAGGTTTTCACCAAAAGTGTAAGGCGTGTGCGCGGTTAGGTAGAGAAAAGGGTGAGTTGCTCAAGGTGAAGGAGGGTCTGCGGTAGGTGTGCGTGATGTCACCATGACTGTTTAATTTGTTTCTGGGACAAGAGGTTAGGGAGGGAAATGCAAGGGCTTTGGGAAAAAGGGTGAACACGCAGTCTATAGGGGTCAAAGGGCCAGCGATGTGAGTCAGTTGTTATTCGGTAATAACACAACACTTGACAGATTCGTGTGAGAAACTTCAGAAGTTGGAGTCTAAATATGGGAGTGTGAGAATGGAAGAAGTAGAAAGTAAAAGTGAATAAAGAAAAAGTTAACTGGGATAGTAATCCAGAGGGACTATGTTGTTTTGGTTGTGAGAGTAAATGGAAAAAACTTGGAAGAAGTGGAGTGTTTGAGATACCTGAGAGTGGACCCGACAGTAAATGGAACTATGGGAACGGAGGTGAGTCAAAAGCTGGATGAGGGGGCGATGGTTCTGGGGAACATTGAGGAATGTCTGGAATGAAAGGTCCTTATCTGAGACGACCAAAATACGTATATTTCAAGATAATGTATTCCCAACAACGTTTTATGTATGAGAGGCATAGGCTATAGAAGATGATTTAAGGAGAGTGGTTGTGTTGTAAATCATAATGTTCGAAGAAAAGCATGTGGTTTGATGCGGTTTCATCGAATAAAGTAATAAAAGTTTAAGATAAAGATGTAGCAACAAAAGGAGTGTTGTTTATATGAGAGAATACGTGAGAATGACGGACAACAGGAGGCCTGATTGGCTCACGATTAGGTTGTCTGAAAAAACAGGAGTTTAGCTTGTTAAGAAAATGTAATTCCGGTCAGCAGTTTTTTATATCTATCTCCGACTCCCTGATACTGCACATTAACCTTAAACCCTCTCCGTTTCTGCTGTCGTTTAAACAGCTTATTTCTATCGTTTTTCTCAGAATATACCTGAATTTACAAAATATTTATGTAAGTGACTTTTGAAGGCATTTCTAGTTTTAGCATTAACTACGACTGACAGTAACTTATTCCATTGCTCAACACACTTATAGGAAAAGAAACTTTTTCCCACGTCCATAATACATCTTATAGGTTTGAGTTTTATTTCATTTCTCTTGGTAACCGTATTTTCTTGTATTTCGAGATGTTCGTGATTTACGCTATCGAACTTGCTCAGAATTTCGAAAATCTCGAGTCGCCGCGAAGTCTAGGTTTTTAAGGGGGAAGAGATCCAATCGTTTTAGCTTCTCTTCGTATGCAAGGTTTCTAGGGGATGCGATCAACTTTGTTGCGCGTCTTTGTGCTTTCTCTGATTTTCCCTCGTCTTCATTATAGTTTAGGGACTAAATCTGGACTGCATATTCAAGGTGTGGCCTTACTGGAGAATTATAAAGTGCGAGAATTGTTCCTGGCTGTAAAACCTTACATTTGGTTACCTTTTTTACATGTTGCTTGACACTGTTTAATTTACTTCAGATTTTTGCTAATGACAACTCCATGGTCCTTTCCTTCATTTACTTTAATTAGAGAGTTTCCGAATAGTTTATAGTCGTAACGTATATTCTTGTCTCCAAAGTGCATAACTTTACACTAGTCTTCATCAAACTTCATTTACCAAATGTCTGACCATTCTGCTAATATCATTTTGCAGTTCTTTTTATCATTTTGCGGTCCCTTCTGTTTACAGATTTACCTCATAGTTTAATATCGTCATTAGATTAGGAGATCATAGATATAAGACCAAGTTCTAGGTCTTTTTTATGTATATCATGAAAAGAATAGGGCCTAGGACCGACCCCTGTGGGACACCACTCGTTACGTCTAGCCCACCTGAGGCTTCGCCGTTTAATACTACACCCTGCTTTCTTCCGGTAAGCCAGTTGTGATCCATGCACAGAGTTCTTCACCGATTCCGTGTGCTTTCAATTTATGTAAATGTCTCTTGTCAGGTACTTTATCGAAAGCCTTTTTGAAATCGGAAACTGCTACATAAGACGGTACTTTTCTTCCTATTTCTGTATAATAACATTAAAAAAATCCAGCAAATTTGTCAGGCAGGATTTTCTTTTGCGGAGACCGTGTAAGTTGTCCGATATAATTTCATGATCTAGAAACGTGACAAATTTATCTCGAGTTATCATTTTCATCGGTATGCCTAACACTGACGTAAGTCTAATTGGGCGGTAGTTCAAGGCACACTCTTTATCTTCTTTTATATATAGGATTGATATTTCCTAGTTTCCAGTCAACTGGCACCTGACCATCTGCTAGAGAGTTGTCGAATATTTTTGATATGGAATGTATCAGCTATCCCATGACCTTAAAAACCTTGCAGCTATGTTATCTGTGCCGTTGGATTTGTTAAGATTTAATTGGTCCAGGTATCTATGTATTTCAGAGCTCTGTATTTCTCTAGCCTTCAACTCTTCTTCATCAGATCCTTGAAACTTATTCGAGATGCTTCTTCACTTGTGAGTACGGAGTTAATAGAAATAACTTAGTATGGTAGCCATTTCTTTGTCGTCAGTAGTTGGTGTATCATGCTCGTTTCGTAATGGCCCAATTTCTTCTTTTACTGTCTTCGTTTGTCTTATATATTTGAAGAATTCCTTGGGGATATTCTTAACTTTCAATGAAATTCGTTTTTTCTTCCTCACGTTTACTCTGTCTTATGACCTTCTTACACTCTCTTTGGATTTTGATTAACTCCTAGTGATTTTCATTGGTTCTTATTGATTTGAATTTCATATATGTTTCCTTCTAGAATTGTCCTACTCATCCATAATGTTTTTGAAATATTGCAAGTTCTCTTCGTAATTCGTGGAGTATATCATTTTCAATCTCGAGTAATATGCTTTTAGAAATATTCTACATTCCCTCTACTATGTGAACGTCAAGAAGTTTTGTCCAACTGGTACTGTGAATTTCGTGTCTACTGTTATAAAAATTTGCTCTCTTGTAAAATGGGATAAAGAGTAGGTTGTCATATATCTCGAAATCTGAATATATCTTTAATCTAATAAACTGTTATCACTGTTTCTCAAACTCTTGCCTACTTTGCAAGAGTTGATTAAGTTTGTGTCAATGGTGAGGACAAGATCAAGAATGTTTTTACCCCTAGTTGGCCTTCTAATTACCTGTTTTAGAAAAGCGTCTTCAACCAGTTCCGTTAGTCTCGTTCCCTTTCGGTCACCGATAACGTGTTCCAGTTTATATTTGGACTGTTGAAGTCTACAACTATCATAACTTCTTTACTGTTTACTGCAGTTTTGATTTCATTGTATAGCATCTTGTAGTCATCTTCTCAGTGCTTAGGACTTCGAGACGTAATTTACTTTTGAACTTTCAGGGAAGTTCAATATATAGAGAGTCGTGAGTGTGTGTCTACTTTGCCCATATTTAGAGCACTTAGACTGTTTTCAACGGAGATAAAAACTCCACCACCTACCCTGTATAACTGATCCTTCGTAAATGGTTGTTTGTGTCCAGGTAATACAAATTTGGAGATCAAGTGTATATTCTGAGTTTACAAACATTTCTGAGATTGCAGTAATGTTCGGCTTTTCGGTAACTGCATAGAATAAGTAATGATACTTCGCGTTTTTGTGTATATTAAACTTATTTTCCTTGTAGTTCATATTGGACTGAATTTGCCTTTTTTTTCCTGTCGGTATGCGTGTTTGTACTGTCGGTATGCATGTTTGTACTGTCGGACGTATGCGTGCTTTTACTGTCAGTATGCGTGATTGTATCATCAGTGTTAATGTCTGCGTGTGTAGCAGCGGGAGAGAGACGGTTCTCCACCTTCTTCGGTTCTCCTCCTCACTCTGACCCTTACCGCGCTGGAAGCTACCAGCCTTGGTGTTATAAGATACCTGAGAGTTGACATGTGGTTGTGCTAACCCGCTTCTAATACTGCCTGAGCTGTCCCCATCTGATCCAACTTGACCTTTCTTTGGTAATTCCTTTACCTGTAAAGTTACCGCTAATCCCCGAAGATCCCTACCGCCAAGGTCCCATCCATCCTTATAATGGTCAAACTGGAGACCTTGGATCTCAGATCCCTTTCACATTCAGATTCCAAAGGCACCGACCCACTTCCCACGGCTACCTCCTCACCCTCCCTATCCTCGTACTTCCTTCGTTAGCTCGACCATGAATTGCTCTCCTGAGAAGTTTATCTTTATCGAAAAAAAAACCCTAATGCTCTAATCAAATATATTCCACTGCCATGGCGGATTTTTCCTATTCCATTTAAGAAAAGACCTTCTCTAGCGTACAGATATCCATTATGACTAAAATGGTCCCAGTCTATACTAAACACAATATTCTCCTCACTACAGAGAGCTTCGATTTTTCTGTTTATCACCAGCATTCTACTCAGGTTACAGGAAACGACGTCATACCTTGGTAGCAATCCCGATATCATAAGTTTCTAAGACTTTTTTTAAAGTTGCTCATAAGTTCCCTATTCTTCGCGAAAATTCCTCCCGATCTTCCATTAACTGAATTGTTAGTCCCCACCTGAACGACAAAATCACATCCTCGGGATTGTTTGAGGCTATGTCGTCAAACTTATCTAGGACGTGTTCTATCCTAGCCCCTCGATAGCACGAGTTCTTCCTATTTCTACCCTTCGCACAGAACTCCTGGTCCTGATGTTTGACTATAGAGTCCCTGACCAGGATGATGCTACGATCATCCTGTACTTCACCATCTAGTGCGCTAAACCTGTTCTGAGTCGAGAGTTCGTTGCTCGTAGGTTGTTCGGTAATGCGGCGACATGAAATGTGACGAAGAGGCTGGAGTGTATAGCAGTTAAATTTCTTAAGAAAGGGGTTATCTAGATTGTTCATTGTTTGTTATCATATTCAGTAAAGTGCCTGACGATAGGCGGAATACGTGTATAGTGCCATTGTATGACGGCAAAGAAGACAAAGGTGAGTGTACGAATTACAGAGGTATTAGTTTGTTCATTGTACCTGCTTACCTCTGCGGATGAATGGTGATTCAGAGAGTGTTGGTGTACAGAGAGCATCGGAAACGGGAAGAACAATATGGTCTAAGAGTGCTAGAGTATTGTTAATTATGTAATGGCTTTAAAAAGAGTGTATGAGAAATACTTAGAAAAACAGAAGGATTTGTATGTGTCATCTATGGATCTGAAGAACGCGTATGATTGGGTTGCTTGGGATGCTTTCTTAAAGGTGTTACGAATGGTCTGAGATGAAAGCTATTAGAAACAGTGTAGAGTTTTTATCAAGAGATTACGGCTTGTGTATGATTGGGTAGATAATAGGGCAAGTGGTTCCAGGTGAAGGTGGCTCAGCAACAGAGATATATGATGTCACCATGGATACTTAATCTATTTATGGACGAGTTAGTGATACAAAAGTCTTGATAGAGAAACAGATATGCAGTCTACTGGCGCTGGGTGGGAGTAGGATGCGAGGTGAGTTGGTGGTGTTTACTGATGATACGGCGCTAGTGAGAAATTACAGTAAGAAACTGCCGAAGTTGGTGTCTGTGACTGAAGCTTAGAGTAAATGAGAGGAAAAGCAATGTTATTAGGTTAAGCAATGAAGAGAGAGGTTATTTGGAATGTGAGTTTGAGTGGAGAGAACTTGTGGTTAGGGAAGTGTTTCAGATTCGCGTGGGCTGAAATTAGCCATAAGGTGGATGAGAGGGAAAAGATCTTGAGTGCACTGAAAAATGTGCGGAAAGAGAAGTCACGTCTATAAGGGCAAACATGAGTATGTATGATGGTATGGTATTTCCGTGAGCGATACTTGTATGTAAGATGTGGAGCTTAAACAAAATTTTAAGGATACGGTGAATATCTTGGAAACGATATGGTAGAAGACAACTTGTTATGTTAGGGAGATTAATCGAAAAACAAATAGGTAGGTAGGAGAGATGGGCAACACTAAGGTTTCCGCATCTAATGACTTAGTAATTGAAAAGACATATATGAATAGTCTCAACAAACACAATGGATATATCAATATAAATCATTATATTGGTTCATATGAATTAAATAATTCCATACATGGATGAGTGTTTCAGCAACTTTGATGCAAGATATCGTGTATTAGAGATGGATTATTCAAATGCCTAGGACAGGAGTGCGGCATCTGGGAGGAGGGATTGGGTATTCAATACGGTGAACGGAATCTGTTAAGAGCTTGTGGAGTTGTTCCGAAAAACAACTGGTGATGAGGATTACCTGATTTAAAAAGAGGAACAAATTGAAGTATACCATATGAGTAGGAAAGATGGTCAGCGGGCATTACTGGATTACACATTGATTGACAGCAGTGCAAAGGAAAGACTTTTGGATATAAGTGGGCTGAAATGGGTAGCTGCTGAGATGTCTGATCTCCAACTTGTGCAGATGTGGGAGAAGACTCGAAGAGGGTTTAAGAAAAGAGGAAACATGAATGGTGATAAGAGACAAGTGAAAGAAAGTGAGCTTGTAAAAGAGACTTGTGTGAAGAAATATCAGGAGAAATTGAATGTAGGATGATAAAGGGTACGAGTAAATGAAGCAAGGGATTTTGTGAGGAATGGGAGGTATTTAGGGAAGCAATAACATGTGATATTATGATAAGTTTCACTTAAAAACTGCCTGACTTTCTTCTGTTCTATCCTCCCTTGGTTAACGTGGAATGTGGCATGCGAAAGGTGGGAGGTGGGCAGATCAAAAAGGTAGTGAGTTGTTGGAAGAAAAAGTAAACTGTCAGTGAAAGAGAAAAGATAGGTGATTGGGTGGAACTTACTGTGAATAAGTGCATATGATTGGGAGAAGTATAAGAGAAAGTGGCAGAAGTTCATAAGGAAGGTGTCGGACTTAAGAAATAAAAGAGTGGAAATGAAGGTTGGAGTGAGAGAGTAATAGTAAACTTTAGGGATAATAGATGTTTTGGAATGAGTTAATAATGTGAACAAATGGGAACACCACTGATAAGTTTTTTAGTAGAGTAGTGATTGAAGGGTGAAGGCATATACAAACATTATACTGAAGAGAAACAGTATGGTTTCAGAAGTGGTAGACGATGTGTACATGAGGAGTTTGATATAAAGATTGTGTTTGAGAAATTCTTAAAGAAAAAAATTGATTTGCATGCGGCATTTATGGATCTAAAAAAGAACATATGAAAATGTTGATATAGGTGTCTTATGGACAGCCATCACAAGCACTGAGAAGTTTATATCAAGGGAGTAAGGCATGTGTACGCGTAGGAAGAGAGTAGAGTGTATGGATTCACTGAATGCTAGCCTGTCGAAGGGACTGGTGATGTCAACATGGCTGGTTGAATTTGTTTATGGATATGGTGTGGTTAAAGGTGAACGTAAGTCTTGGGGAAAGGGCGAGTATGCAGTCTGTAGGGGATGAGAGGGCCTGGAAAATGAGTCAGTTGTTGTTTTCTGATGATACAGCATTGCTGGCAAATTCGATTGAGAACCTGGAAAAGTTGGTGACTAAATTTAGAGGACTGTGCAAAAGAAGGAAGTTGAGAGCAAATGTGAGTTAGAGGAAGGTGATTATATTGAGTAAGGTTAAGAGTCAAGTTAGACGTGGTGTGAGTTTGAATGGAGAAAACTTGGAGGAGGTGAAGTGATTTAGGTACCTTGGAGTAGACATTGGAGCGAATGGAACCATGGAAGTGAGTTGAGTCATATGATGGGTGACGGGCCAAAGGATCAAGGAGGAATGGAGAATGTGTGGAAAGATTGGTTGTAATCTTATAAAGTATAAAAGAAAGGTGTCTTAATAAAGAGATTATAGGTGAGAGGGCAGAGGAGGGTGCTAAAATGGTTTGGACTTATAAGGAGAATGAGTGAGGAGAGGTTGATGAATAGAATACAGGTGTCAAAAGGGAAGGGAAAAGGAGAAGGAGGAGAGAATAATGGAGATGGAAGGAATGACTGAAAAAAAAATTGAGTGATCGGAGCCTGAATGTGCAACAATGTTACCTTAAACAGGGAATATTGAATTAGAGTTCTGTGGTTTACAGGGGTTGACCTGCTGTCTGTAAACTAAACTAGAGCATACGAAGTGGCCGAAGGAAACCAGGGATAGTTCTGTGGTGTTTGGACATGGATAGGGAACTGCGGTATCGGTGCATTGCACATGAAAGGTAGAAAATTATCGTGATGAGCTTCTGCCTTTCTTCGCCTGTTTTTGTCACCACCTAGTTAACACAGGAAACGGCAATCAAGTTTATATATATATATATATATATATATATATATATATATATATATATATATATATATATATATATATATATATATATATATATAATTATTTCAGGTATGAAAAAAGACAGACAACAACTTTAATGTACTGAAAGAAAGACAGCAAAGAAAGAGATAGACAGTGAGAGGGACAGAGAGAGCAGTTGCATATACTTTCATCCACACACATCATATTACGTATAGCATACACCTATATGAATTCTTTAAGCTTCGTCCTCCGTTTTGAAACCTACTTAACCCAGTCAAACCCCTTTCATTTCCCTCTAACCAACATATGAGGTTATAATGTATTTTGTCACAGATAAAGATCAGTCATAATATGTTACGAGATCAGAGACTTGGGTGTGTTGTCAAGCAAGTCTCAAGCATCAAGATTGTCAGGGGAAGCAAAGGTCGCTGCGGGGCTGGACAAACACCGGTATATAAGCGGTCTGGGAGAGCTCAGTACCACCACCACCAGCATGAAGGTCCTGGTCTTGTGTGTGCTAGTAGCGGCTGCGGCTGCTTGGCCGAGCTTCAGCGAGGAAATTGGCGTACACTTCCAGAATGACGCTGGCGGTAAGCACATCATGCTATGTTACGCATTGTATCATTACTTAAGGGGAACTCTCACTTGCGCTGTTCTTCACAGGACATTCCGGAAATAGTTTTCCAATCGTCTTGGCACTTTACTGACAATATACAGGTCTAAAACGAAACTTTAAATGATTACTCCCTTATATAAGGTTTACGTTGGGAGAAATTCTTTAATTCTTCACCCACAAATACACAGACACACACACACACACACGCACACACACACACACACACACGCACACACACACACACACACACTTGGTGGTATATATATTTTCACTCATTTAGCTTCATAATTTTGTTTTTCCTTTGCTTATATACCGATCTAAGTGTAATGGAAGATAAGAACACAAAATTGGTTCCATTGTAGTGTACGATGTTCCAGACAGAACACAAGTGTTTGGTCATTAGCTGGATCACAGGTGAAACGGCGATAATTTTGGAGTTGCATATCATTAAGCATAAATACTAACGTCATAAGTCGATTTAGAGGTTATGTTGACAAGGGGAAAATGTTTGAGAAAGATATCTATACCTAATGAAACCCGTTTGCATAATGATATACAAATATCTACTTTGATAAAGTGCTGCAAACAAACAAATATATTGTTGTGCAGTGAAAGACAAGGCAGTGTATAGAACACTAAAGTTGATTCACAAACATCCATTCCTGAGGAATTTTAGATATACAGAGTAGGCAGAAAAGTTAGATTCAATCATTGACGTAAAACCGTCATAAATTAACTTATCGTTGGAGCAATATTCAACTTGTCCATAAATGAATGGTTATTAACTCCATAGAAATAAGGACGTTAACACACGCGTTGCTCTAAAGTTTCTGTCTCACACCACAATTTGCCATAAGGAGCATTCCTCTCTAAACACAGGAGTATCAGCATATTTTCCTTTGGAGGCGATGAGTGTGTCACGTGCAATCAAAATTTCTAGGTAATAGTTTCATTGACATTGGAACGTTAAGTGTGCCACAGAGACGAGAGCAGGGCATGGAGCACCCACTGTGTTCGTATTCGCTAGAGCGATGCCTTACTGCTGAAAGGGGACCAAGGAAGTTCATGACATACAAGGATATTAAATGTACTAAATAATACGTAATAGCAGATGATGTGACTCTTATCATATAGGGGAATGACAAAAAAGAGTGGAACAGAAAAACACTACAACCAATAGTGGTAATGGATGAAAATTCTGAGATTGGTTATATAATTATGTGATTCATTCGTGATCATGGGGCTCATGAAATTATATTTGTCATGAGATAATTCATATGTATGTTCTTTAAAAACTTTAAGAAATGCTTTATCATGAAAATTCATAGACCTGCAAAATTGCACATAATGTCATGTATGTAAACCCATTATGATTATTCAAGTCTTCCATTCCAGGATCTGATAACGCCCATAAACAACAAGATATCAACCATCTGCTGGACAAGATCTACGAGCCCACAAAGTATCCAGATTTGAAAGAAATAGCAGAAAACTTTAACCCTGTGGGCGACACTTCCATATATAATGACCAAGGTGCAGCCGCCGAGACGCTTATGAAGGAGCTTACCGATCACAGGCTCTTGGAGAAGCATCACTGGTTTTCACTTTTTAACACTCGCCAACGAGAAGAAGCTCTCATGCTTTTTGCTGTCTTGAATCAGTGCAAGGAATGGTACTGTTTCCGTAGCAACGCCGCCTACTTTCGTGAGCAAATGAATGAGGGAGAGTTTGTGTATGCACTCTATGTGGGTGTCATCCACTCCAAACTTGGAGACGGGATTGTTTTGCCTCCACTCTACGAAATCACCCCTCACATGTTTACAAACAGTGAAGTCATCGACAAGGCTTACTCTGCCAAGATGACTCAAAGAGCAGGTACATTTGATGTGAGTTTTACTGGAACAAGAAAGAACAAAGAACAACGAGTTGCCTACTTCGGAGAGGATATTGGCATGAACATCCACCACGTTACTTGGCATATGGACTTCCCCTTCTGGTGGCAAGATTCCTATGGCTATCATTTGGATCGCAAGGGTGAACTCTTCTTCTGGGTCCACCACCAACTTACTGCCCGCTTTGACTCTGAGCGTCTCTCCAACTGGATGGACCCCGTTGACGAGCTACACTGGGATGACATTATCCACGAAGGGTTTGCTCCACTTACCAGTTATAAGTATGGTGGTGAGTTTCCTGTGCGTCCAGACAACATACACTTCGAAGACGTGGACGGCGTAGCTCGTGTGCACGATATGGAAATCACAGAGAGCCGCATTCGTGACGCAATTGCTCATGGTTACATTACAGCCACCGATGGACACACGATCGACATCAGGCAACCTAAGGGTATTGAATATCTGGGAGACATTATCGAATCCTCCATGTACAGTTCTAACGCGCGTTATTATGGTTCACTACACAACACTGCTCACGTAATGCTTGGTCGACAGGGAGATCCACATGGCAAGTTCAACCTGCCTCCCGGTGTTATGGAACATTTTGAGACCGCCACACGAGACCCAAGTTTCTTCCGTCTGCATAAATATATGGATAACATCTTTAAAGAACACACGGACTCTTTCCCTCCCTACACCCATGATGACCTCGTGTTCGACGGTGTGTCCGTAGACAGTATTACTATTGACGGACATCTTACTACTTTCTTCGATGACTTCCAATACAGTCTTATTAATGCTGTGGATTCCGGCGAAAACATAGAGGACGTGGAAATCAATGCCAGAGTTCATCGGCTTAACCATGAAGAATTTGATTATAAGATTACTGTCAACAACAACCACGATGATGGTCATCTGGCTACCATCCGCATTTTCTTGTGCCCTATCAAGGATAATAATGGCATAACCTTGAGTATAGATGAAGCACGTTGGCTTTGCCTTGAACTGGACAAGTTTTGGGAGAAGCGTAAGTACCATTACCTACCTCGGTATTTGATTTAGTTTGAATACTTTTTTCTTGAATGTCAAACAAATTTAAGGTACTGCAATCATGTGAAAAACAGATTGGGGTGGGAATATGTGCAGAAGTTTTATGAGTTGCTCAGGTACGAACATCAATGAAATAAGATAGAATACACGTATGATATATTCTTGATATAACGCTTAATATTTCTTTTCCCCCTACAGTGCCCGGTGGAACTCATACAATCACCCGCAGTTCTAAGGACTCATCGGTCACCGTCCCTGATATGCCAAGTTTCCAGTCACTGAAGCAACAAGCTGATGATGCTGTAACCGGTGGCCACGACCTCGACCTGAGTGCGTATGAACGGTCCTGTGGCATCCCCGACAGAATGTTGCTCCCTAAGAGCAAGCCTCAGGGTATGGAATTCAACCTCTACGTGGCCGTGACTGACGGAGCCAAGGATACAGAAGGACATAGTGGGGACCTCAAGCACGGTGGCACCCATGCTCAGTGTGGCGTTCATGGTGAAGATTACCCAGACAACCGGCCTTTGGGTTATCCTCTGGAGCGTCGCATTCCTGATGAACGCGTCATTGATGGGGTTCCAAATATCAAGCACACAGTCGTCACGATCGTTCATGATCCAGATCACCATGCTTAAGTTTCCTCTTCTGAATAATATAGTAATGTCAAACTTTTGATTCTCTGTCATCAATGAATTATTGAATTACATATTTAACTGGTTACTTCCTTTCATGCTTAGCTTCTTATAATCTGAGGTGAATCATTCTTCAATTATTATGAAAATGTAACAATGTAAAAGAATGTAGTAACATTACTTTCCCATAATAAAAGGAATCTGCATTTATATTTGTGGTCATAATCCGGTTACAAGTCATAGTAGAGTACAATTTAGCTCACATATCCAAGCATGTACCAAGAAATATGCAACGCTCATACACACGTTATTTTCGGCATGGAGCTGCATTCAGAAATTTCGTAGCTTTTTACTTTGGTATCAGTGAATGAACTGTGTCTTACAGCTGCACAAACTAATAAGGTCTATGAGTACATGTACGACTCTTCTTATACTTGCATGTGTATAAAATTACCTATCTAATCTTTGCACTTGTTGCTCCCGGGACTTTAAACATACATTCTGCTGTGCACAATTCTAAGCTTTTCATTTACTCGACAATCATTTTTTTTTATTTATCCTGTACATGCCCAGCGCTTTACTACTGAAAAAAAAAATACTTTCTACCTATTTCTTGAGCACTCAGTTTTCCAATGACAAGATTGTGACCCAATCTCTTACAGACTTATAAATTTCAAAATATTTATGAATAACATCACCAAGATCTCTGGCGAACTGCGAGAATGTAACCGTTCTGAAAACCTCATGAATATACACACATTTTACGATCAATACTTGAATCAATATATATATATATATATATATATATATATATATATATATATATATATATATATATATATATATATATATATATCACATAAAAACCTCCAACAGCCAGGATCGAAACCGGGACCCCTGTGTAACAGGCGTGGGCCTACCGCTAGGCTATGATCATAGCCCAGCAGTAGCGTGTGCATCTAGTCATGAAAAGAAAGATCATGAGAGGCAAGTGTTTTGGAAGCAACTGAGTGAGTGTGTCAGCTGCTTTGTTGCACGAGACCGGGTATTAGTGAATTGGTGATTTACATACGAGGATGCCTAATGTGGCAATTGAAGGTGTAATTGGTGTGCATGTTGTATTAAGTGTTCTGAATATGAATGGTGAAGAGCTTTTTGATTTGCGTTCTGAAAAATGACTGGTGATTGAGAATACTTGGTTTAAAAAGAGATATACATAAGTATACGTATGTGAGTAGGAGAGATGGTCAAAGGGTATTACGGGATTACGTGTTGATTGATAGGCGTGTAAAAGTGAAACTTTTGGATGTTGATTTGCTGAAAGGGGCAGCTGCAGTGATGTCTGATCACTATCTTGTGTAAGGAGACGGTGAAGGTTTGTAAAGGTTTTCAAGAAAGAAGAATGTTGGGAATGAGAGAGTGATGAGAGTAAGTGAGCTTGGAAAGGAGACTTGTGTGATGGCATGTGCAAAAGATGCCTGTGGCATGAGAAACGTTGTAGGTGAGCAGATCCGAAAGGGTAGTGAGTGGTGGGATGAGGAAGTAAAGTTGTTAGTGAAAGAGAAAAGAGAGGCGTTTGGATGATACTTAAAAGGAAGGAGTGGCAATGACTGGAAGATGGATAGAAGAAAGCGGCAAGAGGTCAAGAAGAAGGGGCAAGGGCTGAAAAAGATGGCAAATGAGAGTTTGGGTGAGAGAGTTTCATTAAACTTTAGAAAGAAGAAAAAGATGTTTCGGAAGGAGGTAAATAACGTACGGAAGACAAGAGAACAAATGGGAACATCGGTGAAGGGGGCAAGGGGGGAAAAAGATAACAGGTAGTGATGAAGTGAGGAGGATATGAAGTGAGTACTTTGAAGGTTTGCTAAATGTGTAATCCACCAAAAACACTGCTACCTTTCCACATCCAGGCCCCACAAAACTTTCCATGGTTTACCCCAGACGCTTCACAAGCCCTGGTTCAATCCATTGACAGCACGTCGACTCCAGTATACCACATCGTTCCAATTCATTCTATTTCTTGTACGCCTCTCACCCTATTATATGTTTAGGCCCCGATCGCTCAAAGTCTTTTTCACTCCATCCTTCCACCTCCAATTTGGTCTCCCATTTCTCCTCGTTCCCTCTACCTCTGACACATATATCTTCTTTGTCAATCTTGCCTCATTCATTCTCTTCATGTGACCAAACTATTTCAATACACCATCTGCTCTTTCAACCACACTCCTTTTATTACCACACATCTGTTTTAACCTTTCATTACTTACTCGATCAAACTACATTACACAACATATTGTCCTCAAACATCTCATTTCCAACACTTCCGCCCTCCTCCGTACAAATCTTTCGATAGCCCACGCTCGCAACCATACAACATTGTTGGAACTACTATTCCTTCAAACATACCCATTTTTGCTCTCCGAGATAACGTTCTCGCCTTCCACACTTTCTTCATCGCTCCCAGAATCTTTGCCCCCTACCGCACCCTGTGACTCACTTACCCTTCCATGGTTCCATACGCTGCCTAATCCACTCCCAGATATATAAAACATTTCACTTCCTCCAATTTTTCTTCATTCAAACTTATCTCCCAGTTGACTTGTCCCTTAACCCTACTGAGCCTAATAACCTTGCTGTAATTCACATTTACACTCAACTTTCTACTTTCACACACTTTACCAAACTCAGTCTCCCAAATCAGCCACCAGCGCTGTATCATCAGCGAACAACAACTGACTCACTTCCCAAGCTCTCTCATCCACAACATATTTGCCCCTCTCTCCAAAACTCTTGAATTTACCTCCCTAACAACCCCATCCATAAACATATTAAACAACCATGGAGACATCACGCAACCCTGCCGCAAACCGACATTCACTGGGAACCAATCATTTTCCTCTCTTCCTACTCGTACACATGCCTTACATCCTCGATAAAAACTTTTCACTGCTTCTAACAACTTGCCTCCCACACAATACACTCATAATAACTTCCACAGAGCATCTCTATCAACCTTATCATATTCCCTCTCCAGATTCATAGATGTTACATACAAATCCATCTGTTTTTCTAAGTATTCCTCACATCTTTCTTCAAAGCAGACACCTGATCCACACACCCTCTACCACTTCTGAAACCACACTGCTCTTCCCAAGTCTGATGCTCTGTACATGCCTTTACCCTCTCAATAAATACTCTCCCATGTAATTTCCCAGGAATACTCAACAAACTTATACCTCTGTAATTTGAACACTCACCTTTATCCCCTTTGCCTTTGCACAATGGCACTATGCATGCATTCCGCCAATCCTCATCCACTTCACCATGAACCATATATACACTGCATATAATCACTAACCGGTCAACAACACAGTCACCCTTTTTTTAAATAAACTCCACTGCAATATCATCCAAACCCTCCGCCTTGCTGGCCTTCATCTTCCGCAAAGCTTTCACTACCTCTTCTATGTTTACCAAACCATTCTCCCTAACCTTTCGCACTTCCCACAACACCTCAACCAAAACACCCTATATCTGCAACTCTATCATCAAAACCATTCAACAAAACTTCAAAATACTAACTCCATCTCCTTCTCACCCCACCACTACTTGTTATTACCAACCCATTTCCCCCTTCACCGATGTTCCGATTTCTTCTCTTGTCTTATATATATATATATATATATATATATATATATATATATATATATATATATATATATATATATATATATATACATATATATATATATATATATATATATATATATATATATATATATATATATATATATATATATATATATATATATAGGCTCAAATTGGGGTATCTAAATGTGTGTGGATGTAACCATGATGAGAAAAAAGGAGAGATACGTAGTATGTTTGAGGAAAGGAACCTGGATTTTTTGGCTCTGAGTGAAACGAAGCTCAAGGTTTGGGAATGTCTTGGGAGTAAAGTCAGGAGAGGACAAGAGCAAGGGAAGGAGTAGCACTACTCCTGAAACAGGAGTGGTGGGAGTATGTGATAGAGAGTAAGAAACTAAACTCTAGATTGATATGGGTAAAACTGAAAGTGGATGGAGAGAGATGCGTGATTATTGGTGCATATGCACCTGGGCATGAGAAGAAAGATCATGAGAGGCAAGTGTTTTGGGAGCAGCTAAGTGAGTGTGTTAGTAGTTTTGATGCACGAGACTGGGTTATAGTGATATGTGATTTGAATGCAAAGGTGAGTAATGTGGCAGTTGAGAGAATAATTGGTGTACATGGGGTGTTCAGTGTTGTAAATGGAAATGGTGAAGAGCTTGTATATTTATGTGCTGAAAAAGGACTGGTGATTAGGAATACCTGGTTTAAAAAGAGAGATATACATAAGTATACGTTTGTAAATAGGAGAGATGGCCAGAGAGCGTTATTGGATTGTGTTAACTGACAGGCGCGCGAAAGAGAGACTTTTGGATGTTAATGTGCTGAGAGGCGCAATTGGAGGGATGTCTGATCATTATCTTGTGAAGCCGAAGGTGAAGATTTGTAGAGGTTTTCAGAAAAGAAGAGAGAATGTTGGGGTGAAAAGAGTGGTGAGAGTAATTGAGCTTGGGAAAGAGACTTGTGTAAGGAAGTATCAGGAGAGACTGAGTACAGAATGGAAAAAGGTGAGAACAAAGACGTAAGGGGAGTGGGGGAGGAATGGCATGTATTTAGGGAAGCAGCGATGGCTTGCGCAAAAGATGCTTGTGGCGCTACTGCTAGGCTATGATCATAGCCTAGCGGTAACCCACACCTGTTACACAGGGGTCCCGCTTTTGATCCTGCCTGATGGAGGTTTCTATGTGATATATATATATATATATATATATATATATATATATATATATATATATATATATATATATATATATATATATATATTTATATCAATACATATATTTATATGTATATATATATATATATATATATATATATATATATATATATATATATATATATATATATATATATATATATATATATATATATCCATATATATATATATATATATATATATACATATAAATATATGTATTGATATAAATATATATATATATATATATATATATATATATATATATATATATATATATATATTTATATCAATACATATATTTATATGTATATATATATATATATATATATATATATATATATATATATATATATATATATATATATATATATATATATATATCCATATATATATTTATATGTATATATATATATATATATATATATATATATATATATATATATATATTCTTTTTTTTGCTTTGTCGCTGTCTCCCGCGTTTGCGAGGTAGCGCAAGGAAACAGACGAAAGAAAATGGCCCAACCCACCCCCATACACATGTATATACATACGTCCACACACGCAAACATACATACCTACACAGCTTTCCATGGTTTACCCCAGACGCTTCACATGCCCTGATTCAATCCACTGACAGCACGTCAACCCCGGTATACCACATCGATCCAATTCACTCTATTCCTTGCCCTCCTTTCACCCTTCTGCATGTTCAGGCCCCGATCACACAAAATCTTTTTCACTCCATCTTTCCACCTCCAATTTGGTCTCCCACTTCTCCTCGTTCCCTCCACCTCCGACACATGTATCCTCTTGGTCAATCTTTCCTCACTCATTCTCTCCATGTGCCCAAACCATTTCAAAACACCCTCTTCTGCTCTCTCAACCACGCTCTTTTTATTTCCACACATCTCTCTTACCCTTACGTTACTTGCTCGATCAAACCACCTCGCACCACACATTGTCCTCAAACATCTCATTTCCAGCACATCCATCCTCCTGCGCACAACTCTATCCATAGCCCACGCCTCGCAACCATACAACATTGTTGGAACCACTATTCCTTCAAACATACCCATTTTTGCTTTCCTAGATAATGTTCTCGACTTCCACACATTCTTCAAGGCTCCCAGGATTTTCGCCCCCTACCCCACCCTATGATCCACTTCCGCTTCCATGGTTCCATCCGCTGCCAGATCCACTCCCAGATATCTAAAACACTTTACTTCCCCCAGTTTTTCTTCATTCAAACTTACCTCCCAATTGATTTGACCCTCAACCCTACTGTACCTAATTACCTTGCTCTTATTCACATTTACTCTTAACTTTCTTCTTTCACACACTTTACCAAACTCAGTCACCAGCTTCTGCAGTTTCTCACATGAATCAGCCACCAGCGCTGTATCATCAGCGAACAACAACTGACTCACTTCCCAAGCTCTCTCATCCCCAACAGACTTCATACTTGCCCCTCTTTCCGAAACTCTTGCATTCACCTCCCTAACAAC
Organism: Panulirus ornatus; assembly: GCF_036320965.1. Classification (NCBI taxonomy): domain Eukaryota; kingdom Metazoa; phylum Arthropoda; class Malacostraca; order Decapoda; family Palinuridae; genus Panulirus; species Panulirus ornatus. The sequence goes on from NC_092243.1 coordinate 55,953,585, forward strand.
CCCATCCATAAACAAATTATGTGTGTATATATATGTATATATATATATATATATATATATATATATATATATATATATATATATATATATATATATATATATATATATACATTCAAGTATTCTTCGTAAAATGTGTTTATATTTATGAGGTTTTCAGAACGGTTACATTCTCGTACTTCGCCAGAGATCTTGGTGATGTTATTCATATATATTTTGAAATTTATAAGTCTGTAGGAGATTGGGTCACAGTCTTGTCATTGGAAAACTGAGTGCTGAAGAAATAGGTAGAAAGTAATTTTTTTTTTTTTCAGTAGTAAAGCGCTGGGCATGTACAGGATAAACGAAGAAAAAAATAATTGTCGAGTACATGGAAAACTTAGGAATATACACAGTAGAATGTATGTTTAAAGTCCCGGGAGCAACAAGTGTAAAGATTAGATAGGTGATTTTATACACATACAAGAATAAGAAGAGTCGTACACGTACTCACAGACCTTATTAATTTGTGCAGCTGTAAGACACAATTCATTCAGTGATACCAAAATAAAAAGTTGAGAAATTTCTGAATGCAGCTCCATGCCGAAAATAACGTGTGTATGAGCGTTGCATATTTCTTGGTACATGCTTGGATATGTGAGCTAAATTGTACTCTACTATGACTTGTAACCGGATTATGACCACAAATATAAATGCAGATTCCTTTTATTATGGGAAAGTAATGTTACTACATTCTTTTACATTGTTACATTTTCATAATAATTGAAGAATGATTCACCTCAGATTATAAGAAGCTAAGCATGAAAGGACATAACCAGTTAAATATGTAATTCAATAATTCATTGATGACAGAGAATCAAAAGTTTGACATTACTATATTATTCAGAAGAGGAAACTTAAGCATGGTGATCTGGATCATGAACGATCGTGACGACTGTGTGCTTGATGTTTGGAACTCCATCAATGACGCGTTCATCAGGAATGCGACGCTCCAGAGGATAACCCAAAGGCCGGTTGTCTGGGTAATCTTCACCATGAACGCCACACTGAGCATGGGTGCCACCGTGCTCGAGGTCCCCACTATGTCCTTCTGTATCCTTTACCCCGTCAGTCACGGCCACGTAGAGGTTGAATTCCATACCCTGAGGCTTGCTCTTGGGTAGCAACATTCTGTCGGGGATGCCACAGGACCGTTCATACGCACTCAGGTCGAGGTCGTGGCCACCGGTTACAGCATCATCAGCTTGTTGCTTCAGTGACTGGAAACTTGGCATATCAGGGACGGTGACCGATGAGTCCTTAGAACTGCGGGTGATTGTATGAGTTCCACCGGGCACTGTATGGAGAAAAGAAATATTAAGCGTTATATCAAGGATATATCATACGTTTATTCTATCTTATTTCATAGATGTTCGTAACTGATGAACTTATAAAACTTCTGCACATAATCCCACCCCAATCTGTTTTTCACATTATTCCAGTACCTTTATTTTGTTTGACATTCATGAAAAAAGTATTCAAACTAAATCAAATACCAAGGCAGGTAATGGTACTTACGCTTCTCCCAAAACTTGTCCAGTTCAAGGCAAAGCCAACGTGCTTCATCTATACTCAAGGTTATACCATTATTATCCTTGATGGGGCACAAGAAAATGCGGATGGTAGCCAGATGACCATCATCGTGGTTGTTGGTGACAGTAATCTTATAATTAAATTCTTCATGGTTAAGCCGATGAACTCTGGCATTGATTTCCACGTCCTCTATGTTTTCACCGGAATCCACAGCATTAATAAGACTGTATTGGAAGTCATCGAAGAAAGTAGTAAGATGTCCGTCAATAGCAATACTGTCTACGGACACACCAGCGAACTCGAGATCATCATGGGTGTAGGGAGGGAAAGAGTCCGTGTGTTCTTTAAAGATGTTATCCATATATTTATGCAGACGGAAGAAACTTGGGTCTCGTGTGGCAGTCTCAAAATGTTCCATAACACCGGGAGGCAAGTTGAACTTGCCATGAGGATCTCCCTGTCGACCAAGCATTACGTGAGCAGTGTTGTGTAGTGAACCATAATAACGCGCGTTAGAACTGTACATGGAGGATTCGATAATGTCTCCCAGATATTCAATACCCTTAGGTTGCCTGATGTCGATCGTGTGTCCATCGGTGGCTGTAATGTAACCATGAGCAATTGCGTCACGAATGCGGCTCTCTGTGATTTCCATGTCGTGCACACGAGCTACGCCGTCCACGTCTTCGAAGTGTATGTTGTCTGGACGCACAGGAAACTCACCACCATACTTATAACTGGTAAGTGGAGCAAACCCTTCGTGGATAATGTCATCCCAGTGTAGCTCGTCAACGGGGTCCATCCAGTTGGAAAGACGCTCAGAGTCAAAGCGGGCAGTAAGTTGGTGGTGGACCCAGAAGAAGAGCTCACCCTTGCGATCCAAATGATAGCCATAGGAATCTTGCCACCAGAAGGGGAAGTCCATATGCCAAGTAACGTGGTGGATGTTCATGCCAATATCCTCTCCGAAGTAGGCCACTCGTTGTTCCTTGTTCTTTCTTGTTCCAGTAAAACTCACGTCAAATGTACCTGCTCTTTGTGTCATCTTGGCAGAGTAAGCCTTGTCGATGACTTCACTGTTTGTAAACATGTGGGGAGTGATTTCGTAGAGTGGAGGCAAAACAATCCCGTCTCCCAGTTTGGAGTGGATGACACCCACATAGAGTGCATACACAAACTCTCCCTCATTCATTTGCTCACGAAAGTAGGCGGCGTTGCTACGGAAGCAGTACCATTCCTTGCACTGATTCAAGACAGCAAAAAGCATGAGAGCTTCTTCTCGTTGGCGAGTGTTAAAAAGTGAGAACCAGTGATGCTTCTCCAAGAGTCTGTGATCGGTAAGCTCCTTCATAAGCGTCTCGGCGGCTGCACCATGGTCATTATATATGGAAGTGTCGCCCACAGGGTTAAAGTTTTCTGCTATTTCTTTCAAATCTGGATACTTTGTGGGCTCGTAGATCTTGTCCAGCAGATGGTTGATATCTTGTTGTTTATGGGCGTTATCAGATCCTGGAATGGAAGACTTGAATAATCATAATGGGTTTACATACATAACATTATGTGCAATTTTGCAGGTCTATGAATTTTCATGATAAAGCATTTCTTGAAGTTTTTAAAGAACATACATATGAATTATCTCATGACAAATATAATTTCATGAGCCCCATGATCACGAATGAATCACATAATTATATAAACAATCTCAGAATTTTAATCCATTACCACTATTGGTTGTAGTGTTTTTCTGTTCCATTCTTTTTTGTCATTCCCCTATATGATAAGATTCACATCATCTGCTATTACGTATTATTTAGTACATTTAATACCCTTGTATGCTATGAATTTCCTTGGTCCCCTTTCAGCAGTAAGGCATCGCTCTAGCGAATACGAACACAGTGGGTGCTCCATGCCCTGCTCTCGTCTCTGTGGCACACTTAACGTTCCAATGTCAATGAAACTATTACCTAGAAATTTTGATTGCACGTGACACACTCATCGCCTCCAAAGGAAAATATGCTGATATTCCTGAGTTTAGAAAGGAATGTTCCTTATGACAAGTTGTGGTGTGAGACAGAAACTTTAGAGCAACGCGTGTGTTAACGTCCTTCTTATTTCTATGGAGTTAATAACCATTCATTTATGGACAAGTTGAATATTCCTCCAACGATAAGTTAATTTATGACGGTTTTACGTCAATGATTGAATCTAACTTTTCTGCCTACTCTGTATATCTAAAATTCCTCAGGAATGGATGTTTGTTAAACAACTTTAGTGTTCTATACACCGCTTATCTTTCACTGCACAACAATATCTTTGTTTGTTTGCAACACTTTATCAATGTAAATATTTGTATATCATTATTCACACGGGTTTCAGTAGGTATAGATATCTTTATAAACATTTTCACCTGTCAACATAACCTCTAAATCGACTTATGACGTTAGTATTTATGCTTAATGATATGCAACTCCAAAATCATCGCCGTTTCACCTATGATCCAGCTAATGACCAAACACTTGTGTTCTGTCTGGAACATCGTACAGTACAATGGAACCAATTTTGTGTTCTTATCGTCCATTACACTTAGATCGGTATATAATCAAAGGAAAAACAAAATTATGAAGCTAAATGAGTGAAAGTATATATACCACCAAGGACGTGTGTGTGCGTGTGTGTGTGTGTGTGTGTGTGTGTGTGTGTGTGTGTGTGTCTGTGTGTGTGTGTGTGTGTGTGTGTATGTGTGTGTGTCTGTGTGTGTGTGTCTGTGAATTTGTGGGTGAAGAATTAAAGAATTTCTCCCAACGTAAACCTTATATAAGGGAGTAATCATTTAAAGTTTCGTTTTAGACCTGTATATTGTCAGTAAAGTGCCAAGACGATTGGAAAACTATTTCCGGAATGTCCTGTGAAGAACAGCGCAAGTGAGAGTTCCCCTTAAGTAATGATACAATGCGTAACATAGCATGATGTGCTTACCGCCAGCGTCATTCTGGAAGAGTACGCCAATTTCCTCGCTGAAGCTCGGCCAAGCAGCCGCAGCCGCTACTAGCACACACAAGACCAGGACCTTCATGTTGTTGGTGGTGGTACTGAGCTCTCCCAGACCACTTATATACCGGTGTTTGTCCAGCCCCGCAGCGACCTTTGCTTCCCCTGACAATCTTGATGCTTGAGACTTGCTTGACAACAGACCCAAGTCTCTGATCTCGTAACATATTATGACTGATCTTTATCTGTGACAAAATACATTATCACCTCGTATTCTGGTTAGAGGGAAATGAAAGAGGTTTGACTGGGGTAAATACGTTTCGAAACGGAAGACGAAGCTTAAAGAATTTATATAGGTGTATGCTATACGTTATATGAAGTGTGTGGATGAAAGTATATGCAACTGCTCTCTCTGTCCATGCCACTCTCTCCCCCTTTCTTTGAATTTGTCTTTCTTTCAGTACATTAAAGTTGTTGTCTGTCTTTTTTCATGCGAGATATAATTTCCTACAATATATATATATATATATATATGAATATATATATATATATATATATATATATATATATATATATATATATATATATATATATATATATATATATATATATAAAGACTTGACTGCCGTTTCCTGTGTTAACTAGGTAGTGCCAAAAACAGGCGAAGAAAGGCAGAAGCTCATTACGAGAATTTTCTACCTCTCATGTGCAATGCACCGATACCGCAGTCCCCTATCAATTTCTAAACACCACACAACTATCCCTGGTTTCCTTCGGCCACTTCTTATGCGCTAATTGAGTTTACAGACCGCAGGTCAACCCCTGTAAACCACAAAACACTTACTCAATGTTACCTGTTTAAGGTAACTGTTGCACATTCAGGCTCCGATCACTCAAAATCTTTTTCATTCATTCCTTCCATCTCCAGTATTCTCTCCTCCTTCTACTTTTCCCCTCCCTTTTGACACCGGCATCTTATTCATCAACCTCTCCTCACTCATTCCCTTTATATGTCTAAACAATTTTAGCATCCTCTTCTGCCCTCTCACCTATACTCTCTTTATTAACACATCTTTCTCTTATACTTTATAAGATTACAACCAATCTTTCCACACATTCTTCATTCCTCCTTGATCCTTTGGCCCGTCACTCGTCATAGGACTCAACTCAATTCCATGGTTCCATTCGCTCCAATGTCTTCTCCAAGATACCTAAATCACTTCACTTCTTCCAAGTTTTCTCCATTCAAACTCACACCACGTCTAGCTTGACCCTTGACCTTGCTAAATCTAATTACCTTCCTCTAACTCACATTTATTCTCAACTTCCTTCTTTTGCACAGTCCTCTAAATTTAGTCACCAACTTTTCCAGGTTTTCAATCGAATCTGCCAGCAGTGCTGTATCATCAGAAAACAACAACTGACTCATTTTCCAAGCCCTCTCATCCCCTACAGACTGCATACTCGCCCTTTCCCTAAGACTGACTTTCACCTTTAACAACACCATATCCATAAACAAATTCAACAGCCATGTTGACATCACCCGTGCCTTCGACAGAGTAGCATTCATTGAAACCATACACTCTACTCTCTTCTTACTCGTACACATGCCTTACTCCCTTGATATAAACTTCTCGTGCTTTTAATAGCTTTCCATAAGACATCTATGTCAACATTTTCATATGCTTTTTTTTTTTTTATCCATAAATGCCGCATACAAATCCATTTTTCTTTAAGCATTTCTCAAACACAATCTTTCTATCAAACTCCTCATCTACACATCGTCTACCACTTCTGAAACCACACTGTTTCTCTTCAGTATAGTGTTGTGTATAGTGTTATGCCTTCACCCTTCAGTCACTACTCTACCAAACAACTTATCAAGTACACTCAAGAAACTTATTCCTTTGTAGTTGGAAGTCCCCCTTGCCTTGTTACAGTGGCACTATACATGCATTCCATCAATCCTTAGGCACTTCACCACGATTTATGCATACATTTAGAATTTTAACCAAAGGCTGACCAACACAGTTAACACTTTATGAAATAATCAAACTGCAGTGTTATCAACTCCAGCCACCTTGACACTTTTTTTGCCCACTTCAGTAGTGTTCCCATTTGTTCACATTATTAACTCATTCCAAAACATCTATTCTCCCTAAAGTTTTCTAATACTCTCTCACTCCAACCCTCATTTCCATTCTTCTTTTTTTCTTATTCCGACACCTTCCTCATGAACTTTTGCCAATTTCTCTTATACGTCTCCCAATCATATCCACTTATTCACAGTAAGTTCCACCTAATCACCTATCTTTTCTCTTCCACTGTCAATTTACTTTTTCTTCCAACAACTCACTACCTTTTTGATCTGCCCACCTCCCACCTTTCGCATGCCACATTCTACGTTAACCAAGGGAGGATAGGACTGAAGTAAGTCAGGCAGTTTTTCCTTGAAACTTATCATGATGTCACATGTTATTTCTTCCCTCAATACCTCCCATTCCTCACAAAATCCCTTGCTTCATTTACTCGCACCTTTTATCATCCTATATTCAATTTCTCCTAATATTTCTTCACACAAGTCTCTTTTACAAGCTCACTTTCTTTCACTTGTCTCTTATCACCATTCATGTTTCCTCTTTTCCAAAACCCTCTTCGAGTCTTCTCCCACATCTGCACAAGTTGGAAAGCAGACATCGCAGCAGCTACCCATTTCAGCCCACTTATATCCAAAAGTCTCTACTTTGCACTGCTGTCAATTAATGTATAATCCAATAATGCCCGTTGACCATCTTTCCTACTCCTATGGTATACTTGAGTATGTTCCTCTTTTTAAATCAGGTAATCCTCATCACCAGTTCTTTCTCAGAACAACTCCACAAGCTGTCCACAGATTCCGTTCACCATATTGAATACTGATCCATCCTCCCAGATATACCATCAAATGCCGCACTCCTGTCCTTGGCATTTCAATAATTCATCTCTAATACATGATATCTTGTATCAAAGTTGCTGAAACACTCATTCATGTATGGAATTATCTGATTCATATGAAACAATGTAATGATTTATATTGATATATCTATTGTGTTTGTTAAGACGATTCATATATGTCTTTGTCAATTCCTAAGTTATTGAATGTGGAAACCTTAGCGTTGCCCATCTCTCTTACCCACTTATTTCTTTTTCGATTGATCTCCCTAATACGTTCTCCTCTACCATATCGTTTCCAAGACATTTACCGTATCCTTAGAACTCTGGTGAAGCTCCACATCTTACATGCAAGTATCGCTCACAGGAATACCATTCCATCATACATACTCATGTTTGCCCTTATAGACATGACTTTTCTTTCCGTACATTTTTCAGTGCACTCGAGACCTCCCCCCCCCCCCCCCCCCCATCAACTTCGTGGCTAATTTCAGCCCACGGGAATCTAAAACATTTCCCTAACCACAAGTTTTCTCCACTCAAACTCACATTCCAAATAACCTCTCTCTTTTCATTGCTTAACCTAATAACATTGCTTTTCCTCTCATTTACTCTAAGCTTCAGTCACAGACACCAACTTCGGCAGTTTCTTACTGTAATCTCTCTCTAGCGCCGTATCATCAGTAAACACCAACCAACTCACCTCGCATCCTACTCCCACCCAGCGCCAGTAGACTGCATATCTGTTTCTCTATCAAGACTTTTGCATCACTAACTCGTCCATAAATAGATTAAGTATCCATGGTGACATCATATATCTCTGTTGCTGAGCCACCTTCACCTGGAACCACTTGCCATATTGTCTACCCAATCATACACAAGCCGTAATATCTTGATAAAAACTTTACACTGTTTCTAATAGCTTTCATCTCAGACCATTCGTAACACCTTTAAGAAAGCATCCCAAGCAACCCAATCATACGCGTTCTTCAGATCCATAAATGACACATGCAAATCCTTCTGTTTTTCTAAGTATTTCTCATACACTCTTTTTAAAGCCATTACATGATTAACGGTACTCTAGCACTCTTAGACCATATTGTTCTTCCCGTTTCCGATGCTCTGTGTACACCAACACTCTCTGAATCACCATTCATCCGCAGAGGTAAGCAGGTACAATGAACAAACTAATACCTCTGTAATTCGTACACTCACCTTTGTCTTCTTTGCCGTCATACAGTGGCACTATACACGTATTCCGCCTATCTTCAGGCACTTCACTGAAAATGATAACAAACAATCAACAATCTAGATAACCCCTTTCTTAAGAAATTTAACTGCTATACCATCCACTCCAGCCGCTTCGTCACATTTCATGTTGTCGTCGCATTACCCAACAACCTGCGAGCAACGAACTCTCGACTCAGAACAGGTTTAGCGCACTAGATGGTGAAGTACAGGATGATCGTAGCATCATCCTGGTCAGGGACTCTATAGTTAAACATCAGGATCAGGAGTTCTGTGCGAAGGGTAGAAATAGGAAGAACTCGTGCTATCGAGGGGCTAGGATAGAACACGTCCTAGATAAGTTTGACGACATAGTCTCAAACGATTCTGAGGATGTGATTTTGTCGTTCAGGTGAGGACTAACAATTCAGTTAATGGAAGATCGGGAGAAATTTTAGCGAAGAGTAGGGAAATTATGAGCAACTTTAAAAAAAGTCTTAGAAGCTTATAATATCGGGATTGCTGCCAAGGTATGACGTCGTTTCCTGTAACCTGAGTAGAATGCTGGTGATAAACAGAAAAATTGAAGCTCTCTGTAGGGAGGAGAATATTGTGTTTAGTATAGACTGAGACCATTTTAGTCATAATGGATATCTGTACGCTAGAGACGGTCTTTTCTTAAATGGAATAGAAAAAATCCGCCATGGCAGTGGAATGTATTTGATTAGAGCATTTGGGCATTTTTTTCGATAAAGATGCACTTCTCAGGCGAGCAATTCACGGTTGACCTTACGAGGGAAGTAGGAGAATGGGGGAGGGTGAGGAGGTAACTGTGGGAAGTGGGTCGGTGCAGTTGGAATCTTAATGTGAAAGGGATCTTAGATCCAAGGTTTCCAGTTTGACCATGATAAGGGTAGCGGTAGAGGATGGATGGGACCATGGCAATAGGGATCCTCGGGGATTAGCGGCAACTTTACAGATAGAGGAATTAGCAAAGAAAGGTCAAGTTGGATCAGATGGGGACAGCTCAGGCAGTATTAGAAGCGGGTTAGCACAACCACATGTCAACTCTCAGGTATCTTTTAACACCAAGGCTGGTAGCTTCCAGCGCGGTAAGGGTCAGAGTGAGGAGGAGAACCGAAGAAGGTGGAGAACCGTCTCTCTCCCGCTGCTACACACGCAGACATTAACACTGATGATACAATCACGCATACTGACAGTAAAAAGAAGAGACAAAGGCAAATTTAGTTCAGTATCAACTACAAGCAAGATAAGTTAAATCTACACAAATACCCGGAGCATCATTACTTATTCTATGCAGTTACCGCAAAGCCGAACATTACTGCAATCTCAGAAATGTTTGTAAACTCAGAATATACACTTAATCTCCGGATTAGTATCACCTGGACACAGACCATCTGCGAAAGATCGGTTATACAGGGTACGTGCTGGAGTTTTGATGTCCATTGAAAACAATTTATGTGCTCCAAATATAGGCAAAGTAAACACACACTCACCACTCTATATATTGACCTTCCCTGCAAGTTTAAAAGTAAATTAAATTAAGTGTGTTGAGCAATGGAATAAGTTACTGTAAGACGTAATGAATGCTAGATTATAGATACTTTCACAAGTCACTTAATTGAATATTTTGTAAATTCAGGTATATTCTGAGAAAAACGATAGAATAAGCAATTTAAACGACAGCAGAAACGGAGAGGGTTGAAGGTTATCGTGCAGTATCAGGGAGTCGGAGATAGATTTAAAAACTGCTGAGCGGAATTACATTTTCTTAACAAGTTAAACTCCTGTTTTTACAGAGAACCTAATCGTGAGCCAATCAGGCCTCCTGTTGTCCGTCATTCTTATGTATTCTCTCATATAAACAACACTCCTTTTATTGCTACATCTTTATCTTAAACTTTTATTACTTTATTCGATGAAACCACATCAAACCACATGCTATTCTTCGAACATTATGATTTGTAACACAACCACTCTCCTTAAATCTTCTTCTATAGCCTATGCCTCTCATACGTAAAACGTTGTTGGGAATACATTATCTTGAAATATACGTATTTTGGTCGTCTCAGATAAGGACCTTTCATTCCAGACATTCCTCAATGTTCCCCAGAACCATCGCCCCCTCATCCAGCTTTTGACTCACCTCCGTTCCCATAGTTCCATTTACTGTCGGGTCCACTCTCAGGTATCTCAAACACTCCACTTCTTCCAAGTTTTTTACATTTAATCTCACAACCAAAACAACATAGTCCCTCTGGATTACTATCCCAGTTAACTTTTTCTTTATTCACTTTCACTTTCTACTTCTTCCATTCTCACACTCCCATATTTAGACTCCAACTTCTGAAGTTTCTCACACAAATCTGTCAAGTGTTGTGTTATTACCGAATAACAACTGACTCACATCGCTGGCCCTTTGACCCCTAGAGACTGCGTGTCCAACCTTTTTCGCAAAGCCCTTGCATTTCCCTCCCTAACCTCCTGATCCAAAAACAAATTAAACAGTCATGGTGACATCACGCACCTCTACAGCAGACCCTCCTTCACCTTGAGCATCTCACCCTTTTCTTAACCTAACAGCGCACACGCCTTACACTTTTGGTGAAAACCTCTCCCTGCTTCTAGTAGCTGTCCTCTCATACAATATATTGGTAAGCCATTCCATAAGGCTTCTCTGCTTTCTCCAGATCCATATTTGACACATACAAATACTTCCGTCTCTCCAAGTATTTCTCACATATACTCGTTAAAGCAAACACCTTAGCCTCACATTCTCTTCCTCTATTGAAACCACATTGATCCTCCCCAATCTGATGATCTTTGCATACTTTATCCCTCTCAGTCACCACTCCCATATAACTTGTCAGACGCACTCAACAAAGTCAGACATTTGGTTTGAACGAACGCTCGCCTTTGTTCCTTTGCCTTCATACTATGGCACTAAACACGATATGAGCGATGGGATGGTATATGATTCCCAGTTTGAAATAAAGTTCGGTAGCAGTATTGATACTATTAGAAGCCCCATAGTAGGATATAGGACCCAAAGGCTCCCTTGGTAACCAAACTTCCCTATTTTTGGCAGAGGGAGGCGGCAATCAATCCATAGTTCCATGTAAAATGTTAAAGTTAAGATAGACAACGAACGCTGTTTCTAGGACGGTGATATATTCTAAGGTATGATCTATTTTGATATATTTTGCACCGGTGATTTAATTGATATATTCTAGCGATAATATAATGTGATGTGCGATAGCAGTGCAGTATTTTACTATTATGCGTCTTCTCTTATAAACATATCGCTTCAGATCCATACCTGACACTATGTGTGCCTCTTTAGTTGGATAAAAAGTTTACAGGTATTTTTCTTTGAAGCATATTTAATGGAGAGTTCACAGCATGAAACTTATACCATGTCATTACTTTCTTTATATTGTAATCAAATTTTACGGCCTGCCTTATTGGGTAGCAAAGTGCTATTATTTCACTTGTTCTTTCTTCATCTTTAAGCACCCTACATGTGGTACCAGGACGATATGACGAATGTGGAGGGTGTGGCTGGGAAAGCCAGTATTGTTGTGGCTGGTGAGGACGTGTCTTATCATTGGCCCACCAAGTGGGAAGGGGAGAGGAGGAGGAAGGGGAGAGGGGGTGAGCAGTGTCACTCAACCAAGTGGAGTTAGGGTACAAACAGGGTACGGAGAGATATCGTTGTGATAACAAAGACACCAGCGAGGTTAGATGAGTTAAATGATTCTTGCACTGGTCGTTCAGGATAATCTGCGTAAGAATCAAAGTAGATTACGGAAGATGGTGATTATTAGTGCCGACGCACTTGACCACGAGAAGAAAGAAGACGGAAGGCAAATGTTCCTGGGAGAAACTAAATGTATGTCAAAATTTTGTGTTCAAGAGACAGCGTATTACTGATGTGAATAAGAAAATGACTAATGTGGCAGTTCAGGGTATAACTGAGGAACATTGCATATTCAGTAAGGTGGATGGAGAAGGCGAACAGCTTGTGGAAATGTGCTGAAAAAGACTAATGTTTGGGAGTGCCTGGTTTAAAGAGGACACACACTAGTGTTCGTGGATGAAAAGTAAAACCCGTAAGCTTTTATCACTGGATTACATACAAATCGTGGAAAAGAATGTAATGCAAATCGTGGAAAAGAATGTCTCTTGAACTTGAACATGCTGAGAGGTGCAAATGGTGGGATGACTGATCATTACTTTGAGGTTTCAGGGCAAAGATTTGTAAAGAATTTCGAAAAAGAGGAAATGATAGATGTGAGAAGCGAGTTGTGAAACTGATCTTAGAAAAGAGACGTGTGAAGAAATACCAGGAGAGTTTGAGAAACGAATTGCAAAAGGAGAAAGTGTAAGAAGCTGAGGGAGTGGGTAAAGAATGGGATATACTTAGGGAAGCACTGCTGTCATATGAGAAAGAAGTGTATGGCATGGAGAAAGTGGGAGGTGGGCCGATGAAAAAGTGTAGTGAGTGGTGAAATGACAAAGTAAAGTTACTAGTAAAAAATATAGGATAGGTGTATGGATGGTTCTTATAGAGAAAGAATGCGAGTGACTACATCATATTACATGAGAAAGACAGACTGGCCCAGGAATGAGTGGTCTCGTAAAATAAAACTTGGCTAAGAAATGTAATTCCGCTCATTAGTTCTTTAAGCTATCACCGACTCCCCGTTGCTGCGCATTAGCCTTCTACTGTTCCCGTTACTGTTGTCATTTATACTGTATATTTCTGGCGTCTTTTTCAAAGTTTTCCTGAATTTAAAGAATATTTGTCTAAACGACTTCTGAAGGTATTGATAGTCTTAGCATTCACTACTTCTGAGCGTAACTTATTCTAGTGCTCAACACATTCATAGGAATAGAAGCTTTTTCCACACGTCCATACTACATCTATTAGCTTTGAGTTTTATTCCACTTCTCCTGGTAACCGTATTTTCTTCTATTTCGAAAAGATGTTCGTGGTTTACATTACCAAACTTGTTCAGAATTTCGAACACTTGGATTCAGTCGCCGTGAATTCTACTTTTTATTTTTTTGTAAGGGAGAAGAGATCCAATCGTTTTAGCCTCTTTTCGTATGCCAGATTTCTAAGGGATGGAATCAATTTCGATGGGAGTCTCTATACTTCCTGTAATTCTTCCTCGTCTTTTTATAGATTGTATATTCAAAGTTTCGTCTAACTAGAAAATTATAAAGTGGAGAATTGTTTCTGGTGTCTTGTAATCTGTTTTCCTGGCTATGAAACTTATCATTTGGTTTCTTGACACCGGTTCCTGTATTTTAGTTTTTTGACAGTGACAACTCCAAGGTCCTTTTCTTCACTTACTTTAGTTAGAGAGTTTGGGAATGATATGTAGTCGTAACGTATATTCTTGTCTGCAAAGTGCAAGACTTCACACTTCTCTACGTTGAACTTCATTTGCCACTTGTCTGACCATTCTGCTAGTAAGTTAAGATCTCTTTGAATGGTTTCGCAGTCCTGCCTGTTTACAGCTTTATTATCTAGCTTGGTATTGCCAACAAATTTGGAGATATTAGATAAGAGAACGAGATCTAGGTCATTGATGTATATTATAAAAAGAATGCCCCTACGACCGACCCCCGTGGCACACCACTCGTTACGTCTAGCCAGTCTGAATCTTCGTTGTTCAATACTACATGTTGCTTTCTTCCGGTAAGCAGGTCTCTCATCTATGTACAGAATTCTTTATTGATTCCATGTGTTTTGAGTTTATGTAAAAGTCGATTGTGAAGCACTTTATCGAAAGCCTTTTGGAAATCTGAATATACTACATCAGAGGGTACTTTTTATTCGCCACTCTGATGACATTAAAAGATTCCAGGAAATTTGTCAGGCGGGATCTTCTTTTGCGGAATCTGTGTTGCTTGTCCGATTAATTTTGTGAACTTGAAACGTGACAATTTTACCTCAAATTATTTTTTCCGTCGTTTTACCAAACACTGACGTAAGGCTAATTGGGCGGTATTTCAAGGTACACTTTTAGTACCCTTTATATATATATATATATATATATATATATATATATATATATATATATATATATATATATATATATATGTATGGAAAATTAAAAAAAAAGAATACGAGAGGGGAGGTTTTCCAGCCCCCCCCCCCCCATCCCTTCCCTTTTTGTCGCCTTCTACGACACGAAGGGAATACGTGGGAAGTATTCTTTCTCCCCTATCCCCAGGGATATATTATTATTAATTATTATTTTCCTTTGTCGCTATCTCCCGCGTTTGCGAGTTAGCGCAAGGAAACAGACGAAAGAAATGGCCCAACCTACCCCCATACACATGTATATACATACACGTCCACACACGCAAATATACATACCTATGCATCTCAATGTACACATATATATATACACACACAGACACATACATATATACCCATGCACACAATTCACACTGTCTGCCTTTATTCATTCCCATCGCCACCTCGCCACACATGGAATACCATCCCCCTCCCCCCTCATGTGTGCGAGGTAGCGCTAGGAAAAGACAACAAAGGCCCCATTCGTTCACACTCAGTCTCTAGCTGTCATGCAATAATGCCCGAAACCACAGCTCCCTTTCCACATCCAGGCCCCACACAGCTTTCCATGGTTTACCCCAGACGCTTCACATGCCCTGATTCAATCCACTGACAGCACGTCAACCCCGGTATACCACATCGATCCAATTCACTCTATTCCTTGTCCGCCTTTCACCCTCCTGCATGTTCAGGCCCCGATCACTCAAAATCTTTTTCACTCCATCTTTCCACCTCCAATTTGGTCTCCCACTTCTCCTCGTTCCCTCCACCTCCGACACATATATCCTCTTGGTCAATCTTTCCTCACTCATTCTCTCCATGTGCCCAAACCATTTCAAAACACCCTCTTCTGCTCTCTCAACCACGCTCTTTTTATTTCCACACATCTCTATTACCCTTACATTACTTACTCGATCAAACCACCTCACACCACACATTGTCCTCAAACATCTCATTTCCAGCACATCCACCCCCTGCGCACAAATCTATCCATAGCCCACGCCCCGCAACCATACAACATTGTTGGAAACACTATTCCTTCAAACATACCCATTTTTGCTTTCCGAGATAATGTTCTCGACTTCCACACATTCTTCAAGGCTCCCAGAATTATCGCCCCCTCCCCCACCCTATGATTCACTTCCGCTTCCATGGTTCCATCCGCTGCCAGATCCACTCCCAGATATCTAAAACACTTTACTTCCTCCAGTTATTCTCCATTCAAACTTACCTCCCAATTGACTTGACCCTCAATCCTACTGTACCTAATATATATATATATATATATATATATATATATATATATATATATATATATATATATATATATATATATATATTCTGGGAGCCTTGAAGAATGTGTGGAAGTCGAGAACATTATCTCGGAAAGCAAAAATGGGTATGTTTGAAGGAATAGTGGTTCCAACAATGTTGTATGGTTGCGAGGCGTGGGCTATGGATAGAGTTGTGCGCAGGAGGACGGATGTGCTGGAAATGAGATGTTTGAGGACAATGTGTGGTGTGCGGTGGTTTGATCGAGTAAGTAACGTAAGGGTAAGAGAGATGTGTGGAAGTAAAAAGAGCGTGGTTGAGAGAGCAGAAGAGGGTGTTTTGAAATGGTTTGGGCACATGGAGAGAATGAGTGAGGAAAGATTGACCAAGAGGATATATGTGTCGGAGGTGGAGGGAACGAGGAGAAGTGGGAGACCAAATTGGAGGTGGAAAGATGGAGTGAAAAAGATTTTGTGTGATCGGGGCCTGAACATGCAGGAGGGTGAAAGGCGGGCAAGGAATAGAGTGAATTGGATCGATGTGGTATACCGGGGTTGACGTGCTGTCAGTGGGTTGAATCAGTGCATGTGAAGCGTCTGGGGTAAACCATGGCAAGCTGTGTAGGTATGTATATTTGCGTGTGTGGACGTATGTATATACATGTGTATGGGGTTGGGTTGGGCCATTTCTTTCGTCTGTTTCCTTGCGCTACCTCGCAAACGCGGGAGACAAAAAAAGCAAAAAAAAAAAGTATATATATATATATATATATATATATATATATATATATATATATATATATATATATATATATATGAACATATATATATGAACAACAATAAGATAGGTCGCTCGTTTCAATCGTACCGATGTGGCATTGTGGTATATGAGTACCGATACTATACTGGGGGACTGGCATTCCCACCAGTTACAACCAGCACCCTGAACCACCGCCTCTCGTTCCACTTACAAGAAGGTGGAATCAAACAACATAATGAATAAAATCATGGAACGAGACCAACGAGCGAGGTTATAGTAAATAACACCAAATCATTACAAGTTTCAATGATCGGAGGAGGATACAGATATTAGAAGCTATTCACATTAGAAAGCACCTGTCATAAACATGCAGACAAACATGACCACTGCCACACAGCTCTTTGAGAGCCCGCCAATAGCACGTAGACCTAATGCCGTTTTAGGCCAGATGGGAAACGTTATTGACCCGCCACATCCTACTGAGTCCGCCATTTCTGGACAGCAGGAGCGTGGTGCTTGGTTACGAAGTTCAGAGAGATTCAGACGAGCCCGACCTGACCTCTGCTCTACATCCGGACTATGAAAGTCTCTCTTGGCCCTACTTAGTGTATTTAGTGATGGATTTTCTATATTCCTGCCTCATTTAATATTGTTCTTCTGTGTTTTTCCTCAACTGTAAGTCATTCTATACTTCTGTTTCAATGTGTTGTATTTAGATTGTAACTCATACTACCCTTCACGACATTGTTAATTTGTTTCGCTTTTAATGCTTTCCCTTATTTTTATGTGCTTTGTGCTGTGTTTCTTCCGAATGTTTGTTATATATTGTTTGCATTTTATATATCATTAGTTTGTGCAAGTTTAAGACACAATTCACTCAGTGAAACCAAAGCAAAAAGCTACGAAATTTCTCAATGCAGCTCTAAGGTAAGAATATACATATGTATATGAGCATAACAACTTTTTTGGTACATGCTTGGATATGTGGGCTAAAATGTATTCTATTATGACTTGTGACGAATATTGTAACCGGGTAATAACCACAAATATAAATGCAAATTTCATTTATTATGGGACAATAATGTTACTACAATCTTTTACATTGTTACATTTTCATGATAACTGAAGAGGAATGATTCACCTAAAATTCTACCCAGTTAGGCATGAAAGAACGTAAACGATCATGTATGAAATTCAATAATTCATTAATGAGAGAGAATCACAAGTCTGACATTACTATATTATTCAGAAGAGGAAACTTAAGCATGGTGATCTGGATCATGAACGATCGTGACGACTGTGTGCTTGATGTTTGAAACTCCATCAATGACGCGTTCATCAGGAATGCGACGCTCCAGAGGATAACCCAAAGGCCGGTTGTCTGGGTAATCTTCACCATGAACGCCACACTGAGCATGGGTGCCACCGTGCTCGAGGTCCCCATTGTGTCCTTCTGTATCCTTGGCTCCGTCAGTCACGGCCACGTAGAGGTTGAATTCCATACCCTGAGGCTTGCTCTTAGGTAGCAACATTCTGTCGGGGATGCCACAGGACCGTTCATACGCACTCAGGTCGAGGTCGTGGCCACCTGTTACAGCATCATCAGCTTGTTGCTTCAGTGACTGGAAACTTGGCATATCAGGGACGGTGACCGATGAGTCCTTAGAACTGCGGGTGATTGTATGAGTTCCACCGGGCACTGTATGGAGAAAAGAAATATTAAGCGTTATATCAAGGATATATCATACGTTTATTCTATCTTATTTCATTGATGTTCGTAACTGATGAACTTATAAAACTTCTGCACATATTCCCACCCCAATCTGTTTTTCACATGATTCCAGTACCTTTATTTTGTTTGACATTCATGAAAAAAGTATTCAAACTAAATCAAATACCGAGGCAGCTAATTGTACTTACGCTTCTCCCAAAACTTGTCCAGTTCAAGGCAAAGCCAACGTGCTTCATCTATACTCAAGGTTATACCATTATTATCCTTGATGGGGCACAAGAAAATGCGGATGGTAGCCAGATGACCATCATCGTGGTTGTTTTCGACGGTAATCTTATAATTAAATTCTTCATGGTTAAGCCGATGAACTCTGGCATTGATTTCCACGTCCTCTATGTTTTCACCGGAATCCACAGCATTAATAAGACTGTATTGGAAGTCATCGAAGAAAGTAGTAAGATGTCCGTCAATAGCAATACTGTCTACGGACACACCGGCGAAGTCGAGGTCATCATGGGTGTAGGGAGGGAAAGAGTCCGTGTGTTCTTTAAAGATGTTATCCATATATTTATGCAGACGGAAGAAACTTGGGTCTCGTGTGGCAGTCTCAAAATGTTCCATAACACCGGGAGGCAAGTTGAACTTGCCATGAGGATCTCCCTGTCGACCAAGCATTACGTGAGCAGTGTTGTGCAGTGAACCATAATAACGCGCGTTAGAACTGTACATGGAGGATTCGATAATGTCTCCCAGATATTCAATACCCTTAGGTTGCCTGATGTCGATCGTGTGTCCGTCGGTGGCTGTAATGTAACCATGAGCAATTGCGTCACGAATGCGGCTCTCTGTGATTTCCATGTCGTGCACACGAGCTACGCCGTCCACGTCTTCGAAGTGTATGTTGTCTGGACGCACAGGAAACTCACCACCATACTTATAACTGGTAAGTGGAGCAAACCCTTCATGGATGATGTCATCCCAGTGTAACTCGTCAACGGGGTCCATCCAGTTGGAGAGACGCTCAGAGTCAAAGCGGGCAGTAAGTTGGTGGTGGACCCAGAAGAAGAGCTCACCCTTGCGATCCAAATGATAGCCATAGGAGTCTTGCCACCAGAAGGGGAAGTCCATATGCCAAGTAACGTGGTGGATGTTCATGCCAATATCCTCTCCGAAGTAGGCCACTCGTTGTTCCTTGTTCTTTTTTGTTCCAGTAAAACTCACATCAAATGTACCTGCTCTTTGTGTCATCTTGGCAGAGTAAGCCTTGTCGATGACTTCACTGTTTGTAAACATGTGGGGAGTGATTTCGTAGAGTGGAGGCAAAACAATCCCGTCTCCCAGTTTGGAGTGGATGACACCCACATAGAGTGCATACACAAACTCTCCCTCATTCATTTGCTCACGAAAGTAGGCGGCGTTGCTACGGAAGCAGTACCATTCCTTGCACTGATTCAAGACAGCAAAAAGCATGAGAGCTTCTTCTCGTTGGCGAGTGTTAAAAAGTGAGAACCAGTGATGCTTCTCCAAGAGTCTGTGATCGGTAAGCTCCTTCATAAGCGTTTCGGCGGCTGCACCTTGGTCATTATATATGGAAGTGTCGCCCAAAGGGTTAAAGTTTTCTGCTATTTCTTTCAAATCTGGATACTTTGTGGGTTCGTAGATCTTGTCCACCAGATGGTTGATATCTTGTTGTTTATGGGCGTTATCAGATCCTGGAATGGAAGACTTGAATAATCATAATGGCTTTACATACATGACATTATGTGCAATTTTGCAGGTCTATGAATTTTCATAATAAAGCATTTCTTAAAGTTTTTAAAGAACATACATATGAATTATCTCATGACAAATATAATTTCATGAGCCCCATGATCACGAATGAATCACATAATTATATAACCAATCTCAGAATTTTAATCCATTACCACTATTGGTTGTAGTGTTTTTCTGTTCCATTCTTTTTTGTCATTCCCCTATATGATAAGATTCACATCATCTGCTATTACGTATTTTTTAGTACACTTGATATCCTTGTATGTTATGAATTTCCTTGGTCCCCTTTCAGAAGTAAGGCATCGCTCTAGCGAATACGAACACAGTGGGTGCTCCATGCCCTGCTCTCGTCTCTGTGGCACACTTAACGTTCCAATGTCAATGAAACTATTACCTAGAAATTTTGATTGCACGTGACACACTCATCGCCTCCAAAGGAAAATATGCTGATATTCCTGAGTTGAGAAAGGAATGTTCCTTATGGCAAGTTGTGGTGTGAGACAGAAACTTTAGAGCAACGCGTGTGTTAACGTCCTTCTTATTTCTATGGAGTTAATAACCATTCATTTATGGACAAGTTGAATATTCCTCCAACGATAAGTTAATTTATGACGGTTTTACGTCAATGATTGAATCTAACTTTTCTGCCTACTCTGTATATCTAAAATTCCTCAGGAATGGATGTTTGTTAAACAACTTTAGTGTTCTATACACCGCTTGTCTTTCACTGAACAACAATATCTTTGTTTGTTTGCAACACTTTATCAATGTAAATATTTGTATATCATTATGCAAACGGGTTTCATTAGGTATAGATATCTTTATAAACATTTTTCCCCTTGTCAACATAACCTCTAAATCGACTTATGACGTTAGTATTTATGCTTAATGGTATGCAACTCCAAAATTATCGCCGTTTCACCTATGATCCAGCTAATGACCAAACACTTGTGTTCTGTCTGGAACATCGTACACTACAATGGAACCAATTTTGTGTTCTTATCGTCCATTACACTTAGATCGGTATATAAGCAAAGGAAAAACAAAATTATGAAGCTAAAGGAGTGAAAGTATATATACCACCAAGGACGTGTGTGTGCGTGTGTTTGTGTGTGTGTGTGTGTGTGTGTGTGTGTGTGTGTGTGTCTGTGTGTGTCTGTGTGTGTGTGTGTGTGTGTGTGTGTGTGTCTGTGAATTTGTGGGTGAAGAATTAAAGAATTTCTCCCAACGTAAACCTTATATAAAGGAGTAATCATTTAAAGTTTCGTTTTAGACCTGTACATTGTCAGTAAAGTGCCAAGGCAATTGGAAAACTATTTCCGGAATGTCCTGTGAAGAACAGCGCAAGTGAGAGTTCCCCTTAAGTAATGATACAATGCGTAACATAGCATGATGTGCTTACCGCCAGCGTCATTCTGGAAGTGTACGCCAATTTCCTCGCTGAAGCTCGGCCAAGCAGCCGCAGCCGCTACTAGCACACACAAGACCAGGACCTTCATGTTGGTGGTGGTGGTACTGAGCTCTCCCAGACCGCTTATATACCGGTGTTTGTCCAGCCCCGCAGCGACCTTTGCTTCCCCTGACAATCTTGGTGCTTGAGACTTGCTTGACAACACACCCAAGTCTTTGATCTCGTAACATATTATGACTGATCTTTATCTGTGACAAAATACATTATCACCTCTTATGCTGGTTAGAGGAAAAGGAAAGGGGTTTGACTGGGGTAAATAAGTTTCGAAACGGAAGACGAAGCTCAAAGAATTTATATAGGTGTATGCTATACGTTATATGAAGTGTGTGGATGAAAGTATATGCAACTGCTCTCTCTGTCCCTGCCACTCTCTCCCCCTTTCTTTGAATTTGTCTTTCTTTCAGTACATTAAAGTTGTTGTCTGTCTTTTTACATGCGAGATATAATTTCCTACAATATATATATATATATATATATATATATATATATATATATATATATATATATATATATATATATATATATTTTTTTTTTTTTTTTTTTTTTTTTTTTTTTTTTTTTATACTTTGTCGCTGTCTCCCGCGTTTGCGAGGTAGCGCAAGGAAACAGACGAAAGAAATGGCCCAACCCCCCCCCCCATACACATGTACATACACACGTCCACACACACAAATATACATACCTACACAGCTTTCCATGGTTTACCCCAGACGCTTCACATGCCTTGCTTCACTCCACTGACAGCACGTCAACCCCTGTATACCACATGACTCCAATTCACTCTATTCCTTGCCCTCCTTTCACCCTCCTGCATGTTCAGGCCCCGATCACACAAAATCTTTTTCACTCCATCTTTCCACCTCCAATTTGGTCTCCCTCTTCTCCTCGTTCCCTCCACCTCCGACACATATATCCTCTTGGTCAATCTCTCCTCACTCATTCTCTCCATGTGCCCAAACCATTTCAAAACACCCTCTTCTGCTCTCTCAACCACGCTCTTTTTATTTCCACACATCTCTCTTACCCTTACGTTACTTACTCGATCAAACCACCTCACACCACACATTGTCCTCAAACATCTCATTTCCAGCACATCCATCCTCCTGCGCACATCTCTATCCATAGCCCACGCCTCGCAACCATACAGCATTGTTGGAACCACTATTCCCTCAAACATACCCATTTTTGCTTTCCGAGATAATGTTCTCGACTTCCACACATTTTTCAAGGCTCCCAAAATTTTCGCCCCCTCCCCCACCCTATGATCCACTTCCGCTTCCATGGTTCCATCCGCTGACAGATCCACTCCCAGATATCTAAAACACTTCACTTCCTCCAGTTTTTCTCCATTCAAACTCACCTCCCAATTGACTTGACCCTCACCCCTACTGTACCTAATAACCTTGCTCTTATTCACATTTACTCTATATATATATATATATATATATATATAAAGACTTGACTGCCGTTTCCTGTGTTAACTAGGTAGTGCCAAAAACAGGCGAAGAAAGGCAGAAGCTCATTACGAGAATTTTCTACCTCTCATGTGCAATGCACCGATACCGCAGTCCCCTATCAATTTCTAAACACCACACAACTATCCCTGGTTTCCTTCGGCCACTTCTTATCCGCTAATTGAGTTTACAGACCGCAGGTCAACCCCTGTAAACCACAAAACTCTTATTCAATGTTACCTGTTTAAGGTAACTGTTGCACATTCAGGCTCCGATCACTCAAAATCTTTTTCATTCATTCCTTCCATCTCCAGTATTCTCTCCTCCTTCTACTTTTCCCCTCCCTTTTGACACCGGCATCTTATTCATCAACCTCTCCTCACTCATTCTCTTTATATGTCTAAACCATTTTAGCATCCTCTTCTGCCCTCTCACCTATACTCTCTTTATTAACACATCTTTCTCTTATACTTTATAAGATTACAACCAATCTTTCTACACATTCTTCATTCCTCCTTGATCCTTTGGCCCGTTACTCGTCATAGGACTCAACTCAATTCCATGGTTCCATTCGCTCCAATGTCTACTCCAAGATACCTAAATCACTTCACTTCCTCCAAGTTTTCTCCATTCAAACTCACACCACGTCTAACTTGACCCTTGACCTTGCTAAATCTAATTACCTTCCTCTAGCTCACATTTATTCTCAACTTCCTTCTTTTGCACAGTCCTCTAAATTTAGTCACCAACTTTTCCAGGTTTTCAATCGAATCTGCCAGCAATGCTGTATCATCAGAAAACAACAACTGACTCATTTTCCAAGCCCTCTCATCCCCTACAGACTGCATACTCGCCCTTTGCCTAAGACTCACTTTCACCTTTAACAACACCATATCCATAAACAAATTCAACAGCCATGTTGACATCACCAGTCCCTTCGACAGACTAGCATTCATTGAAACCATACGCTCTACTCTCTTCCTACTCGTAAACATGTCTTACTCCCTTGATATAAACTTCTCCGTGCTTTTAATAGCTTTCCATAAGACATCTATGTCAACATTTTCATATGCTTTTTTCTTTTATCCATAAATGCCGCATACAAATCCATTTTTCTTTATGCATTTCTCAAACACAATCTTTCTATCAAACTCCTCATCTACACATCGTCTACCACTTCTGAAACCACACTGTTTCTCTTCAGTATAGTGTTGTGTATAGTGTTATGCCTTCACCCTTCAGTCACTACTCTACCAAACAACTTATCAAGTACACTCAAGAAACTTATTCCTTTGTAGTTGGAAGAGTCCCCCTTGCCTTGTTACAGTGGCACTATACATGCATTCCATCAATCCTTAGGCACTTCACCACGATTTATGCATACATTTAGAATTTTAACCAAAAGCTGACCAACACAGTTAACACTTTATGAAATAATCAAACTGCAGTGTTATCAACTCCAGCCACCTTGACACTTTTTTAGCCCACTTCAGTAGTGTTCCCATTTGTTCACATTATTAACTCATTCCAAAACATCTATTCTCCCTAAAGTTTTCTAATACTCTCTCACTCCAACCCTCATTTCCATTCTTCTTTTTTTCTTATTCCGACACCTTCCTCATGAACTTTTGCCAATTTCTCTTATACGTCTCCCAACCATATCCACTTATTCACAGTAAGTTCCACCTAATCACCTATCTTTTCTCTTCCACTGTCAATTTACTTTTTCTTCCAACAACTCACTACCTTTTTGATCTGCCCACCTCCCACCTTTCGCATGCCACATTCTACGTTAACCAAGGGAGGATAGGACTGAAGTAAGTCAGGCAGTTTTTCCTTGAAACTTATCATGATGTCACATGTTATTTCTTCCCTCAATACCTCCCATTCCTCACAAAATCCCTTGCTTCATTTACTCGCACCTTTTATCATCCTATATTCAATTTCTCCTAATATTTCTTCACAGAAGTCTCTTTTACAAGCTCACTTTCTTTCACTTGTCTCTTATCACCATTCATGTTTCCTCTTTTCCAAAACCCTCTTCGAGTCTTCTCCCACATCTGCACAAGTTGGAAAGCAGACATCGCAGCAGCTACTCATTTCAGCCCACTTATATCCAAAAGTCTCTACTTTGCACTGCTGTCAATTAATGTATAATCCAATAATGCCCGTTGACCATCTTTCCTACTCATATGGTATACTTGAGTATGTTCCTCTTTTTAAATCAGGTAATCCTCATTACCAGTTCTTTCTCAGAACAACTCCACAAGCTGTTCACAGTTTCCGTTCACCATATTGAATACTGATTCCTCCTCCCAGATATACCATCAAATGCCGCACTCCTGTCCTTGGCATTTGAATAATTCATCACTAATACATGATATCTTGTATCAAAGTTGCTGAAACACTCATTCATGTATGGAATTATCTAATTCATATGAAACAATGTAATGATTTATATTGATATATCTATTGTGTTTGTTAAGACGATTCATATATGTCTTTGTCAATTCCTAAGTTATTGAATGTGGAAACCTTAGCGTTGCCCATCTCTCTTACCCACTTATTTCTTTTTCGATTGATGTCCCTAATACGTTCTCCTCTACCATATCGTTTCCAAGACATTTACCGTATCCTTAGAACTTTGGTGAAGCTCCACATCTTACATGCAAGTATCGCTCACAGGAATACCATTCCATCATACATACTCATGTTTGCCCTTATAGACATGACTTTTCTTTCCGTACATTTTTCAGTGCACTCGAGACCTTCCCCCCCCCCCCCCCCCCCATCAACTTCGTGGCTAATTTCAGCCCACAGGAATCTAAAACATTTCCCTAACCACAAGTTTTCTCCACTCAAACTCACATTCCAAATAACCTCTCTCTTCATTGCTTAACCTAATAACATTGCTTTTCCTCTCATTTACTCTAAGCTTCATTCACAGACACCAACTTCGGCAGTTTCTTACTGTAATCTCTCTCTAGCGCCGTATCATCAGTAAACACCAACCAACTCACCTCGCATCCTACTCCCACCCAGCGCCAGTAGACTGCATATCTGTTTCTCTATCAAGACTTTTGTATCACTAACTCGTCCATAAATAGATTAAGTATCCATGGTGACATCATATATCTCTGTTGCTGAGCTACCTTCACCTGGAACCACTTGCCATATTGTCTACCCAATCATACACAAGCCGTAATATCTTGATAAAAACATTACACTGTTTCTAATAGCTTTCATCTCAGACCATTCGTAACACCTTTAAGAAAGCATCCCAAGCAACTCAATCATACGCGTTCTTCAGATCCATAAATGACACATGCAAATCCTTCTGTTTTTCTAAGTATTTCTCATACACTCTTTTTAAAGCCATTACATGATTAACGGTACTCTAGCACTCTTAGACCATATTGTTCTTCCCGTTTCCGATGCTCTGTGTACACCAACTCTCTCTGAATCACCATTCATCCGCAGAGGTAAGCAGGTACAATGAACAAACTAATACCTCTGTAATTCGTACACTCACCTTTGTCTTCTTTGCCGTCATACAGTGGCACTATACACGTATTCCGCCTATCTTCAGGCACTTCACTGAAAATGATAACAAACAATCAACAATCTAGATAACCCCTTTCTTAAGAAATTTAACTGCTATACCATCCACTCCAGCCGCTTCGTCACATTTCATGTTGTCGTCGCATTACCCAACAACCTGCGAGCAACGAACTCTCGACTCAGAACAGGTTTAGCGCACTATATGGTGAAGTACAGGATGATCGTAGCATCATCCTGGTCAGGGACTCTATAGTCAAACATCAGGATCAGGAGTTCTGTGCGAAGGGTAGAAATAGGAAGAACTCGTGCTATCGAGGGGCTAGGATAGAACACGTCCTAGATAAGTTTGACGACATAGTCTCAAACGATTCTGAGGATGTGATTTTGTCGTTCAGGTGAGGACTAACAATTCAGTTAATGGAAGATCGGGAGAAATTTTAGCGAAGAGTAGGGAAATTATGAGCAACTTTAAAAAAAGTCTTAGAAGCTTATAATATCTGGATTGCTGCCAAGGTATGACGTCGTTTCCTGTAACCTGAGTAGAATGCTGTTGATAAACAGAAAAATCGAAGCTTATTGTAGGGAGGAGAATATTGTGTTTAGTATAGACTGGGACCATTTCAGTCATAATGGATATCTGTACGCTAGAGATGGTCTTTTCTTAAATGGAATAGGAAAAATCCGCCATGGCAGTGGAATATATATGATTAGAGCATTTGGGCTTTTTTTTCGATAAAGATGCACTTCTCAGGCGAGCAATCCACGGTCGACCTTACAAGGGAAGTAGGAGAATGGGGGAGGGTGATGAGGTAGCTGTGGGAAGTGGGTCGGTGCAGTTGGAGTCTTAATGTGAAAGGGATCTTAGATCCAAGGTTTCCAGTTTGACCATGATAAGGGTAGCGGTAGAGGATGGATGGGACCATGGCAATAGGGATCCTCGGGGATTAGCGGCAACTTTACAGATAGAGGAATTAGCAAAGAAAGGTCAAGTAAGGTCAGATGGGGACAGCTCAGGCAGTATTAGAAGCGGGTTAGCACAACCACATGTCAACTCTCAGGTATCTTTTAACACCAAGGCTGGTAGCTTCCAGCGCGGTAAGGGTCAGGGTGAGGAGGAGAACCGAAGAAGGTGGAGAACCGTCTCTCTCCCGCTGCTACACACGCAGACATTAACACTGATGATACAATCACGCATACTGACAGTAAAAAGAAGAGACAAAGGCAAATTTAGTTCAGTATCAACTACAAGGAAGATAAGTTAACTCTATGCAAATTCCCGGAGCATCATTACTTATTCTATGCAGTTACCGAAAAGCCGAACATTACTGCAATCTCAGAAATGTTTGTAAACTCAGAATATACACTTAATCTCCGGATTAGTATCAACTGGACACAGACCATCTGCGAAAGATCGGTTATACAGGGTACGTGCTGGAGTTTTGATGTCCGTTGAAAACAATTTATGTGCTCCAAATATAGGCAAAGTAGACACACATATCTTTATCTCCGGCAAACTAACTCCATTCCCTCCTCTTCGAGAACACCCACAGCATATTCCCGTTCCAGAACGCCCACAATATACTCCCCTTCCAGAACGCCCACAATATACTCCCCTTCCAGAACACCCACAACATACCCCCCTTCCAGAACATCCACAATATACTCCCCTTCCAGAACAACCACGATGATTTCCCCCTCTAGAACACCCACAACATGCACCCCACCAGCACACTCACCCTGCGTCTTTAGTTGCATGAAAAGTTTACAGGCATTTTTCTTTGAAACATATTCAATGGAGAGTTCACAGCGTGAAATCTTATACCATAATGTCATTACTTTCTTTTTATCGTAATCAAATTTTAAGACCTGCCTTATTGGGTATCAAAGTGTTATTATTTCACTTGTTCTTTCTTCATCTTTAAGCACCCTACACGTGGTACCAGGACGATATGACGAATGTGGAGGGTGTGGCTGTGAAAGCCAGTAGTGTTGTGGCTGATGAGGACGTGTCTTATCATTGGCCCACCAAGTGGGAAGGGGAGAGGAGGAGGGATAGGGGGGTGAGTAGTGTCACTCCACCAAGTGGGGTTAGGGTACAAACAGGGTACGGAGAGATGTCGTTGTGATAACAAAGACACCAGCGAGGTTAGATGAGTTAAATGATTCTTGTACTGGTCGTTCAGGATGATCTGGGTAAAAATCAAAGTGGATTACGGAAGATAGGTGATTATTAGTGCCGACGCACTTGACCACGAGAAGAAAGAAGACGAAAGGCAAATGTTCTTGGGAGAAGCTAAATGTACGCCAAAATTTTGTGTTCAAGAGACCGCGTATTACTGATGTGAATGCGAAAGTGACTAATGTGTCAGTTCAGGGTATAACTGAGGAACATGGCATATTCAGTAAAGTGGATGGAGAAGGAGAACAGCTTGTGGAAATGTGTGCTGAAAAAGACTAGTGTTTAGGAATACCTGGTTTAAAGAGGACACACACTAGTGTTCGTGGATGAATAGTAAAAACCTTAAGCTTGTATCACTGGATTACACAGAAATCGTGGAAAAGAATGTCTCTTGAACTTGAACATGCTGAGAGGTGCAAATGGTGGGATGACTGATCGTTACTTTGAGGTGATCAGGGCAAAGATTTGTAATGGATTTCGAAGAAGAGGAAATGAGAGAAGTGAGAAGCGAGTGGTGAAACTGATCTTGGAAATGAGACGTGTGAAGAAATACCAGGAGAGTTTGAGAGACGAATTGCAAAAGGAGAAAGTGTAAGAATCTAAGGGAGCGGGTGAAGAATGGGATATACTTAGGGATATACTGCTGTCACATGAGAAAGAAGTGTGTGGCATGGAGAAGAAGGGAGGTGGGTCGATGAAAAAGTGTAGTGAGTGGTGAAATGACAAAGTAAAGTTACTAGTAAAATATATAGGGTAGGTGTATGGGTGGTTCTAATAGAGGAGTGCGAGTGACTACATGATATTACATGAGAAAGACAGACTGGCCCAAGAATGAGTGGTCTGGTAAAATAAAACTTGGCTAAGAAATGTAATTCCGCTCAGCACTTTTTTTCAGCTATCACCGACTCCCGGTTGCTGCGCATTAGCCTTCTACTGTCCCCGTTACTGCTGTCATTTCTACTGTATATTTCTGGCGTCTTTTTCAAAGTTTTCCTGAATTTAAAGAATATTTGTCTAAACGACTTCTGAAGGTATTGATAGTCTTAGCATTCACTACTTCTGAACGTAACTTATTCTAGTGCTCAACACATTCATAGGAAAAGAAGCTTTTTCCCCACGTGCATACTGCATCTATTAGCTTTGAGTTTTATTCCATTTCTCCTGGTAACCGTATTTTCTTGTATTTCGAAAAGATGTTCGTGGTTTACGTTACCGAACTTGTTCAGAATTTTGAACACTTAGATTCAGTCGCCGTGAATTCTACTTTTTATTTTTTCGTAAGGGAGAAGAGATCCAATCGTTTTAGCCTCTTTTCGTATGCCAGATTTCTAAGGGATGGAATCAATTTCGATGGGAGTCTGTATACTTGCTTTAATTCTTCCTCGTCATTTTATAGTTCGTATATTCAAAGTTTCGTCTAACTACAAAATTATAAAGTGGAGAATTGTTTCTGGTGTCTTGTAATCTATTTTCCTGGCTATGAAACTTATCATTTGGTTGCCTTTTGTACATGCTCCCTGACACCGGTTCCTGGATTTTAGTTTTTAGACAGTGACAACTCCAAGGTCCTTTTCTTCACTTACTTTAGTTAGAGAGTTTGGGAATGATATGTAGTCGTAACGTATATTCTTGCCTGCAAAGTGCAAGACTTCACACTTCTCTACATTGAACTTCATTTGCCACTTGTCTGACCATTCTGTTAGTAAGTTAAGATCTCTTTGAATGGTTTCGCAGTCCTGCCTGTTTACAGCTTTATTTTCTAGCTTGGTATTGCCAACAAATTTGGAGATATTAGATAAGAGAACGAGATCTAGGTCATTGATGTATATTATAAAAAGAATGTCCCTAGCACCCACCCCTGTGGCACACCACTCGTTACGTCTAGCCAGTCTGAATCTTCGTTGTTCAATACTACATGTTGCTTTCTTCCGGTAAGCAGGTCTCTCATCTATGTACGGAATTCTTTATTGATTCCATGTGTTTTGAGTTTATGTAAAAGTCGACTGTGAAGCACTTTATCGAAAGCCTTTTGGAAATCTGAATATACTACATCAGAGGGTACTTTTTATTCGCCATTCTGATGACATTAAAAGATTCCAGGAAATTTGTCAGGCGGGATCTTCTTTTGCGGAATCTGTGTTGCTTGTCCGATTAATTTTGTGAACTTGAAACGTGACAATTTTACCTCAAATTATTTTTTCCGTCGTTTTGCCAAACACTGACGTAAGGGTAATTGGGCGGTATTTCAAGGTACACTTTTAGTACCCTTTATATATATATATATATATATATATATATATATATATATATATATATATATATATATATATATATATATATATATATATACATATATGTATATATATATATATATATATATATATATATATATATATATATATATATATATATATATATATATATATATATATATATATATATATATCGAAAATTAAAAAAAAAGAATACGAGAGGGGAGGTTTTCCAGCCCCCCCCCCCCCCCCCCCCCCCGCTCCCTTCACTTTTAGTCGCCTTCTACGACACGAAGGGAATACATGGGAAGTATTCTTTCTCCCCTATCCCCAGGGATATATTATTATTTATTATTATTTTCCTTTGTCGCTATCTCCCGCGTTTGCGAGGTAGCGCAAGGAAACAGACGAAAGAAATGGCCCAACCCACCCCCATACACATGTATATACATACACGTCCACACACGCAAATATACATACCAATACATCTCAATGTACACATATATATACACACACAGACACATACATATATACCCATGCACACAATTCACACTGTCAGCCTTTATTCATTCCCATCGCCACCTCGCCACACATGGAATACCATCCCCCTCCCCCCTCATGTGTGCGAGGTAACGCTAGGAAAAGACAACAAAGGCCCCATTCATTCACATTCAGTCTCTAGCTGTCATGCAATAATGCCCGAAACCACAGCTCCCTTTCCACATCCAGGCCCCACACAACTTTCCATGGTTTACCCCAGACGCTTCACATGCCCTGATTCAATCCACTGACAGCACGTCAACCCCGGTATACCACATCGATCCAGTTCACTCTATTCCTTGCCCGCCTTTCACTCTCCTGCATGTTCAGGCCCCGATCACACAAAATATTTTTCACTCCATCTTTCCACCTCCAATTTGGTCTCCCACTTCTCCTCGTTCCCTCCACCTCCGACACATATATCCTCTTGGTCAATCTTTCCTCACTCATTCTCTCCATGTGCCCAAACCATTTCAAAACACCCTCTTCTGCTCTCTCAACCACGCTCTTTTTATTTCCACATATCTCTATTACCCTTACATTACTTACTCGATCAAACCACCTCACACCACACATTGTCCTCAAACATCTCATTTCCAGCATATGCACCCTCCTGCGCACAACTCTATCCATAGCCCACGCCTCGCAACCATACAACATTGTTGGAACCACTATTCCTTCAAACATACCCATTTTTGCTTTCCGAGATAATGTTCTCGACTTCCACATATTCTTCAAGGCTCCCAGGATTTTCGCCCCCTCGCCCACCCTATGATTCACTTCCGCTTCCATGGTTCCATCCGCTGCCAGATCCACTCCCAGATATCTAAAACACTTTACTTTCTCCAGTTTTTCTCCATTCAAACTTACCTCCCAATTGACTTGACCCTCAATCCTACTGTACCTAATATATATATATATATATATATATATATATATATATATATATATATATATATATATATATATATATATGGGGATAGGGGAGAAAGAATACTTCCCACGTATTCCCTGCGTGTCGTAGAAGGCGACTAAAAGGGAAGGGAGCGGGAGGCTGGAAATCCTCCCCTCTCTTTTTTTTTTTTTTTTTTCCAAAAGAAGGAACAGAGAAGAGGGCCAGGTGAGGATATTCCCTCAAAGACCCAGTCCTCTGTTCTTAACGCTACCTCGCTATCGCGGGAAATGGCGAATAGTATGAAAGAAAGAAAGAAAGATATATATATATATATATATATATATATATATATATATATATATATATATATATATATATATATATATATATATATATATATA
Source organism: Panulirus ornatus (assembly GCF_036320965.1). Taxonomy (NCBI): domain Eukaryota; kingdom Metazoa; phylum Arthropoda; class Malacostraca; order Decapoda; family Palinuridae; genus Panulirus; species Panulirus ornatus. The sequence continues at coordinate 55,986,704 of NC_092243.1, forward strand.
TAGAGTGATAGAGTGATGATAGACTGGCAGATACAGGGTGTTTTGGTCGAGGTGGTGTGCAAAGCGAGAGGGTTAGGGAAAATGATTTGGTAAACAGAGAAGAGGTAGTAAAAGCTTTGCGGAAGATGAAAGCCGGCAAGGCAGCAGGTTTGGATGGTATTGCAGTGGAATTTATTAAAAAAAAAGGGGGTGACTCTATTATTGACTGGTTGGTTAGGTTATTTAATGTATGTATGAATCATGGTGAGGTGCCTGAGGATTGGCGGAATGAGTGCATAGTGCCATTGTACAAAGGCAAAGGGGATAAGAGTGAGTGCTCAAATTACAGAGGCATAAGTTTGTTGAGTATTCCTGGTAAATTATATGGGAGGGTATTGATTGAGAGGGTGAAGGCATGTACAGAGCATCAGATTGGGGAAGAGCAGTGTGGTTTCAGAAGTGGTAGAGGATGTGTGGATCAGGTGTTTGCTTTGAAGAATGTATGTGAGAAATACTTAGAAAAGCAAATGGATTTGTATGTAGCATTTATGGATCTGGAGAAGGCATATGATAGAGTTGATAGAGATGCTCTGTGGAAGGTATTAAGAATATATGGTGTGGGAGGCAAGTTGTTAGAAGCAGTGAAAAGTTTTTATCGAGGATGTAAGGCATGTGTACGTGTAGGAAGAGAGGAAAGTGATTGGTTTTCAGTGAATGTAGGTTTGCGGCAGGGGTGTGTGATGTCTCCATGGTTGTTTAATTTGTTTATGGATGGGGTTGTTAGGGAGGTGAATGCAAGAGTTTTGGAAAGAGGGGCAAGTATGAAGTCTGTTGGGGATGAGAGAGCTTGTGAAGTGAGTCAGTTGTTGTTCGCTGATCATACAGCGCTGGTGGCTGATTCATGTGAGAAACTGCAGAAGCTGGTGACTGAGTTTGGTAAAGTGTGCGAAAGAAGAAAGTTAAGAGTAAATGTGAATAAGAGCAAGGTTATTAGGTACAGTAGGGTTGAGGGTCAAGTCAATTGGGAGGTAAGTTTGAATGGAGAAAAACTGGAGGAAGTAAAGTGTTTTAGATATCTGGGAGTGGATCTGGCAGCGGATGGAACCATGGAAGCGGAAGTGGATCATAGGGTGGGGGAGGGGGCGAAAATTCTGGGAGCCTTGAAGAATGTGTGGAAGTCGAGAACATTATCTCGGAAAGCAAAAATGGGTATGTTTGAAGGAATAGTGGTTTCAACAATGTTGTATGGTTGCGAGGCGTGGGCTATGGATAGAGTTGTGCGCAGGAGGATGGATGTGCTGGAAATGAGATGTTTGAGGACAATGTGTGGTGTGAGGTGGTTTGATCGAGTAAGTAACGTAAGGGTAAGAGAGATGTGTGGAAATAAAAAGAGCGTGGTTGAGAGAGCAGAAGAGGGTGTTTTGAAAAGGTTTGGGCACATGGAGAGAATGAGTGAGGAAAGATTGACCAAGAGGATATATGTGTCGGAGGTGGAGGGAACGAGGAGAAGTGGGAGACCAAATTGGAGGTGGAAAGATGGAGTGAAAAATATTTTGTGTGATCGGGGCCTGAACATGCAGGAGGGTGAAAGGAGGGCAAGGAATAGAGTGAATTGGATCGATGTGGTATACAGGGGTTGACGTGCTGTCAGTAGGTTGAAAAAAGTTCAGAGAGATTCAGAGGAGCCCGACATGACCTCTGTTCTACATCCGGACTATGAAAGTCTCTCTTGGCCCTACTTAGTGTATTTAGTGGTGGATTTCCTATATTCCTGCCTCATTTACTATTGTTCTTCTGTGTTTTTCCTCAACTGTAAGTCATTCTATACTTCTGTTTCAATGTGTTGTATTTAGATTGTAACACATACTACCCTTCACGACATTGTTAATTTGTTTCGCTTTTAATGCTTTCCCTTATTTTTATGTGCTTTGTGCTGTGTTTCTTCCGAGTGTTTGTTATATATTGTTTGCATTTTATATATCATTAGTTTGTGCAAGTTTAAGACACAATTCACTCAGCGAAACCAAAGCAAAAAGCTACGAAATTTCTCACTGCAGCTCTAAGGTAAGAATATACATATATATATGAGCATAACAACTTTTTTGGTACATGCTTGGATATGTGGGCTTAAATGTATTCTATTATGACTTGTGACGAATATTGTAACCGGGTAATAACCAAAAATATAAATGCAAATTTCATTTATTATGGGACAGTACTGTTACTACAATGTTTTACATTGTTACATTTTCATGATAACTGAAGAGGAATGATTCACCTAAAATTCTACCCAGTTAGGCATGAAAGAACGTAAACGATCATGTATGAAATTCAATAATTCATTAATGAGAGAGAATGAAAAGTCTGACATTACTATATTATTCAGAAGAGGAAACTTAAGCATGGTGATCTGGATCATGAACGATCGTGACGACTGTGTGCTTGATGTTTGTAACTCCATCAATGACGCGTTCATCAGGAATGCGACGCTCCAGAGGATAACCCAAAGGCCGGTTGTCTGGGTAATCTTCACCATGAACGCCACACTGAGCATGGGTGCCACCGTGCTCGAGGTCCCCACTATGTCCTTCTGTATCCTTGGCTCCGTCAGTCACGGCCACGTAGAGGTTGAATTCCATACCCTGAGGCTTGCTCTTAGGTAGCAACATTCTGTCGGGGATGCCACAGGACCGTTCATACGCACTCAGGTCGAGGTCGTGGCCACCGGTTACAGCATCATCAGCTTGTTGCTTCAGTGACTGGAAACTTGGCATATCAGGGACGGTGACCGATGAGTCCTTAGAACTGCGGTTGATGGTATGAGTTCCACTGGGCACTGTAGGGGAAAAGAAATATTAAACGTTATATTGAGTATATCATGTATGCATATTACCGCATTTTAATGATGCTCATAATTCAGCAACACATAAAACTTCTGCACACATTCCCAGACCCATCTTTTCTCATATGATTACAGAATCTTTCAATTATTTGACGTTCATGAAATAATTATTGAAAATAGATCAAACATTGAAGTTGGTAATGGTACTTACGCTTCTCCCAGAACTTGTCCAGTTCAAGGCAAAGCCAACGTGCTTCATCTATACTCAAGGTTATACCATTATTATCCTTGATGGGGCACAAGAAAATGCGGATGGTAGCCAGATGACCATCATCGTGGTTGTTGGTGACGGTAATCTTATAATTAAATTCTTCATGGTTAAGCCGATGAACTCTGGCATTGATTTCCACATCCTCTATGTTTTCACCGGAATCCACAGCATTAATAAGACTGTACTGGAAGTCATCGAAGAAAGTAGTAAGATGTCCGTCAATAGCAATACTGTCTACGGACACACCGTCGAACTCGAGGTCATCATGGGTGTAGGGAGGGAAAGAGTCCGTGTGTTCTTTAAAGATGTTATCCATATATTTATGCAGACGGAAGAAACTTGGGTCTCGTGTGGCAGTCTCAAAATGTTCCATAACACCGGGAGGCAAGTTGAACTTGCCATGAGGATCTCCCTGTCGACCAAGCATTACGTGAGCAGTGTTGTGTAGTGAACCATAATAACGCGCGTTAGAACTGTACATGGAGGATTCGATAATGTCTCCCAGATATTCAATACCCTTAGGTTGCCTGATGTCGATCGTGTGTCCATCGGTGGCTGTAATGTAACCATGAGCAATTGCGTCACGAATGCGGCTCTCTGTGATTTCCATGTCGTGCACACGAGCTACGCCGTCCACGTCTTCGAAGTGTATGTTGTCTGGACGCACAGGAAACTCACCACCATACTTATAACTGGTAAGTGGAGCAAACCCTTCGTGGATGATGTCATCCCAGTGTAGCTCGTCAACGGGATCCATCCAGTTGGAAAGACGCTCAGAGTCAAAGCGGGCAGTAAGTTGGTGGTGGACCCAGAAGAAGAGCTCACCCTTGCGATCCAAATGATAGCCATAGGAGTCTTGCCACCAGAAGGGGAAGTCCATATGCCAAGTAACGTGGTGAATGTTCATGCCAATATCCTCTCCGAAGTAGGCCACTCGTTGTTCCTTGTTCTTTTTTGTTCCAGTAAAACTCACATCAAATGTACCTGCTCTTTGTGTCATCTTGGCAGAGTAAGCCTTGTCGATGACCTCACTGTTTGTAAACATGTGAGGGGTGATTTCGTAGAGTGGAGGCAAAACAATCCCGTCTCCCAGTTTGGAGTGGATGACACCCACATAAAGTGCATACACAAACTCTCCCTCATTCATTTGCTCACGAAAGTAGGCGGCGTTGCTACGGAAACAGTACCATTCCTTGCACTGATTCAAGACAGCAAAAAGCATGAGAGCTTCTTCTCGTTGGCGAGTGTTAAAAAGTGAGAACCAGTGATGCTTCTCCAAGAGTCTGTGATCGGTAAGCTCCTTCATAAGCGTCTCGGCGGCTGCACCTTGGTCATTATATATGGAAGTGTCGCCCAAAGGGTTAAAGTTTTCTGCTATTTCTTTCAAATCTGGATACTTTGTGGGCTCGTAGATCTTGTCCAGCAGATGGTTGATATCTTGTTGTTTACGAGCGTTATCAGATCCTGGAATGGAAGACTTTTGAATAATCATCATGCCATTACCTACATGACATTATGTGCTATTATGCAATATCTAAACATTCATAATAATAAAGCCCTTCTTAAAGAGATTCTTTAAAACATCTTATAACAGATGACACCTTGTCGATGTATGTGAACTCTAACGAATGACATAGTGATGTTATATCAGGATATTCATTCATTCGTTACCACCAGTGATGGTGGTGTTTCTCTTCTCCATTGTGTCTTTAGGAAAATTAGTGAATTACATCCCTTGGCCATATCACGCCTAGGGGACGAAAATTTAAACATCCCTTAGTGAGGGGTTATGATAATGTGTATGTACGTGTGTGTGTATGTGTATGTGTGTGTGTGTGTGTGTGTGTGTGTGTGTGTGTGTGTGTGTGTGTGTGTGTGTATAGTATACAGTATTTAGATGTGACTAGAATTCATAGTGATAGCAATAATCGGCTAACATGTAACTTTTCATTTCATACCAGTACATATTTTCTGAAGTGCAAAGTCTATTGGTAAGCACTTAGCATGCAGTGCTGGAGCAGTGAGAGTGTTTGGTACTGTAAGTACTGCGCTTACCATGTTCGTCACTTTGGAAGCCTTCACTTAGTTCCTCGCTGAAGCTTGGCCAAGCGGCAGCGGCCGCTACTAGCACACACAAGACCGGGACCTTCATGCTGGTGGTGGTGGTACTGAGCTCTCCCAGACCGCTTATATACTGGTGTCCGTCCGGACCCACAGTGACCTTTGGTTCCATTGACAACCTTAATGCTTGAGACGTGAGTGGCAACACACCTATGTCCACGATTTCTTTGTACATCTGTATCCATAACTGTGTACTGACTCTCTCTCTCTCTCTCTCTCTCTCTCTCTCTCTCTCTCTCTCTCTCTCTCTCTCTCTCTCTCTCTCTCTCTCTCTCTCTCTCTCTCTCTCTCTCTCTCTCTCTCTCTCTCTCTCTCTCTCTCTCTCTCTTCAGTATTAAGTAATCTTTGCATGGAATTCTTTGCAACAAAATCAATAATGATTATCTTACCCTCTAGTTGGTTTAGGTGTGTAGATGATGTTCTTCATGTCTGGTCAACAAACGAACCACGACGCTAACTTGGAACAAGACAAATCTCCACATTTGCTGTTCATAGATTTTGTCCCTACCTATGAGAGCTGTCTCCATGGCTATCCTTCAACGTTGTCCATTCTGACAAATGTCCACGTTCCACTATGTATAATGCGATCACCCTTGTAGTTCTCTGATACCTCAGGTTAGCTTGTGTTGTGCGATCCTCTCCGTCTCGTCTCTCAGAAATATGCACGTAAGCAATTATTACAATGACCTTTGTAGACAACGCTCACCTCATTCTTGACCTCATCTCTCTGTTTAGGGCTCACCACATCACCAAACTTGTTGTCCGATTAGGCAGCAACATTCAAGCTCTTTTTTTCATATTTCTTAGAATTTTGTCTATGTCCTGGGCCTGCTTCGAACTAAGGACCAGTAAGATTCTCTTTATCTCTTCAGTTGAACTTTAATTTTCCCTTAGGCATCGTTCCCTTATCCTTTTTGCCCTATTCCTTGATAATGATGGGAATCCTTGGAGGTAGCTAAATTTTCTGAATGCCTGACCAACAAAACTAAACTTGCCTTCAGGGTATTACTGAAGGTACATAACAACGCTCCTAGGGAAAATCCTATCACCGCTCCAGACATTCTTCTATCGTTTTGGGCAGAAATTGTATGAAATGACATTCATACGGCGGTGTTCTGTACACGGGATATCCCGGGCCTTGTTTGTGTCTTCATACAATAGTATGTAGGAATGTTATCTGTCCATCGTTTTCTTCTTCTATGAACCGAATGCTCTCACACACTTTGTTAAGTCCACCTTAATTTGTTGCCACTGGAATAACAGTTATAGAATCGTTAACATGTCTGCGGCACGTAGTGTCGCTGCTCATTGTTCTGATGAAACTGTCTCTTCTCTATTATCTCAATATGTGGACGGGCCATTATTACACCAAGGGGGTTACCATTGCTTAGCCCCTATGCTGTCAATACTCCTCTCCATTGAATGTAAAATGGTCGAAATCAACAAACAATGACATGTTTCTCTTATAACTTGAATAACTCGTCTTTGCTAACATTGTCTACCGAAACCACAGCCCCCCATTTGTTACCAGGTATCATAGACCTTTAATGGTTTTTCCTGACTTCATCAAATGCCCTGGTTTAGTCCAATAAAAGTACGTCGCCTCCTGTATACCACATTGCTCCAATTGGTTCTATCCCATGTACGCTTTACACCATCCTGCATGTTCAAGTCCTGATCATTCAAAATCTTTTCCGCTTCAACCTTCCACCTCCAGTTTCGTTTCCCCCCTTCTCGACCCCTCCATTTCTGACACGTATATCATCTTTGTGAACCTCCCCATCATCCATTCTCTCCATACGATCATCTCTCCTCACACCAAATTTGTGCTCAAACATTTTATTTCTAGCACATTCACCCTCTTCCATACAGTCTCACTCATAGCCCAAGTCTCGCATCTGTACAATACCGCTGACTACTATATACCTACCTTCAAACATGCCCCACTTTCCCCTCCCAGACAGTGACCTCTCTTTCCACGCATTTCTCTCAGTGTGTCCAGAACCTTAGAACCCCAACCCCAACTCCCACCCACCCATTCACCCTATTACTCACTTCAGCTCTTCGCTGCCGGGTCCTGCTCTCAGGCATCTAAAACACTTCACCACCAAGTGTTCTCCATTCAAACTCACGACCCAGCTAACCTGCCACTTTGAAGTGCTAGAATTTATTACATGGCTCTTATTCGCTTTCATTCTCAGTTTTCTCCTTTCATACACTCTCCCAGAATCAGATATCATTATATGCAGTTTTCTCAGCCAGAGTCCCATTAGCAACCCCCAATTGACACACCTCCCAAGGCCACCCCCCCGTCCACACCTCTGACAGTCTGCAGACATATTCCTCTCCCCAAGACCTCGCGTTTACCTCCCTTATCCACCACCTCACCGCAAAAGAAGGGATTCAGAAGCCATGGAGACATTGCACACCCTCTTTCCAGACTCTCCTTCACCTGGAACTGCCTATCTTTCTCTCTACCTACTCGCACACACGTCATACTCTCTTGATGATAATTTTGCACTGATTCTAATAGCTTTCCTTCCACGTTATACATTCGTAATACCTTCCACAAGGCGACTGTATCACCCCTATCATATGCTTTCTCCAGAACCATAAATAACATCCTTCTGCTTCCCTGAGAATTCTTCTCGCAAAATCATCAAAGCAAACACCTGGCCTAAACATCCTCTACCTCTCCTCAAACCACATTTTTCCTTCCCAAGCTGATGCTCTATGCATGGCGCTACCGTCTCTGTCACCGCTCTATCAAAGCAACTTATCAGGTACACTTGGCAGACTATACAAGAGTAATTTGAAGAATCACGTTTGCTCCCTTTTCCTCTCTAGAACAACACTAAATAGGTATTTCACTAATCCTCAGTCGCCTCACCAATATCCACACATACATTTAAAATCCTAGCCAATACATCAATAACACAGTCACCTCCTTTCTTAAGAATTTCAACTGCAATACCATCCACTCCGGCCGCCTTGCCACATTTAATCTTACACAAGACTTTCACTACCTCCTCTGTTTTCACCAAACCACTTCCCATGTCTCTACCGCATATATACATACCTTCCCAGCTCAAACATCCTATCATCAAATACATCCATCTGGCCAGAATATTCAAACCATATCCTCTTCATTTCATTTCTGCTTGTTACCAGTTTCCTATTTTCGAGTTCCTCATTTCTTCTCTTTCTTGTTTCCCTCACACTATCAACCTCCAGCCTAAACATTTTCATATTCTGCCTAAAGTTTGCAAACACTAGCTCACATCAAGTTTCATCTGCCTTCTTTTTCATCCCCTAAACATTCTTCATAATTTCGCTTTCTATTGTACATCTCCCAATCACTACTTACACTCCCTACCTTTAATATCAATCAGATTCGTCACCCAACCAATCACTACCCACTCTCACCTGTCCGTCTCCTACTTCCTAACGTCACATACTTCTCCCGCACATGTAAGCAGTGCTTCCCTAGATACCACCAATTCCTTACAAGTTCGTCTACTTTCAATTGCTCTCACATTTCCTGTCATCTTTTCCGACAAGCCTCTTTCCAAATTCAATCACTTTGACATCCACTTTTCTCCTATATCACCTGTTTTCCTAAAGCCTCTGCAAACCTTTAGCCTCGCCTCCACTAAGGCAATGATAAGAACATTCACGCCCAAGAGTCTTTCCCAAGCATGTCCAATCCATTTATGGATGATCCTATTGTTTGGTTTCCTTTGGAGGAATCATTAGCCCCTGTGTATTAACATCATCGTCTAAAATGCCATACGGAAAGCGACTGGGAAACCAAACGGGAAGCCAAATAGAAGGCACTATTTTGTATCTAAGCGAACTCTAAGATGAAGTCGTTTACAGGAATTGACATTTCAGAGAAATAACTAACGGGAAATTTTCATGAACTAAGCAGGTGCAAAAAAATGTTAATAGACAACCTGAGATGAATTTATCATCAAGTCTATTCTGAAACGCATCCACGGCACTGCTTTCAGCCACTTGAATTGGAAATTCATTCCATATATCAGTAATCATGTTGAAGAAAGTATTTAGCCTCATTCGAGGTAAAACCTTTGCTTACCAATATGGAATTGGAAAAAACTGTCCTTAAGTTGCTTGTTAGATCAAGATAATCTGCATTTAGGTCACCTTGTAACCTTTCTTTTTTTCTCTAAGCTAAATAGATTTAAGTCCTTCAGTCGGGTCTCAGTAGCTCGCACTGCACTCCACTTCACCCGGTAAGGTGAACAAAGCTGAAAACAATATTCAAGCTTAGGACACAGCAATGATTCGTCAGGAGTGAAGATAATTTCCATGGACTTAGATTCAATAGCCCTGCCATTAAATCCAAGAATCTTAACCCCCCTTTTAGCTAATAATTTGCATTGCTTACTTGGCTTTAGATCACCAGAGATTACTTCACTTATATCGTTTTCCTCACTCACCTTTCGTAGTTCAAGAGAATTCATGCTGTAGCTTGCTTTTTCGTTTTACTATCGATGTCTAAAACTTTGGAAATGTCGATACTTTAATTCCTTGCCATCTGTGAACCCAGTCCATCAGCTTATCTGTGTCCATTTGAAGTTGCAGACGTTCATTTTCTGATGTAGATTTATTTTCTAACCTGTTATCGTCTGCGAATTTCGATAACTTATATTGCAGTCTATTATCACTATCATTAATATATATGATAAAGAATCGGTTTAAAGACTGATGATTGTTGCACACCACATGCTAGGTCAAACCATTCTGAAACTTGACTATTCACCACTTACTTTGTTTACAGTCAGTCAATATCTTAGCCACAATCCCATCTAGACCATGTGACTTAACTTTTGTTCGAAACCTTTGATGTGGAACTTAATCGCTTGTTGTTGAAAATCTTATTCGATGCCACATTAACGGCCTCGCAGATTTGTCGGCCATGAGAGATTTCGTCGAAAACCATGTTGATGATCTTTCATCAGATGGTGGTTCTGTCAATGGTTCACACAATCTTTTCCGTAGTGATGGTTTCCATAAGTTTACCAACTATAGCCGTTCAGCTGATTGTACGATACTTTTCGGGCAGTTGTTCATAACTTTTTCTTTTCACGTGTTATGATGTGAGGGGATAAAGTAAGATCTAGAACCAGGACAAGACCTGAGGGTGAGTAAGGATAGCCTCGGGATGAGCATAACAAGGTGGAGAGAAGGGTTGGAGTAAGTGTGGAGTTGACTGTAATGAGTTGCTGTGTAATATTGTGGAAGTTCGTTATAAGGAAGAGGTGATTATCCTCAGATCCTCCAAGATATGGGCTGAACATCTGAATAAATGGAGTCCGAAGTGCCGTTGGAGGGTCCGGACTGTGTAGACTGGGAATGAGCGTAAACTATGTAGGATAAAATTAAGCTCTGTGTGGTGTGCGATGGATGGCAAGCACAGTAGAACTGTTGTCTTGTTACCCATTTCGACTGGTGGGCAACTGACGGCCGATGAGTTATGTTGAAGCGCTTCAGATAGTGGGCTGGACAGCAGGAGTGTACATGCACTGACTAGGTACCAACGAGTATTGCAGTTTGAAGGTCTAAAATGAAAACTAGAACGAGAACGAGAAGTGAGGGAAGGAGATGAAGGTGCTACAGGGGGAACTGCGATGAAGGTACAGAGTGAGCGAACGTAGTAAGCTGATAGAATTATGTGGAATTGCTGAGAGTCAGTCAGCGTTAGAATGACGTTTTCTATGAGCTCCTGGTGAGCGCAGACAGATGGCCAGACAGACGCCAGACATTGACAAGTAGTAGCTGGCACCTTCAAATGATTCCATAGATTATTGACAATTTTGAACATTTAGTGTTATCAAAAATATATTAGGACGGCGTAATGGTTGTAAGGAATATTTACGACGACCAAAAATAAGTGATATTGCAAGGGTTGTGAAAACTGCTTCTCTGGAGGTGGGAGGTGGTGGGTAGGTGTTGAGTCGGGGTTGAGGGGTTGGGTGAGTACAGTCTGCTACGTGTGTGCACCCTCCATGTTGAGGCATGAGGTCAGTGACTCCCATCCTTGGAACACTTGAGTTATCTGGATTTGTGACTGTTGTTTTCTGTTATGCAGATAGCGTTCGAGAACAGTAGCCTTATATCATTCAGCAACGATAAGGAATTACATTGAGATGTGGGAGGACTAGCAACCGTGTTTGAAAGAATAAAAAGTGTGGCACCCAAGGCTTGGTGGACACAAGTCCATTCCAAAAGTCATAGGAATGATTCTGATCTTATATGCAAATGACATCTTAGCCAACTGCAGTAAAAAAAAAAAAAAAAATGGTTTCCCCTTTTAAGCAAGTATTTCGACTCGGTATCAAACACCGAAAATTCGCCAAATATATCGCAAATACAAGACGTATTCCTAGTCATTGAAGATAGAAATTTGGGCAGGATAGATAGATTTTTGAGGTACTTAACGTATTTCATCGTCTAAGCTATTCATCTCGACAAACTAAATGTGGACAAGCCGACTAGCTGATTGCCGTACGCTACTGAAAAGAGACGAGCCGATTAAACTCATCAAATCTTTGTGGGAACGGAAAGTGTCAGATGACTGACAGCTGACCAACAACGTAACGCCAATCTTCAAAAAATAAGATTGAAAAATTCTCTTTGAAATGCTGACTCATCACCTCGGTTCAAGGAGGAGCGTTATTAAACACTAATTAACGACAGATCATCAGATTCCTAGTAGACCATTCATTGATAAACGACCGTGAACATTGCATTCGAAATGAGAGATAGTGTTTAATGGACCTGATTGAATCCAGTGGTCATATTGATAATAACCGGGACTCCAAAATGCTCTCTGATGTTTTGTAACTGGATTTTCGCAAAACCTTCGATACAGTACCACTTGAAATACTGCCAAGTTAATTTCAAGTTCAAGACAAAGGAGATCGAACCTGTGCGTGGATAGCAGACCGGCTTTCACACTGGAAACAAAGAGAGGCACTTAAATCAGGAAGTATCGACTACCTTCACTTCTTTGTACGGAACAATATGACACCAAAGACAAGATTCTGATAAACGCCCATTAGTCTGGCATCATATCGTTAGCCATGCTTTCACAATACTATAATATAACGATTGCTAGCGACATTTCCTGTCAACTGTTATGATAAATGTTATATTGATTTCATACCTCGAGGAAATAACTATAAGATTATTATATACTCATAAAGAAATTTGACTTACATTTATGTTTCCCAACCCTACTGAGATAACATGAGTCGTAACGATCGTTCAAACATTCATAGGACCCATCTGGGGAAATACTATTTCTTTTTATTTTTTTTTCTACCGTGAGCACATCAACGAACCTAGACTCAGGACACATATATACATCAACGACTTAGAGACAGGTGTCATCATATATACATATGACCGACTTGGAGACAAGATCCATCATCAAATATGGCGACGACGTGAAATCAAAAACCTGCAGCCCAGTCAAAGAAAGGCGTTTAGACAAACAGGGAAAATACAATGGTCAGAGACACGGCAAATGGATTGCACCCAAAATAATAGATCATGATGACAGAAAGCTTATAAAACCGTTATTAGAAGTAATGAACTAAGAGAGATTGTCAGTAATGACCTTGGATATGGTAAATGATTTGCTTAACTGCATACGAAACATACGAACATGATCCTAAGATTCATGACCAGATGCATAAGCTAGAAAATATACACTACAAAACTCGTCCTTTACATCGCACTCGTTAAAACCTGACCTGAAATACGCTCTCGCATTCCGGACACCGTCCTGGATCAACCGATTGGAAATGATGGAATTCGACCAAATTCAGAGAAGAGCAACCAAGTAATTCCTACATTCACACTGAAGCCTCATTGAGGAAACACTTAAAATCCTAACGCTAAAGCTTTTGCAGTCAACTTAACTCCCCCTTCCCTCCTAAGCTTTAGCAGTCAACTTAACTTCCCTCACTCAACCATAACAGATACAGGGAGGTTCTAAGAAAAGTTTTCAAAACACAGAACCGTTGTGAGAGCAACACTCGGCAAGCTGCTGCTACATCATGTGATTACTGTGTTGCCGTTGGCAACTACCGGGTGGGCTGTTTTGATACACCTCGAAGCTTTGTAACTATCTACCCTTCCATATCTTTCCAAACAACTATGACCTGTCACATTTGAAAATAGTTTTTCCACATTCATTTTCACTTCCTCATCTTCTCTTCCATAATTCTTTCTTTGTATTTCATTTAAGACCCGGCGTATATTAGGACTTGTTTCCGTGACTGGAACCTCGAACGTAGAAAAGAAATACGAAAATTTCTTCGCTTCAGACAAGTTCACTGACCAGAAGTGTTTGAACAGTAGAATAAACTACATGTAGTTGTTGAAAATGCAATGACCATTAATAACCACCAGACCACGGCTAGACAAATACTTCAGTGATATCTGTTATCAGTAGATAATCGTGCTTATCAAATGTCCTTAACATTTTACTTTCATCTTATACTCGTATCTTGAAAGTCTGTACTATTTTTTCTCCGAGTCCAGCCCGTGCGCTGTGAATGATCTTGAAACCGGCAAAAGAAAAAAAAAGGCAAATCCCTTCCCCATCGTCTTTTAAATTTCCCATTGTATCAAATGCCCCCTTACTCCTCTTCCTCCTCCTTCCCCGTACTACATGGCGTTCTTCTTTTCTCTCATCTTATCCTACTGTCACTTGACCCGGTGAGAGAGACAGGCGAACTGGGAATTACCTTCTGTGTTACTACACCTGTTCGTACTACTACGTCAGACTTAGTTTTAGCAGATAACCTCATCATGGACCATCAGGTCTCCTGTCAATTGACATTATCATGTACTCCTACATTCATAAAGGGCGAAATAAGAAATCCAGTATACTAGTGGAATGGATCAGTAGCTTCAGATAACCATCCACAAATAGTAAATGTGATACTGACAAACTAACCAACCAATCGAGGCAAGTAAAAGCCATTAGAGAGTTCGTGTGACTGGACGAAACGAGTCACTGGAATTCAACCCCGCTCACGCATGGGTGGGCTTTAGTATATGGCTTCGATGTGAACAAACTTGTTTTGAGGACTATAAAAGAACTGAGCAACCAAAGGCGTCAAGGTCCAACCAACTTAATCCAGGAAGTAAATACCAATCATCACCAGTTCCTTTACTGCAAGACTCGAATCACAGTGGAAGAATGAAATAAGGGCGATGATCATTGTACTCCATTGGAAGGACATTACGCACTGCAGGAAACCAGATCTAATCCAACAGTATATACGGCAGTTGACTTAGTATAACATGTGTAGTATCTGAGGGTCAGTGGAAAGGATGTGCATAACTTAATTGATGGAATAGATACTGACATTAACTGGGATCAAACGAACGAAAAAAAAGCAAAAGAAAATCGGGAATCAAGTTTGAATAAAACCAGCGCAGGTAGTCAACGCGATTTCAGTGTAACTTCTAAAATATCAATAATAGCATGAAGACAAAAAAAATGTTACTATCTAGTGAATATAGAAGAAAAATAACGAAAACCTTTCATGGCAAAAACAGAATAAGACACAGAAAATACTTCATGGTATCTGAAAACACCAGATATGATACAATGGCGTGCACTAGATCAGACCAAAACATAAGTGATCAAAGAAGACTGGATTGTTTAGAGCCATGCTACTTAACCAACCTGGACGACATAACCATCCAAACTATTGGAAGGAATCGACTATGTGTTGTGTTAGCTTGGCAGGTCGGCCTCTTTAGCCGTCGGCTAACTGAGGATCGCTAAGAAGTTGATGTCGCTGGTTCGACGTGGACTACTGCTTCCCAACTGTCACCATCCAAGTCCGGTGTTGGTTGGTGATGAGCATGAATATTATTCTTGAATGTTGAGTTGGAGGGACGGGTCCAGCGAGTTAAAGACTCAGTCGGGACCTTAGTAGTAGGGTGAGCAAGAAAGAACAAGAACAAAGGAGGAAGAACTGCATAGAGGTGATAGAACAAGAACAAAGGAGGAAGAACTGCATAGAGGTGATAGAACAAGAACAAAGGAGGAAGAACTGCATAGAGATGATAGAACAAGAACAAAGGAGGAAGAACTGCATAGAGATGATAGAACAAGAACAAAGGAGGAAGAACTGCATAGAGATGATAGAACAAGAACAAAGGAGGAAGAACTGCATAGAGGTGATAGAACAAGAACAAAGGAGGAAGAACTGCATAGAGGTGATAGACAAAAACGTTGGACTCAAGTGGCCCGTTATCAAGCACTCATGCTGTTGTTTCTCTGTCCCATGATAGCGGTTGCTCGCTTATCGATGTTTACGTCGTCTCCCACGAAAAAATCAAAGTAGGTTCAAGGAGCAGTCCGCAAACACAGGACGATCATGGTGATAAAGCATTATTGAGGAAAATAACAAGGGGATATTTTTTTCAAGTTGTAAGAGCTTCTATGGATGGCTTTAGAAAATGTTTGATATCGTAATGATAAGAGCACTTCTAGCCAAACTTATTCAGCACCACAAGTGATATTACTGTGTATTTAAATGATAAAGTCGTTGTGCATAGAGCAGGTCACACAAGATGAAATTATCTGTTCAGAATTAATTTGTTCATTGTCATCGTAGACTCTTTCTAGAATCGTTCTTTAAGTCCCGAAAACATGGTTGCTCTAATTCTAGAAACATAGGTAGATGAAAGCGGTTATTCTGTGACATATCGCGTGATACAAAAACAAGTGTAACTCGCCATTTTGCAATCACAACACAGCTTAATATATATGTATATTGGAAAGGATCACAATTTTGCGCGTGATTTAGTATATTCCTATGAGTCCATGTCGTCCTAGCTACGTCTTTTCGTTGTATATCAACTGACTGTTATATTTATCTCTGGTGTCTCCCTTGATGATGTGATTATTACACGAAAGTGCACTTGGGATCTTATTGTGTTTCATTTTTCTCGTGGACTCAAAGGGGAATGCATGCATAGTGCCATTGTACAAAGGCAAAGGGGATAAAGGTGAGTGTTCAGATTACAGAGGTGTAAGTTTGTTGAGTATTCCAGGGAAATTATATGGGAGGGTATTGATTGAGAGGGTGAAGGTATGTACAGAGCATCAGATTAGGGAAGAGCAGTGTGGTTTCAGAAGTGGTAGAGGATGTGTAGCTTAGGTGTTTACTTTGAAGAATGTATGTTAGGAAAACAAGTGGATTTGTATGTAGCATTTATGGATCTGGAGAAGGCATATGATAGAGTTGATAGAGATGCTCTGTGAAAGGTATTAAGAGTATATGGTGTGGGAGGCAATTAAGACAGATTCAATGATACTGCGTGTGACATAATCAGCAGAGGGATATAGAATAAAGGGATTTATAAGGTCGACGGGGTGAAAACGATCCCCCCGTAGACCTTCAAAATCCCGTTTTCTATACTCTTATGCTGATTGTGCCACACGTAACTTCATTGAATCTGACTTAATTGCTAATACTAAGAGAGAAAAAATTGCGTCACAAAACCTGGATATGAAATGCAGTACGCAAATAACATGTATTATAAGAAATATGCCGAATTACATAGAACGCAAGAAGTGAGGGGAAAACACTATTAGCAATACAAATTAGCAATATCATGACAGGCAGTGTGTGATACAACATAAAAACATAAATATGGAAAAAGAAATATAAAAATCCCACAGAAGAAGAAAGCACAGAACAGTCTTACACAAAGTAGGAATATATACACGCCAACACTGAATATACTAAGTCAGGCCAAGCGAGACCTATATTGTTCTGGTGTGGCGTTGAGGTCAGGTCGGGCTCGTCTGATTCTCTCTCATCTTTGTAACGGAGGCCCAGGTTGGCAGTGACTTGTTTCCCCTGTTCTGATATGGCGGACTCGGTAGCTTATGGTGGGTCAATGACGTGTTCACCTTGTTCTAAGACAGCGTTAGGTCTATGTTCTATCGGCGGGCCATCAAAAGCTGTACGACTGTGGTCAGGTTTGTCTGGATGCTGGTGACGGGTGCTTTCTCTCTAATATGAATAGCCTCAAATATCTGTAGTCTCCTCCAAGCTATAGTGATCGGGCCCACCTGTCACCTATCTGTATTGAAATATCCATATCTAATGTATGTTCCATTCATGTGTACCTGCATATGTATGTCCCAATATACCCCTCCTGACTTAAACAGTTAGCTTGCATTTGTACCATAATTGCTAAACCATGCAACTTGTTAGATATGACAATCAATTGATAAAACATTTTCTGTCGTACCTTACGCTTCTTCTGTATGATTCCCAGTAAGGATATATTCTGTACATTGTACTCCTCATATTCCTACTTCTTGTAAGATTGTTCTGAGTTTTCCTCTTCTGTAAGTTTTTATATTTCTGTATCCATATTGTTTCCTGTATTATAGCTTATACTACCCGTCGTGATGTTGATAATTTGTGTTGTTTTTCTTCACTTTTTACGTTCTGTGTAATGAGGTTTGTTTCTTATGTACACCTTATTGACAGCTTGTCCCCTTCCCCCTTGTTCCCTACCAGACAAGGCAGGAAACAGCGCCTTTGATTCTTCATTACTGACATCTAAGATGCACTGTGGAGGAGCGGTTATGTTCTAGCCCTCCTAACACGGCAAAATGTTGTAGGTATTTGTAGGTAGGTAATGATCTGAATAAAAAGAGTTGTTTTATTGGGGCATTGGAGTCAAAAGCAGAGGACCTCTGTCTCCATTGTAACCGTATCATCGTTCATTTTATCTTTGTTATGCCTTCAAAACGTAGAAAATGGATGAGAACTATAACAGAAAATGATTAACTGTAGGAGAAACTCATTCAGTTTGCATCTGTCACTCGGATATCAAACTGGGGTAATGTGAGAACAATACATCAATAAAGAAAGTTGACGAGTATACCCGGTTGGGACCAAGGACCCTCGGGGTCCTCGTTCCGTTATGGAAAAGGAGGAACAACTTTAATGGTAACGAATGTCAATGTTATTTGTAATATGACATATTGACGTTGATTGTAGTAAAAAGGGTCAAAATACATTATTACAGGACGTACAATGTACAGTATATACCTGTACTGAAAATCATTACAGAGGAGGCTTAGGATATGACAGAAAATGGCTTGTAAGTTGATTGTCATATACAACAAGTTACAAGATCTGGCAATTATGATACATATGCAAAACCAATTGTGTAAGTCAACAGAGGTATATTGGGAAATAAATACGCAGGTACCAATGAATAGAACGTACAAGAGGTATTAACATATCAACATTGATGCGTGACTGCTGCCCCAAAAGCAAGAGTAAACATCATCTTATAATGAAAAATGTACAATGTATAGAGGTTCAAAATGAGGTTTAGGCTCATAGATTGCAACAAGTCGTTCCATATGGAAATTTGATATGATTAATTCATCTATGTACATGATATCTACATAAATCAAGGCATAGCACAGTTCTAGATATGGTACCAAAAGTCTTCAAGGATATTATTTTGTGTAGAATAAATACAAAGTTGTCGAACTTAAGGTTTAGAGGTCTGAAATCACTGATTTTGGAACGGTTGCTTACATAGTGCTCTTAACTCGTATCAGTTCGAGGGTTCAGGATCACAGTTTCTCGTGACTTTCAACATATAGTAATTGTACATTAGACGTATTCTGGGCGTTGCAATACCACATTCTCTAGCAGAGGTCTTGTGCTTTCGATCCTGGTTGCTTTTGAGCCTGAAGCGATCATAGTTCACAATGCATAGTACACGGCTACCTAATTTTTCATTACTATGCTTTTCATTAAGCTGAGAGTGTTGGAGGGGCCTGGGAGTAAACAGTTATATTTAGCAAGATTATCAACACAGTCATAACGATTATGTCCAAAATATGCAGGTAGCCGTAGGAATTGGATATATTGGTCATTGTTACCTGCTTCATTGATCAGGGAGTATCTGTTGGAAGGAAAGGTTTCACGCTGAGCGCTTTCTCCAGAGAGCGGTGCAAAAACTGGGCTTGGAGTCACAGAAGATCACAGCATGAGGTCGGAGTTAGATGAGATATCTCAGTGCCATGAGAAAACTATGCGTAGTGGGTAGAGCCAGACAGTGGACTATGTATCTCTTTTCTGGGAGTGAATATGATACCTCACGCCAGGTTCTGAGTGTTGTTCAAGGATGACGTCCCTATTCACAGCGTCAGAGGCAAGTTAGAGATTTATGTGTACTCTTGTTGATGGGCAGATTACGAGGGAAACTAATGGTGTGTAACTCTAACTGGTTAAAACCCAGAGAGGTAAGGGGTCAGCTGAGAAGGGACGATGTATGTGAACCTATTGAGGATGATGCGCCCAAGTACTTTACAGAGACTGAACTAAGATAAATGGGTCGACGATGATCAGAGTCAGGTATTGGTATGGGTCTTATGGCGTTGTGTGTCCAGACTGAAGTAAGGACTTCATATGGAAGGCCCATGTTGAAGAGATCAGGTAGGGTATAAGTAGAAGACATGACTTTTAAGATATGTCGTAGTACATGATAACTAACACCATCATCCCCCAGGTGCAGTGGTCTTACCTTAGAGCAAGTGCACGTTGCAGCTCTTCAGATGCGACTGGGATGCTGTCCATCTCTGTCTGGTCGCTCAGAGTTATTTCTATGTTAAAAACTTGGTTGACTGATGGTAGAAAACAAACAGATGATGGAACAAATTGCAGCTAGACAGAAGAAGACAGAGAGACAAGGATGACAGGACAGACTCTCAGATGACAGTATGACGAAAGATGCAGCAAGAAAGACAGACAGAAGAACAATCAGACGAACGGCTAGATGGAAAGAGAAAACGAATAGATGAACAGGTTTACAAACGAATAAAGAAATAGATAATCGAACGAGGAAACAAATTGGTGTGTGACGGAAGACGAAATAAGTAGACGGAGGGATATAGAGACAGACAGACGGGCATGTTGATGAATTTAGATACAGATAAACAAAATAACAAACGGATGCAAACATTAGAAAAACAAGGGAAAAACGTTTAACTCCCACGAGACAAATTATTCACGTGTGTCGAGCGCTAGAGGGGAGTAGAAGGAAGTCAAGGTTGACAGACAACTTCACGCCAATTTATTCTTTGTGGTTCAGTCAGTCACTAAGCCCGCTATGTTTGTCTTCCCTGAAGCGGACCAAGACCCTGGCAGCCATATTTGTTTTCCGCGGGGCAGCCTTACGCATTCTTGGGTTGTCAAACATCGACTCTCCCCAAGCCGACCAACGCCACCACACCGAGTTGATCGACTGACTCGCATTTAGGTCAATTCTTATTCAGTATTCTTGTCAGTGTGAAAGACTTACATTTAGAAATGGTGGGATAACTCCTCAGAGGATCCAGATGTTGAAGAATAATCTTTGGCTACCATTACCATTCTTTAAAAGGGTAATTAGATAGGAAGAAGAGGTGGAACAGGAGAAGGGATAGTTTGAAAAGGAAGAACAAGTGTACAAGTGTATGGAGTAAGTTTTTTTTTTATAGATTTGGATGATTATCTGGAAGCGTGTCACCGTCTCTGTCTCTCTCTCTCTCTCTCTCTCTCTCTCTCTCTCTCTCTCTCTCTCTCTCTCTCTCTCTCTCTCTCTCTCTCTCTCTCTCTCTCTCTCTCTCTCCTGTTAGAACCACCATAATCTCTAACACTGAGCTGTGGAACTCACCCGGAACCTTCTCTATTAACTTTTAGGGCTTCTTTATGCAATGTAGCTAAACTGGAGATGCTTATTCTTGTTTTAGCATCAATGCAGGATGTGAGCAACTTGGTGAATGTTTCCTTATCCAAATACTTGAACGTGATTCTGATATTCACCAGAAGACAGTCTGTCTCCTGTACTATCCTCCTGAGGTGGGCCTCTGGCAACAGTTTAGAGAGGATGATGGCTCACAAACCCCTCTCACACACATATACCTGCATGTTATTTCCTGCTAGATAATATTCATAATGAGGCCTCCATACATTGTTTTCCATTCTCACCGAATTGCATTTATTCGGGTTGAACTTCGTTAACCGTACATCAGACCAACTTTGGATTTTGTGAAACATCCTCTTGGGTGTTGATGCAATGCTCTTCGCATTCTACTCACCCAGTGATCCTGGGATCATCCGCAAAGCATATTCAGGTAGACTTCCAGTACTACTGGCAAGCGATTCATAGTCTGTGATACCCTACTGATGGTATTAAGCCGTTCAGAGATCTTTTTCTGATATGCGTCTTTTGTTACCATCCTCGAGATAGTTTTTTCTTATTCCTACCAGAATATCTAGTTGCTTTGCCAGTCCATTATGTGGTCTTCCGTCAAACGCTTCCTGGCAATCCATATACAAACAGTCCATCTAGCCTTCTAATTGTCTCAAACAGGGCTTATTTTTATTTTTTCCATTGGACTCTAAAAGGTTCGGTAGACACGTTCTCATTTTCCTGCAAACCGTGTTGTCCCTCACATTTGTTGTTTCTTTTGCAGGTGGTTATACATTTGTTTTATGATTATGTTTTCCAGTGTTTTATAGTTTCTAATCCTCCACATCCTGCCGGTCTCCTGCCGGTACAACGTTCGTCCACTTCCACCTTTCTTGCACTTCACCTTCACCAGCGACATTTTGAACCGCATATCATGTGGCTTGTCATGTGAATCTGTACCCATCTTCAGCACATGTGGAGGAAAAATCTTCAGGACCGTAAGCCTTAAACGGGTCGCGATCCTTTAGTATTTTGTTAATTTCTTTCCAAGACATTTGATGCTTTCCATAGTGTCGTCCTCTATGTAAATACTTTCAAACTTGACATTCAGTGTCTCACATATCCCTCTGAATCCTTTAGCTTTAGTAACTGTTCTTTAACTGACAAATCAATCATGATGAATCTAAGGAAAAGCTTTGGATTGGCTCCTGCCTTATCCACAATTTCCCACTCAAAATCTTTTGGTTCCTCCTTTCTTATCCCCTTTACACATTCTTTGCTCGTTCATACATTACAAATGCTGGCTCGATGAGGTGTCGCCTGTCCCTTCACACACCATACTGCTAGACTCGCTTCTCTTCTTGACGTGTTTCACTGACCCGCACCTCCCTCATCTTTATGCTTCCTCCTGTATACAGAAGCTTCCTCCACAATGCCTTGGTTCCTGGCTACTGGTCTCCATTTCCCAGTCATTGTCACCATACAAATTGTTTATCTCTATGTCGTTCCCACGATTGTATCTCCTCCCTCAGTGTGGTTTCATCTCTCTCCTTTTAATGTCGTCATTTACCACTTAAAGTCGAAAGCAGATGGCACCGACAACGAACGATTTGAATCGATATCTTTTTTTTTGTTATCATTTCTTGCTTAGAGTACATTCTATTTGTCTTCTCTGCGGAGTGTGCTGTAATAATCTAATTTTCCTGATTTTGTGGCAATTTCTCACTTTACATTTAGGTGTATGGTTAGCTTTATAAATTGAACGTACGTTTCTTGTTGAGTTATGAATTATGAAATATATCAAATCACTTGTTATATCCTTGCTTAAAATAACGATATCATACATTAAGAACGTTTTCTTTGGCTGTTTAGCATTGACATACTAAAGGTTGAAAGAAAACGAAGCAAAAAGACGCTTAGTAAACTATTATATTGTCCACCAAACTTTCTTCTCATAACTCTTACGAGATTTCTTACGTCTCTTCTGCAATATAATTTTCCATGGGCAAAGTGAAGTGTTGATATATTTCAGATCAGAGCCGGACTGAGCGTGTGGGGTACCCGGGCAAAATTTATGTGGGACACCCTCAATTTAAGTCCTTAGTTTGGAATATATTGCTTGGGTCAAGGTATAGTGTATATAAAGCCCTTTTCATACAGAAATGCGTCTATTATCAAAGTTGGATTATCACATTTAAATATAAAAAATTTACTGCGTAGAGGGATCAATTTATCACTAGCTCTTCACCCAAACATCAATATAACTGACATATTCTTTATAGCAGAGGTCACTTTGTAAGAATTTTTTCGTTATTTTACAACTTGTGGACAAGAGGAGAATCTCCTCTTCATTCAGTGATTCCAAATTATCCCGCTCGAGGATGAGAGCGGCAAGGCTCACTGGCCTAGACTGTCCCATAGTAGATCTCAAGATCGTTCATCATCATCATCATCATCATCATCATCATCATTTTGTTGGAGGGAACTTGACGTACGCGATGCAAAGCCATTGATGGAGCTTTCCACTTACTGGCCGAAGAAGATCCATTCTCCTAACCTGTGCTGTCACTCCTGACATTCGAGGAGCCTTGAAGGCTGACTCCTGAGGTAGAGCGGCCCTTGAATGTTAGGGTGAAGCTGAGGCAAATGTCCCGAATACCAAAATAACTAGTGAGTGATGGAGTTCTCGAAAGCTTTTCAGAGGAGGAATATTTCTTATCTTCTAACCATTTAATTCTAGGTAGAGTAAGGTTAGAGGGTCCTCCCAGTGGGTCGACGTCACCTAATCCCTCTAGGATTCAAATGAGGTGAATCATTATCCTCTAAGGGGTCAAAGTAAAGGTCATCTGCTTCTTTGACAGGACCTAGAGAGTCGCTGTGAAAATAACGGTCCTCTGGTGGTAGTGGCCTAACCATATGGGACGAAGGCCTACCCGCTTACATTTTATGACATAACTCTTGATCCTTTGTTGACGTTACGGTGTTTTTTAATGGAAATGACTACTGCAGTGTGATGCACCGCCTAAGATACTGTGTTTATCTTGTGTAACATTTACCTCAAATAGATCCATACTTCTAAGGATGTATTGATATGGTAACCTTATGACCTTCATCTTGAGTTGTGATTTAACAACAGTGGAAGATGATTGGTGAAAATGATTAGTGGAGGATATGAAGTGGTGATATTAAGTGGAGGTGATTGCTCATGACGTCAGAGGGCAGGTAATACACGAAGGTGTGACCTAAAAGTGACGGATGAATATGACAGGTGGCTGAAGAGTGTCAGTGTGACAGATGGTAATAGATGAAAGTGAGAAAGGCAAATGAAGATTCTGTAGGACAAAGAAGGGTGAATAGATAAGTGAATATAATTACTGAAAGAGAGAGAGAAATTCTGAGAAAATATGAAGATGAAATGTGAAATGGCGAAGTAACAAGATGAAAATGAGAGGGAAAAGCTGCATGGCAAAGGTGACTTTGCACTGAAGACGAGCAAGACGATCAATGAAAGTGACATCCGACAGGTAAAAGTAAGATATCAGGTGAAAGTGATAGCTTAGGATGTGAAAAGATGACGGATGAAAATGACTGGTAGAGAAAACAAGTTGAGGGACACAGATGAATATGATTGAAACTAAAGAGTGACTGGTTGAAGAAAATGTGGAGAGAGAACAGGTGAAAATGAATATAGAATTTGAAAGATGACGGAAATTTGTAAATGAAGGTGAGAAATGAAAGTGATTAACAAGATAAATAAAAGTCAAGTGGAGGGGGGGGGGGGAAAGAGGTGACAGTGAATGGTGATGGTGAAACACTACAACACGTGCGATGCTTTTCATACATTTCATCCAAACAAGAAAAATGAATGGCCCAGTAATGGGGTCCATTGCCAGGGGATGCCATTGGATTTTTCAGACAGAAAATTGATGTGAGGGCTTGATGCGTCCGGGATCTGTGACACACACACACACACACACACACACACACACACACACACACACACATGGCCTACTAATAGCTATTTTATGATTTGTTAACTAGTTACTGTCATGACCTCCCAGTTCTGTAACGTCTCATGTGTGTATTTTTAACCGAATGGTTGCCTAAATCTTATAAACCATTCATTATCATTAACATTATTATCATTATTATTATTATTATCATTATTATCATTATTATTATCATTATTATTATTATTATTATTATTATTATTATTATCATCATTATCATTATTATTATTATCATTATTATTATCATTATTATTATCATTATTATTATCATTATTATTATTATCATTATTATCATTATTATTATCATTATTATTATTATTATTATTATTATTATTATTATTATTATTATTATTATTATTATCATCATTATCATTATTATTATTATTATTATTATTATTATTATTATTATTATTATTATCATCATTATCATTATTATTATTATCATTATTATTATTATTATCATTATCATTAATATTATTACTATTATTATTATTATTATTATTATTATTATTATTATTATTATTATTATTATTATTATTATCATTATCATCATTATCATTATTATTATTATTATTATTATTATTATTATTATTATCATTATCATCATTATCATTATTATTATTATCATTATTATTGTTATTATTATTATCATTATTATTATTATTACTATTATTATTGTTATTATTATTATTATTATTATTATTATTATTATTATTATTATTATTATTATCGTTAAATCACTATCATTGTGAATATTATTATCATCATCATCATTATTATTATTATCATTATCATTAATATTATTACTATTATTATTATTATTATTATTATTATTATTATTATTATTATTATTATTATTATCATTATTGTCATTATCATTATCATTATCATTACTATTATTAACATTCTTGTTATCATTATCATTATTGTTATTCTCATTATCATTATCATTATCATTATATCATGATTATTACACACACAGCAGAATATAAGCTGCAAGAATGTGTATGTGAGGCAGACCTGGGAGTTGACATCGTCCCTAGAATAGAATACCATTCAAGCAAGCTGTTCACATCCTACATCACACCAGAACTAAGTAACCTGTGGACTAGTGTCAGCTGGAGTGTACAAAAGCCTTCCTACTATCGGCTCTTGGGAGACCACCACATCCACTCTCGTGTGACTGAAGTAAAATATCGTCCCAAAAGTCCCTAAATACCTACTGGTTAAGTCTAGTATCCTTACTCTTCGATCTTACGGTAAATGTTTATAGTTTAGAATGTTCTTGGTTAATGTATACAACTATCGATCAATGTGTATCATCTTACACAGTTTGACGTCATACCGTATGGCCTAACGAATGACAAATCGCTGACAGTTCATGCTAATACTTGCCACTTTCATCACCTACTGATGATAAATTCGATCTTCTTAATTTTTTTCACTGATGAAATGCATAGGGAAAACTTGGTTACAGACGAACAAAAACTCACAGTTGATGAAGGTGAGGTTGTCCAGCGGGCGAGCTATAAGACCACAGGCGAGGGTCTTACACACTGAAACTTCCTGTAGGGTAATCATGATGTCTGGCATTAACCATGTGATTATAGCAGCAAGAAGATATAAGGGATCTTTAGCACCCTGATACCATGAGCCCGCGATAGATGACTGCCTAATAGTAAGGTGTGGTGAATCCTCTCTCTGTCTCCCTCGGCTCTCACCATAGCACCTTCCTTATCACTCTTCAATTAATCACACCCTTTTATATGTTCTACATCAGTCAGTCATCACCCTGGCCTTAACTCACCTCGCACTTTTGTACCTTCGCAGTTTTGTTTCCAAAGCTAAATAGTTAACTAGTTACGGTGCGATCACTCGCAGTGTCGCACTTCTGCGTCGTATATTTGCTACGTTTTAACTTTTGCTGAATCCTCCTGTTCTCACAGCGAGTACTTTTACTGGCATATAAACATATGAGGTAACAGCTACATCATGATATTTCAATTAACTCGTTATATTATATTGCTGGAAACAATATACGATCAACCCGCTAATAGGTCATGGATACTGATAGATGAACCGATGGATACCATGGCGTATTTTATGAAGGGAAGCATGATTCAGTTATAACAATGTTCGAGAGATGGGAATCTGTCCCTGCACTGTAGAAATAGGCAATTGCACATTGTTAATCACACACACACACACACACACACACATACACACACACACACACACACACACTCAGAATATCCGACCAAGAGAAAGTGTGAATAACTTTCTTAATAATGCAGATAAAGAGGTTTTGTAATAGAGGTGTTTTCGAGGAATGTACGTTTAAATAAGTAAAAGAATCTATCACTCATAAGCAATCTTGCTAGCAATCGTACTAGCCAGTCTACTAGCTGCAAAAGGTTTTGTGGATAGATTATACTTTAAATCAATGTAACAATCAACTGTTATTCGTAGAAAGTGGGGAAACTAACTAAGGCCTTTATTAACGAATGTACAGTTGGACAATTTACCAAAGACCTAACAAGCAAAGTGTATGGCAACAGATCTAGTAATAATGTTAATGTACGGTATGCCATGTATGTTGAAATACCTGAGATTTATTCTCTACGCTTTAAGACAGCGGAAAAAATGCATCTATCTGCGTAAAACTGAACAGTATCAAACGCAAAAAGATATGTTGGGAAAACGTGGTTACGGTAAATAAGTAATGGTCTTGTTATATGAGTCGAGAATGTAAACACAGTACCTGCCGAGAGGCATTTTTAACGCCGGAAACAATACTGGCTTTTTTGGGGTTTTTTTTTTTACGTTAAGAAATGCAGTATAGAAAAAGACATATATATGACAACGCTGAAATACAATAGTCACTGCCTCCATCCACCACTGCCCTTGTTATGTACATACCTTCTTCCTTTCCTACCTCACCTTGCATGATGGTATTAATCCGCCGTTCGAAACAATGCGCGAAACAGGGTCGTTTCAGTCATCACTGTGATACCCCATACCGAGGTATTGACGGTGACTACTGCCACGCTCTGGTTTTAGACCATGACGGAGTAATGTTTGGTTTAGACCATCAGCTCAAATGGATCGACACCACTCCAAATTAGCCTTCATAGGAAAAGAATTAGACGAGTGAAGCAAGGGTACTTGGGCTCTCTGCTGCCGCCATATCAAGGGAACCTGGTGTGTTACAGGCTACAGTTTACAAGTGATGTAGAAGATGGTACAATGAAGGGAATCAACGCACTAGTCCGAGGTCAGGTGCGCCCTCACCTGCCGAAGACCAACAAATCCTAGAGGAGTTGGCGAGAGGATCCCCCTGTCTGTTGCAGTTGTCCGGGATCGCCTACAACGCCTAGTGTCAAAGTTTCACAGACCGAAACAGTGTTTATAGACCTGGTGTGCTTCATAGAATACCCGCCATCATAGAAAACCTGAACGAGAGACACTGTATGAACAGTGCTACGTGCGCGAGGATCAGGCAGAATTTATGGGAAGGGTTAGATTCTTGGATGAGAAAACTACCTCCTCCACCACTCAGGCACACTACACTCCTGGCCATCAAACCAGACAAGATGTTTTCCGGCAGAACATTGGCGAGGTCGGCGGGAGCGGCCACGTCACATGCAATGTGTGTGGGGTTATGGATCCAATTGTGCAGATTAGGAGAATTGGCCGAAATTGAGGGAAAATTCAATGTACAGTCGCAATATTGGAAGAGGTGGTTCCTCCTCTACTCAGAATGGATGCCGCATATGGAGGTAAGACAGTTTTTGTTGCCAATGTATAATGATTACTGATTTATTTAGTCCTTTTCCTCCTCTTTTGTTTCCTCCTCCTCATATCATGCCCCTACGATCATCTTCCCAAAACATTCCTCCTCCCACGTACCAACTCTCTCATCCCTCTACCTCACCACGCACCTCTTTCATCCCAACCTACAGCTACAAATCTCCTCACCCTAACCCCCTCCACTCCTCCTTCCACCTCTAACTATTACGGTAGCTTGATGCAGCACTCCATCCTCTGCTGTGGTCCATTTTACCAAGTAATGTCTGATTGTCCTAATTAACAGCACCAACACCACTCGTCTTCCTCCTGTTTGCTCCATCTTTTAGCCAAGTTCTGTCCACGTTGTGACGACTGTCTACCAATCTTGTCCTCTCCCTGCTCACCCCTGTTAACCCAGTGCCATGGCCACGTCTTACTTCCCATACAGTGTGGTCTACGGTCACACGCTTCTCCTCCACTAATCTTCTTCTTATCCTACTTTAAGATCCCTATCTAAACCCTTCCTTTTATCGCCTTATCTACCAAATTCTGTCATCATTTCCCCAATGTTATCTTGGTGTAGGATAAACGTCATGAAGTACAAGTGTGTTCTGTCTCTTACTCTAGCTGTCAAACTTTGCTCTTAATATCAAGTGAATCTATTAAAGCTTTTCCAAATCTTTTTAATGTCAATTTTGAGACATCAAAAGGACTGTCAGTATGATGCTTTAGTGTTCATTTCTCATCTGCGTCACGATTAATGGAACCTGCTCATGTCTGTGTCTTGTCCGATTATATGTGTATTACATCATCTATACATTTTGTTGGTTCTCGTCTCTAGAAATCTCCCGTTGTTGTGTCATGCTCGAACTTGGATTCCATTCTTTTTTTTCATTTTTCTCTGAGGACTCCTCAACATAGTCAATGGTTTCATCTTTGTCTGTCAGCCAAGATTAGAATACTTCTTCAAACTGACAACTTCATTGACTTTATCGCAATCTTTATTTGACATCATAAGCTTTGCTCGACTTTGTGAGTCGTCATGTTCAAAATGTCTTCACTTAGCTACAAACGAAAATAAAGATATTGACTGTGAAAGATTTTTGGAGTATGATTGTAACGTAATATGAAAAGTACTTATTAGATGAGAGCTGCATGGTTGACATGGGAAGGGGGAGGGTTGAAGGGGAGATAGCATTTCAAAGAAGGCGGGGGAGAGGGGCGTGAGAGGTAGGGAGAAAAGATCGGGGAGAAAAGGAATTAATTGGTGTGTATAGCCTCTTCGTCCGTTGCATCGTTGGTTGACTGAAGATGGAAGGAGGCTGTGATACTGACGTATTTTCCTATATTTCCAACTTTGTTTCCGAATTGTTAATACTTATTTAATGGTGGAAAATTGGCTATTTCGAGTCACTTGTTGGTGAGTTAGTTTTATGTGCTGTTTATGTCACTGTTTCACTGCATGGCGGTGCAATTTGGGTTTGCTGGCGTTATATGTGTGCAGAAAGGTCAGAGAAATATTCCTTGTGATTATATAAATGGCGAGGGTGACAGTGGCTGGTCCTGTTGCGGTGGGGCAGGTGTAAACTGTTACTGAAGTGGCGCCCGCATGCTAGCCCAAGACTTTCTCTTCGTTCTTTTTTTTACTTCTAATACTTTCTGTCAGTCGTAATTAATATCTATATATCACAACGCTGAGTTGTAGATGTAGTAAAGGAGTCGAACATGAATCCTAACATTCTGGAGGATTCATGTAAATACATAGTTTCGCCCCATTTGGTTCATCTGATCACACTCTCATGAATGTATCTATTCTAACATCATCTTCCCCTCCAGCAGCCCCTTCTAAGCGTAAATACTGGCACCTTAACAAAGTTGACTGGAATAATTTTCATGCCTTCTTTTCTGACTTTGATTTATTACTATCTCTTCTGTGGTGATGTTTCTGTGTCTGCCAAACGCATAATGGAATGGAAGCATTTATCCCCTCTTCCTCCAAGATGACCTCTTCTACCAGTCCATGGTTCAACCGTTCCTATTCGGAGGCCATTCAGGCAAGGGATCAGGCATATCGGGCTGGGAAAACTCTCCTTCTGACTCCCATCCAGCCCATAAGCATTACAAGCACGTTATCTGTGAGGCAAAGCGTTCCTTTATTCAAAGGAAGTGTGATCACCCTTTCTCGTTATCCACTGATAGGTCTTTCTGGTCTTTACCTGAGTTCTGTAGTCTACCTTTCCTTCACTCTTCTGTTCTGACGGCACTATAGCTGTCTCTGCCGTAGACAAAGCAACTGTCTTTAGTTCCCGTTTCTCCAATATCTCCACCTTGGATGACTCTTATCATTCCTTCTCCCCCGCTCCCTCTCCCATCTCCTCTTACAAAACCTATGCCCCTCCACATAATCTCTTTTCGGACTGTCCAAAGAGCACTCCTCTCTCCGAACACGAGCAAGGTTTATGGTCCTGATGGCATCCATCCCCGTGTACTAAAAGAGCGTACCTCTGAACTTGCACCTGTGCTTGCTCGTCTATTCAGTTTCTCTTTGAAAACCAACACTCTTTTTTTTTTTTATTGGATGCATGCGATGATACATCCCATCCCTAAGAAGGTGACCGTTCTGACACCCCCTCTAACTATCGTCCTGTTGCTTTGACAACTGTCGCGTCCAAAGTCTTTGAATCCCTCCTCAACTCCACCTTGAATCTCAATCTTTTTTCCGGTCATCAGGGTGGCTTTCGTAAGGTGAGATTCACTGGTGATATTCTTTCCTATCTTACTAATGTCTGGTCATCATCACTGAAAGATTTTGGAAATTTTTTTTGTAGTTATCCTTGACATAACCAAAGCTTTTGACAGGGTGTGGATATCGGGATCTCATCTCTAAGTTTCCCTCTTTTGGCTTCCTTCTCTCAATTTGCTCCTTCATATCCAGCTTCCTCTCCAGCCGATCTATCTCTGTGATTGTGGATGGATCGGCATATTTAGTTAAGTTTAAGGCTTCGAAAACCCAGTTTCTACCCATCTCTGTATCGAAAACTCCGGGCAATTTTCGTTTCTCTCTTGACTGTTCTGTAATTCCACCACTTGACTCGATGAACATACTTGGCATGACTGTAACATCTACTCTCTCTTGAAAATCCCACATTACTGGAATAGCTAAGACTGCCTCTAAGAAATTGGGTGTCGTATTCAGATGTCGAAATGTCTTTTTTTGACAGTTACACCATTCATACAAAGGACTGATTCGTCCTTGTATGGAGTACTGCTCATACATCTGGGGTGGTTCTAGCTCTGCATTCTTATTTGACAGAGTTGAGTCGACAGCTGTCCGACTAATTAACTTGACCCTCTTGCCCAACGCCGCAATGTTGGTTCACTTTCCCTCTTCTTTAGGTATTACTCTGGGTTTTGCTGCTGGCTGCTTGTGTGCCCCTACCACTAGCTAGACCATGCAATACTCGGCAAGCTGCTGCGTCACATGATTACTGTGTGACCGTTGGTAACACAAGTGTTGGTCGTTTTGATAACTTTTTCTTTCTCTACACCTCGAAGCTTTGGAACTCTTTTATTTTCTTATGTCTTTCCCATTAACAATGACCTGGCATACTCTAAAAGATAGGTTTTCACTGCCTCAAAAATTCGTAAATACTTTCCGTTGTCTCTTCTTTTTTTTTCCCCTCTCATAATCCTCTCTATAATTTTATTAAGGCTCGGCTTTGATGTGGACTTTTGTCCATGACTGGAGCTTCAAACTTGAAAATAATCTACGCAAGAAATCAACCCTACCATCCCATTATACGACCTACGCACAGTTTTCAAATACACACATCCTTCCGTCTACCTTCTTACTGACGTTGAAGCTTAGCATGAATCATACCACGACACCAGAAACAATGCTCACGGGGATGACTATTCTCTCTAAATACTCTAAGACGTTTTAACTTCCTGGGGACTGAGTTTCACACCTGCTTCCCCGGCAATGCAGGTAAAGACAGACCAGACCTCGTCTTCAACAAAGCTAGCAATAACCTGCATCATTTTCGGTCTCCTGGGCCTCGATATGGGTTTGATCCTATTCCTCTCTTCCTTCACTCCTCACCTCA
Source organism: Panulirus ornatus (assembly GCF_036320965.1). Taxonomy (NCBI): domain Eukaryota; kingdom Metazoa; phylum Arthropoda; class Malacostraca; order Decapoda; family Palinuridae; genus Panulirus; species Panulirus ornatus. Next base: position 56,019,599 of record NC_092243.1, read on the forward strand.
CCCTACCCTATCCTCATCCCATCACCCCTGGCATACTTTTACAACAAGGCAAATTGAGACTCTCAACTATTTCCCTGCACACTGCACATTCACCAGCAATTTTGAACATCAACCAATCACCTCAAAAGACGTACAGACAGAATACATACAACACATACAGCCAACACGACCTTTTCCCAAAAGAACACGTACATCCCCTGGTGCTCTCTCTTCCCCTCTGCATACACTAAGAGAATCCTCTCGTGCTACCGTCGACGATTTGACCAAAACAGACAAAGATTAGGCCAAGCACCGTGGGATATCACTCCCTAACGTAAGCACATCTCCCAACCTCATTTCCCACATCCCTTTGCTCATTAGGACAACAGCAACAAAACAATTACCCAATAACCCAACCACTTGATCAAATCATACCTATGCCCTCCCTTACAGACGCCCACAAACAACTCCCATAGCGTTCACCGAGGTTAACTATTTTTATATAAATATAAAAGAGGCCGCAAGTAATTCAAGCATTGGTATAGAACATTGGTTACCAGCTACTCGCACATCCCCCTGATAACATAATTAAAGCAGTTACCACTCTCTTGAATGCTACATCAACCTGGGGCTATTTTCTAGCTGACTTTAAAGTTAAAACTACCCCAGTGATCCCAAAAATCAGATAAATCTTAATATAGATTTCTTTAACTATAGACCATATTCCTTACTCGAGTCTATCGGGAGAACCTTTGAAATAATCACTAGCAAGACTCGAACTACTACTGACGAAGAGTAACCTCCTGCCACATGAACGGTTTGTTTATCAGTTCACCCAGGATGAACTCGACACAATCACCAATTATTTACATGACAAAAACCGTACATATAACGTGACTTTCCTGGTCACAAAAGACGCCGGGAAGGCCTTTGACATGCCCTGTTAAGAAGACTTGAGGAACAAACTAAGTAGCCAATTTGAACATCCACTTCCCTCAATAAAACTCTTATCCAATTATTTATGCAACCTTGCGATGCTTCTGAAATACAAAAATAGCTATTCAAATTACTTTCCCCTTAATGCTGGTGTACCTCAAGGCTTTGTGCTGGCCCCTACACTATATATTCTCTACACAAAAGACTTGGCTGAACGTCTATACACTGACTCCATTACTTTGCAATACGTAGACGATGCAGTGCAGTTAATAAGAGCTAATACCACTATCGATATCATGGAGAAAGCTCAGAAAGAGATTGACTCCGTTTTCATAAGAGATGAAAAAATAATGAACAGAAACAAACCTGCAAGGTCTCGTATTTCCTATTTCCACACAGGACAGAGACACAGCCTAACGTTTACTTACACTCCCACGTACACCATCATCGTCCCATCCTCGTCACAATCACCAACACTGCAGTTACTAGGCTTAAAGTATGACGTTAATCTGAAAATAAACCGACGCATTCAATCTAAGGCGACCATTGCACGAGCGCAAATAAAATTGTATAGATTCGGAGATTTGAATGACAAAACCGAATTGCAATTCTATAAAGCCTTACTTCGACCCCCTCATACTGCCTAGAGCACACGGCAAAGACGAACATTCGTAACCATAAAGTGATTCAAAATATAACACTGGAATGGACTTTTGATAGTAGGATTTCATCGGGAATGCAGAAATACACACACACACACACACACACACACACACACACACACACGTTATCAAAATATACGATAGGCAACTTCATAAAGCTACGCATAGTCTACGCATCTGTCTTACAAACAGTTGACCTCGGTTCGAATTTCAGCGGAGCTATGTTTTTGAGATCAGTAATTGTTTCGCAGTAATGAATATCAATTTCTCTGTCTGAAATGGGTATCGAACCTGAGTCAAAGGATTAAAAGCCAGAAACGTTATCAACCACACCACCATGAAGCAAAATAATGCTTTACCTATGTATGTTTAGGTGAAATAGTTGAATATAAATACATGTATCAGTACATTTCAGACCCATATTGATATAAGCATTATAATTTTGGTCTAGACAAGATTGTAAATCATTTAGACCAAGTTTCTAAAGCTCATAGTAGCGAGGAGGAGGATGTTTTTTGATGTTCCGTACAAAGTGCTCTCCAAGAAACCCAACGATAGTGTTCCCCTCCGCCAGAAACCCTCCGATCTAAAGACTTGAGCCTCTTAGTCAAGGTTTTAGAACGCCTTTGATACCAACGAGTCTACCTTGTCTGGGACACGAGTGGGTACGGATCTGAAAGATACTGTATAACCAGAGGAAAGAACGGGAAAGGTCAGAAAGGTCTTTTCCGGATTTCTTTGAATCCTTTCAGCAAGAGGAATGTATTGATGACAATGGGTAGAAGAGTTACTGAGTGGAATGGAACAAACGATGCATGTCAGGAGATCCTTTTTGAAATAGGTTGAGGTCACCAGTGGCGTGCCAGAGGATTCTATTCTAGGACCATTGCTCTTCTTCATGTATGTGAATGACATTTAAGAATGATTTGACTCCTACCTGAACATGTTTGCCGATGATGCTAAGGTCCTTAGAGAAGTAGAAAGCGAGGGAGATTGCACTATCTTGCAAGGAAAATTAGGCAAACTCTAATGTTGGTCTGATGCGCGATTGATGAAATGCAAGTTGAGTGAACGTACAGTAATGAGACTGTATATAATGAATAGAAACCTCAATATGACTATAAGCCAAGCCGGAAGAAGATGTGTGGGAAAGAGACTTGGGATATGTCATCGTCCCTAACCAGTCGCCAGAGTCCCACCTTAGAAGAACAGCAAAAGGAGACAAAATGCATTTCTGCAGATAACATTCATATCCTGCGGTAGGCCAACACCACAATATGCCTCTTAAGTTTCATAATTGCACTTAAAGATGCACAAAAAAAAAATATTAGAGAAGGTCTAGAGGAGGATAACAAAGATGGCAAAAGAATTAAGAGAACTGAACTACAGGGAATGGTTAGAGGCCCAACATTAGAGAGAAAATAGGTACTCCTAGTCACAGCCTTTACGTTTTAAAGCCAATTCGACGTAGACATTGATTTCTTCGAAGAACGCGAGGATAGAATAACTGGAGGCCATGATATGAAAGTAAGCAAGAAACATTCTAGAATAGATGTAAAGAAGGACTCTTACAGTATATGATATTATTGGATGAATGAGATAAACTGAGTTACGAGACTGGTAATGTGTACAGCATGAAGTAATTTAAAGTCGTATGACAGTAGAGAAATTCAACAGATGGGTCCCCTCCATTGGAAAACTCCCTCTCTATGCCACACAAATGGGTAATTTGAAAAACATAATTCAATAGCTAAATATTTCATATTATAGGTATATGAATAATCTTATTCAGAAAATCTGATTCCATGATAACATTCACATCATCATGTTCTCATCATCACATTCAACCGAAGAAACAAACCTTCATTGCAACTTCACCTATTTCACCGTATTAATGTTGAGCCTGAGGAACTTTTGACTTTATGACACACCTACAGAATGTGTTTGACCGACGATCTTTGACCCCTGACCAATGAAAGGAAGTCAACTGAATTCCTCATCCTGTCTGTTGTTTAAATTCTAACATATTCCTGGTTTCAGAAGTTGAAATACTTTCTTATAATCAATATTCTTTTTTCTTTCCTTCAGTCGCCTTGACATTTATCAATCATTTATTCAATTGTCTTTTTCTAACACCCTGGTGTGGACAGTTATTCCGACCTATCTACACCCTCACGTGCCAATGTGGTCAAGTTGAAATATGATCTCACCTCATACAGACACTTGGCATTGGTCATTCACTCATTCTTTGAGGTTTCTTCTCGTTATCCCGTCTGCTCTCTAGCATTCAATCTTGGTCACATGAAATTGTACAAATAGTTATTTACTTATGAATCTCTTCATTATATCCTCTCTCTTCATTTAGTGAATAACATTGCTGAAGAGTGAGGAAATATAAAAACTTAAATTCTGAAAATGATTGGCTTCATCTTTGCTACGCCAGTTTACAATAATTTGGTTATTCCTTACTCTTGGTCATTTTAACAAGAAGAGCTTCTTTCGCCAAGGTTAATCGTAGTCAGCCACTTGAACAGCTGTTTCTCTCCACTTAACAGAGTAAATCTTTTCCTCACTCATCCAGTTATCTGATTTAGTCTTCCCGTGAATTAAACATCAGGTATGACTTCATGCGAATCTATTCAGTGAACCAAAACCATTTGCTATATCCATGCACTGCAATCCTACTATGCAGAGGATTTCAATGTACACCACAAAGATTAGTTGGGCTTTACCCAGCAAGACTCCATTGGAGTTGGGACTCATCCTCCCCCAACCCCCACCACTGCTTAACAATAACAAGAGGTCCCGACCGTCACGACCTCCCTGCCAGCACTCGATCTCGTTTTTACCTACGAACTCTCCTACTATTCACACACTATTTTTGACCCTTTAGGTGCCTCCGTCTATAACCTTATCTCTATCACTTCTAATTGTACATGCCCTAACTTTATGTCGGCCTCGAAACGCTAAACCTAGCACTCGGCGAACATCCCTTTGTGGCTTTATTAATGACTTTTCTTGGGACGGGTATTACTAAACTGTGTGAGATGCCTCCAGCTGTGCTGACCGTATAGAGGATGAATCCTTACGTTCCTTCTTCTACCAGATCTTTCTAACCCAAATGTGATGGTTTCATCGCTATTGCTCTAATTCTATTTGCGTCAGGGACAAAGCGTATCAGATCATGAAACTTTTCCCTTCACCTTAATACTACGTGGATCTCATTTCTACTCGGAGACTCTGCAAAGCTGTTCTTCGTAAAGTCAATCATAATTTCACAGAATGAGAGTGTGCTGATCTGACTTCTTCTTCCACTGAAAAATGTCTCTGGTCCTTAACCAATAGCGTCTCGGATAACATCTGTGATTCAACCTTTTCCCCATCTTTTCCGACCTGATCAATCTACAGGTGACTCTCCAGCTGATAAAGACACTCCTTTTTAGTACCTTAATCTCCTTCAGTTCTACTGTAGATGATTCTGAGTCTTATTCTGTTTCGCTCTCTAGGCCCTGAAACTTTACTTTCTCAAATGTATTCCTAAGTAGGGCCTTCCGAGTACTTTCCCGGTTTTAAATGGATCAGGCATCATATGGCACAGACGGAATATTCCCTCGCGTTCAAAGGGGTTGTGCCTACAAGCTAATGATGATAAATACTTTATCATTCAGAGAAAATGAAATTCATCTTGTCTTGTGCATCTTCTACGGTAAAGAATGTAAAAAAGAAATATCGTTCAAGAGAGAATATACAACACAATGCAAACCTGGGACAAAAAAAAAAGATATCAAAAACGCTTTAGGCGTTATTGTCTTATGGCCATCACGTCCTACATTTGATGTCTGCCTCGTACTGTTACTTTACTTAACAATCTCACATTCTGAAGGTATAAAACACCTTTCATATCTGGCAGCACGACACTGAATAGATCTAAGTCGTTTACCTGACGGAAGCATTTAGGGTACAAACTCCGATCCTTAAACGCTTATTTCCTTTCTGTCACACAACCCAAACTTTTCCTCTTTCTTGGAAGTATGCCATGATGCAGCCCACCGCTGAGAAAGGGGACAGCTCTAAACCCTTCAGCTATCGCCCCATTGCTTTCACTTCTGCCGCCTCCAAAGTCTTTGAAACTCTCCCTAACTCTCACTTTTTCAAGCACTTAGGATCCGGTTCCTTTTCCTTTTTTTCTAATTATGAATATGGCCTTTGCTAGGCAAAGTCCACAGGTGATCTAAAATAACTCGTCTTTAGTCCTCCTCCCTTTGAGATCTTAGCAATTCTTTCGTCATGACGCTCGACATTTCCACTGCACTTGGCACGGTGTGGCACCAGTCTTTGCATTCTAAACTTCCTTCCTTGTTTTTTTGCTTCTCTAGTTTCCCTAATGAATAGCCACCTCTTCAGCCAGTTCGTTACAGAGGTGGTTAATGTATTACTTTCCCCTCTAACTTTGTCAAAATTGGCGTCCCTCAGGATTCTATCATATCGCCTAATCTATTTCTTTCCTCCATAGGTGTTCTTTTATCACCAGCATCTGATTATGTTCATTCTTACACTGGCGATTCCGCTCTACATACTTCGGCTCAATTTTCCTCCCTTCTTTCCAATACTTGTTCTCTTCCTTGACTTGTGAGAAAGAGGAAAACTGGTTAAGTTCAACAGTGATAAAAGAGTTTCTTCCTACATCTCTTTCTGAATGTCAGTCTTCTTCCTTTGTTCATTTTCAAAAACCACAGTTCATCTCTACAATTACCTCAACGTCATGGGCAAAACCATATCTTCTAGTCAATCCTGGAAATTCCAAATAATCAACATTACAAAATCGTCTTCCCCAAAGCTGGGTTTGATGCACAGGTGCTACATGTATTTCTCCTCTGAACATTTCATTCATATTTACAGGGGTCTTTATTCATCCTAACATGTAATACTGTTCATGTACCTCGTTACCATAAACCAAAGCGGAATCAAAAGCCATCTGCTTCCTTACTTCCCCAGACGTTACCGATCTCCAGCCATCCCTCTCTGTCAGTCGTGATGTTGCTGCTCCTTCCCCTGTACTGAAGGTACAGAAGTGAGCCAGAAATCGCTGTGCATCATTACTAAAAACAATATAAACTCCCCATTCTTAGTATTAATGTTGCAACAAATGTCCTTCCTATCCTTCCTCACGCAATGTCACTTCACTTTTTCTTTGAACACAGTCGTGTCCAGATGCTAACAGGTGTTCATATGAAAATGGTTTTATCGCTTGAGGCTTGAATGTTTTTGGTGGAACAGGTGTTACGTAGGGCAGACCAGTATGTAGACGAAGTGTAACAAAAGCTGACAAGTAACCCAACACTCCCGTAAGACACGCAACGCAGGTGCGGCGGTTAACTGCCAAGCTTCGTGAAACTGGATCAGTTCTGGACGCTCGGAGATCCAGCAGGCCGGCAGTAGTAAGAGAGCAGAACATACTGGATGTTTTGGATCGCATAATGCAAAGCCCGAAAGAGTCCGTTCGCAAATTAGCACAGCAGACGAGCGTCTCGCGTAGAAGCACACGTAGAGTACTGAAGAAGCAGTTGCAACTGCATCCCTACAAGATGATATCAACGCATGAATTTAAAGAAAGAGGGACAACGCCAAGCGTGTTGAATATTGCCGATGGTCAAGAGATGTTATTACTTCTGCCAACAGAGAGGCAACTCTGGACGTCACATTCTCTACCGATGAGGCGTAGTTTTCGTTTGTCCGGTTACGTCATCACCCAAAGCAATCGTGTTTGTTCGGCTACCAAAAGCATGAGAATAAAGAGACACCATTACACGATCAGAAGGTTGATATGTGGTGCGCCATATCTCGAAATCAGATAATCGACCCCCCTGTATTCCTCAGTGACACAGTTAACTCGGAACGATGTTGTGAAGTGAGTCTTGAACCCTTCATTGGACATTTGGAAGAGGATGAAATTGTCCTCGGCCATTACCAACAGAGCGGTGCGATTGCACACAGCTTGTATCTCCAGGGAGCTACTGAGCGATGAGTTTGTGGACAGAATAATTTCACTGAACATTTGGCCACCACGGTCGCCAGATCCTACATCCCCTGATTATCATCTGTGGGGAGCAGTGAAAGGCAGAATTAACAAAGGCCATCCCCACGCTCTCCCTCAGCTGGAGGAAGCCATGGCAAAGTTAATACAGAACATCTCTCCGGTTGATCTGTCGCGATTCTTTGCAAACAAAATAAGACCTGTAGATGCATGTCCACTGGCGCGTGAGTGCCATTTCCTACATTTATTGTAACTTAAGTATGGGAAATGTATTAGTATTAATGTACAGACACTTTGTGAATATACTCACCGTCTGCGTTAGGTGTGTTCATGTATCCTTGCCACCCAGACTTAGACGACTGAATCGCGTCTTACTGCTGCCTCCTACAGTTTCTGTGCAGAAACCAGCCTTCCGAGGATCGTCACGTATGATACCTCCTTCCCTGCGAAGTTGTGAAACTCTGTTCTTAGTTTCATTATCGTCCTTCTTCCTACAACCTTTCTACTTTCATAAGTCAGGTCTTCAAACAACTGAAAAGCTCTGATTAATCTCTTCATTCTTTTTCGTACACTGCTTTCCTTTCCCCGGAAATGGCCATGACTGTTGCATGTTTTGTCTTTATCATTGCAAAAGAAAATCATTTTGTTCACAGAATTTATCTAAATAAATCTTCTGTCTCCACTCCGCACAAACTCCATCCTTTCCTCACTTATTCTGTCTCCATTTAATCGACCAAACAGCGCTCTGTTTCGTTTAGGTCGATCTTAAATTTCCTCTCCCTATCCAGGTCCACCTCTCCGCTTTCATTGAGGAAACGATACCTTTCTAATCAATTAGTTTCCTTCTACCTGCTCACCTCTTAATGAGTCGATCGATCATATTCCCCATCTTTAATGTAATAACTAAGCATCATCTCTACATAACTCTAAACCAAAATCTTCAGTCGCTCCAAGAAACATTAACGTTTCCACCGCCCTTGTAATCATCCGAAAGTCTCGTGTACTCGAAACTTTTTGCCACAAAACTGATTCCAGCGTCTTGCCGTCCGAGATCTTATTGTAAACTTAGCAGTGCTCTTCTCTTTGAGCTTCGCCTAGACCAACACAAAACCGAACTTCTTTGAATATTGTCTAAGTCATCAACTTACTCACTTCTCGACTCGTAAAGTAAAAGTTCCCTTATTTTTTCTTATTTGGAATCTGAAAAGTTTCGTGTCTGTTTCATTTCAAAGTTCATGAAGGCTTTTTCTTTTTTTTTTTATGTCTCTCCTTCGTCGAAGTTTATCCTCCATGTCGGCAGCAACAGAGGATGGGGGAGGTGATTCTCTCCCGGGCGCTGTGTAGACATGTTCCCCTTCAAGTTCGTGAATATTGCACAGGTGTTCTTGGGGGGAGATGGGGCGGAGGGGGTGTGTGGAGGCATGGAGGTGTTGGAGGGGGCGTGCTTGGGGGGGGGGAATGGAGTGCAGGTGGTGTGGCGGAGGAGGAGACAAAGGGACGGAAGGGGCGCTGGAGGGAAGAGTATCTTTTGTAAAACATGATAGAAAAAGAAAGGGATTGAAGTTGGTGTGGAGGAATGTAGATAAGGCAAGGAGGTGATAAAAGAGAAAAAGCGTGGTAGAGAGAGGGAGAAAGAGAGAGAGAGAGAGAGAGAGAGAGAGAGAGAGAGAGAGAGAGAGAGAGAGAGAGAGAGAGAGAGAGGGCGGGGTGGGAGGGGGAAGTGTGTTTTGGAAGATGTTTTGGAGGTAAGATCGCGAAGAAAGCGTTCAGGTTTTGAAGCGTCTGGGGAGAACAGATGAGATAAGCGTAACGCGAGAGGGAGAGAGTTCTGTGATGGTGGTGCTACTGAGTTACATTAAAAGGGATGTAAAGCAAGTTAGGAGTAGGAGGGGGAGACAGGTTGGAGGGAGTGAGTATAAGAAGGGGAAACAGTGGAGGGGGTTGGTGTGGTGGGAGAGAGGCTGCAAGCCACACCTGTAGAGTCTCGCTTCTGTTATTGGTCACATGTGGCCTTTTCTCCTCGCCTTTAGCTTTGTGCCACACAAGACTCTAGGGAGACACAGTGGGACGCCTTGTTAAACGTTTAAACTCTGGTTGGTAGTTTTTTGCGACACAGAAGCAACGCGTAAGGGTTGTTTCCTATTGTTATATCTGGTCCGCACTCTGTCTAGTCCCAGCCACAGCTTTGGTCCCCCTGGACGCTTAGGTCCTCGTCTTAGCTATGGTCCTCGCCTAGTTTTGGTGCTCACTCGGCTGTGGTCCTTACCCCAACTGTGGTCTTTGCCCAACTGTGATCCCCTCCTAGCTCTGGTCTCCGTCTCAGCTGCAGTCCCCGTCACAGCTCTGTCCACCCTAGGCTGTGGTTCCCGACCGAGCTGCGGTCCCCACCTGACCTGGGGTCGTTGTTCCAGATGTAGTTCTCACAGTTGCTGTGGTCCTTGCCCAGCTTAGGTCCCCATCCAGCTGAGGTCTCCTTCGTATATGTGGTACCCACCCAAGCTGTGGTCCTTACCCAGCTTTGGTCCCCATAACCAGCCGTGGTCCCCGCCCAGCTGTCGTCCCATCCCAGATGCAGTCCTCGCCCAGCTGTAGCTCCCACCCAGCTTAGGCCCCACGTAAGCTGTAGCTCCCGCCCCAGATATGGTCCGCGTCCAGCTATGGTCCTTATCCCATTTGTGGATCCCCTCCAAAGCTGAGTTCCCCATGCCATCTGTGATCTCTACACCAGCTACGGTTACCACTCAGCTACATTTCCCACCCCATCTCTGATACCCTCCCAGCTGTGGGCCCCGCCCAGCTTTGGTCCCATCCCACCAGCACTTCCCACTCCACATATGGTCCCTTACTAGCTGTGGTCCTCCCCTAGCTGTTATTTCCGTTCACCTTGGGTCTTCTTTCAGTAGCAGTCCCTACCCCAATGATGGTCCCTCCCCTGCTGTGTTTCCGACCCCACCTGTGGTCTCTGTTCAACCTTGGTTCCCATCCCAACTATGATATCCACCCACCTGTGGTCCATGATATCCACCCACCTGTGGTCCGCGCTCCAATTGTGGCCCCATTCCAACTGTAGTCTCACCCCCATCTATGGTCCCCATTCCAGCTCTTGTTCTCACCATTTATGGTCCCCGTCCAGCTGTTGTCCTCAGTGGTTGTACCTTCTCAGGTGTGGTCACCACTACAGCTGTGGTCCCCGCTCTGCTGTGGTCCCCGCCCATTTCTAGCGCCTGCCTCAGCCGTGGTCCCCATCCCAGCCGAAATTCCTTCCCCAACCGTATTTCTCACACCAGGTGTTGTCCCTGCCCCACCTGTGGTCCCCAACGAGCTATAGTCTTCGTCAAGCAGTCTTTGACTCCTAGATGTGGTCCCCATTTACCTGTACTTCCGGCCCGGCAGTTGTCCCCCGTCCCAACTGTGATCCCGGTCCAGTTGTGGTTCCCATTCCAGATGTAATCCCAACTTACCTGTGGTCCCCTACCCAAATGTAATGCTCACACCAGCTGCAATCCCCTCTCAGCTGTGGTCCCCACTCAGCTTTGGTCCCCACTCAGCTTTGGTCCCCACTCAGCTTTGGTCCCCACCCCAGCTGTGGTCCCTGCCTTACTCTGGTCGTCAGCAAGCAGCTATAGACTCTAACAGTAGAGAACAGCAGTCCTCCTCCATTGAAAGTCTTTAGAAAGACGACATGGATTATATTCACTTTATATTCTTGGGATAGACACGATCTCGTGGCAACCAGTACTTCCGTTAATTCATTTTCTCCCTCGTAAAATAAAGAGACGGGGAGGAACGGGACTCTGCAGGAGAGAGGAAGGGAAGTGGGGGAAATAGAAGGGGGCTGTGTAAAGAAAAAGAAGGGAAGCGGGGAGAATATGTAAAGAAAAAGAGTTATAAAAAGAGAAGAGAAAATTCTAAAAAAAAAAAAAGGGGGGGGGGGAATGAAGAAGAATGCGTACATGTAGGGAGGAGGAGGAGAGCGAGTAAATTTGGAGGAAAAGAAGGATAAGAATGAGATGGGAGAAAGTTTACAAGGAATAAAATGGGATAAGGGAAGAGGAAGAAGATGGAGTGGTTGACCAATATCTGTAAAGGGACTATGTCTGATTACCTATTTACAATTACTTACCTGTACTGTTCTGGGAGGGAGTTCTACACATGTAGGGCCCCATCTCCTGAATATGCTCTGCTCTAGTCTTCAGTATGCTGTCCGCATTCGTCATATCTTCATTCGTTTTATTCCGTTCATCCACCACTCCTATACTATAAAAGTACTTCTTCCAATTCTTTAACAAATAACTTGATTTCATGTTATGTCCTCTAATTGCTCTCTCCCTCCATCTCTCGAGGAAGTTTTAATTGTCTCCGCCATCAGTTTGTTTTGATAACTCAAAGTTTGTGATCGGGTCAACCCTCACTCTTCTCTCTTCCGAGGAGGACGTATTTAAGACATTTACCACTACCCTTGTAACTTGGCTTTCTTAATTCTGATACCATCTTTGCTTATTTCCTCTGAACCTTCTTTATTAGTTCTTTGTGCTTGTGTGGGTGCGGTGATCGAACTTGAGGTATATATTCATGTCATACATTTATGTAGACGTGAACAGCTTGCTGAATAATTCCTTACCCACGAACCAGAGTGGAACTTCTAATACTCGTTAGCAGACATTTTGACCCATCAACTACTCCCCCAATGTGGCACATCTGCCAGGGTTAGGAACGAAGTTGGCTACCAAGTGTCTCGCACACAGATTCTTGAAGCTTGTATCATAGTAGATGACATCGAGGTCGCCTTTTGCTATGACCCATCCGCATGACTTTACATTTACTCGATTTGAACTTCGTCATCCAATCAACAGACCAACATTGGAGTCTGTCTACGTTCCCTTGGAAGTTTGAGGCAATCCTCCACACTTTTCCCCTGGCACTTTTTACTCTTGTGTAGATGAAGCCTAAAGGTATGGACCCCCAGCTGAATATGTGTGCAGATGAAAGATCATGCATAACGAACCTCTTAGATTTCTGCAAAAGGCTAAGACCAGATACAAACAGACCGTCCTGTCCTCTCATTGGTCCAATGCTATGCTCAGTCTTTCGTAGAAATCTTAAAGGCTTGTAATGCTCGACTTTTAACCTGAACCACATTGTCTCTCACTGAGGTAATATCTCCTTGAAAGGATCTTTCTCATTTGCTTTTTGGATTATCTTTTAAAGTCCCTTCCTGACCTCGCTCTTCGCCAGACCAGTCTGTAGCTCAGTGCTTCTTCCCAGTCTTATTTCTCAAGAGTAGGTAGCTATGACCTTTGTTCTTTTTCACTCCCTGAGCGCCTTGCCTGTGTCTGTACACATCTTCAAGTACATATGGTGGAGTATCATCAAGACAACGAGCCTTGTATGGGTCAACACCCTTAAAGATTCTGTTAATATCTGTTCCTTGCTTCTAAGACCTTCCCTTTCCTTCTCATTGGTGATGGGTTATAGTGCCTTTCCACTGCGAAAACATTCTTGAACATTCCATTCATCTCTTCATACATCCTTACGTCAACCTTTACAACTCTTCCTACTGAATCTCTTATCCTGAATAGCTGCTCTTTAACCGACAATTCACTCTTGCTGACTTTATGGAAGAAGAAAAATGAATTGTTTTCCTGCCTTGTCCACGATATTCTTCTCAAAGTTTCTTTGTTTCTCTATTCTTAGCCTGCTTTACTCGTTCTTAACTTCCTCCTTTATCTTCCTCCCTGTACATCTCGAGGTTCATTTGCTTTTTGACACACTGAACCATTTCTCGCTGTCTCTTAACTTCCACTTTATATTTAAGGCTAATGGTATACACGTACCTATTCCTTTGTGTATTTTACAGAAACTTTTCACTTGAACACCACTCTCCTGTATACTGAACTCCATTTCCCAATCTATGTTACCATAGAAATTCAGTAGTTTCACGATTGTATCCCTTTAAATCTTGTCCCATCTCCGCTCTTTTAACTTCTTCATTTACCACATAATCAAACATATGCATAGCATGGTCATTTTCCAATTGGTGTGTCATTTAACATACTTTCAATATCCATGCTGATACATGTGAAGATGAGATCTAGGAATGGGGGATGTACCAGGTCCAATTGGGTGCGTTCACTGACACGCTGCCATGGGCGATTTTCCTGTACATACTCTAAGAACTTGCTTCTTTATGATTCCCAGTCACAATGAGAATCTAGATCCTCCTAGTGTTTTTCCAATATTGAAACCTCCCATTACCTTTATTCTTCCTACTATGAGAAGGCAAGTTTAAGTGTTTCCTGAACCGTCCTGAGTGTTCCATCTTTTTTATCACCATACACTTGTTCTAGGGTCTTGAAATTCTGAGGAGGATTTTCTAATATGCACTTCTTTCCCAAAATAACCCTTCCCTTTAGTCATTGTCTGAATGGTCCATCTACAACTATATCGTGAAACAATGCTATCTCGTATTAGGCAGGCCAAACCTCCTCCTCTTTCATTATCACCTCTTTCTTTCCTTACTCTCATTCAACCCTCTGGACACAAAAGATGAGGTCTTCTTCCATAAACTTTGTTTCCACAACTCCAACACTATCAGGTGCGTTTTCCCTTATAAGATCTTGAAATTGCATCTCCTTACCATTTTCTAGTAATCCATCAGCATTTGTACATAATGCTTTCAGTCTAGAATTACAATTTTCCAATATTCTTGACCTCTGTGCAGGGCTGGCGGAGGCATTCAGTCCTCTTGCCTCATTTGGTGTCTCCCATTTTTTTGCCAGCTGACTGTGTGTGTGGTGTGTGTGTGTGTGTGTGTGTGTGGGATAAAGTGCGGCCATTGTGAAATATTCCACACACTTGCCCAACCACACCATCATGCGGGAGGCTCGGGAGGAGGGGGGGGACAGGTCCCTCTACACAATTACACAATTTCTGTGGGAGACGCGAAGGAGGGTAGTTAGCCCCTCCGCATGATTACTGTGGGAGATGTGGGGGAGAGTTTGGCTTTCTCCTCCTCAACATTCCTGAAGACTCGACTCATTTGCCTTTAGATTGAAAAGTCAACAACCATAAGATGTTTCCGTCAAGAAAGTCAGCCACCTTAGAACTTCGTAAGCGGAGGATATTGAATTTTTTCGAAAGTATAATAAAATCCCTCAGCAAACAGAGGTACATCACAAACATCTTTTAAATCAAATCTATCAAGAAACGAAAGAAAGGAAAAAGTAGTGTGTGCGTGTGTGTGTGTGTGTGTGTGTGATCAGTATCTTTTCCTCATTACTTGTATGTTACAGGGAAAAAATCTTTTGCAATCGTGTTTCACCGTTTCTAACCTTGTCCATACTCCTATGAGTTCAGTACTACGTAGTGCTCCCAGAGCATCGATCGCCAAACTATCATTTGAACGGAAGAAAACGAAAACACTTCATCTTGCTCAAGGAGACGCAACAGTTAGGGCAAACAAACGCCGCAGGACAGGTAGCCAGGAGGGAGGGAGAGCTGTAGTCTCCACCTAATTAACATTCCGGAGTCAGCGGAGCGCGCGTCTCACCTGGGCAGGGAGGGTAAACACCGCCTCTGTCAGGCCAGAAAACTTTAAGCGGCGAGTATGCTCCAACTATTTTCATATCCTGGGTTAAAGTATGCGAGACAAACGAGACACAGAGAGAGAGAGAGAGAGAGAGAGAGAGAGAGAGAGACTTGGAGGATGGAGACGAGAGTTTATAAGGTACACCGTCTCTTTGTTTCATTGTTTGACTCTAGTATTGGTGTGGCGTGTGAGGTTACGAGTTGCGAACAGTCCATTGAATAGCGGGACGATTGTTCCCCAACTGCACATGTTCGCAAGGCAAGTTAGACTGCTAACAGACGTGAACTTGTGGACAAATAAGTGAGAAATCTGTTCGTATATAAACAACACTTGTGTGTGTGTGTCTATATATATATATATATATATATATATATATATATATATATATATATATATATATATATATATATATTTATATATCTTTTTTCTTTCATACTATTCGCCATTTCTCGCATTAGCGAGGTAGCGTTAAGAACAGAGGACTGGGCCTTAGAGGTAATATCCTCACCTGGCCCCCTTCTCTGTTCCTTCTTTTGGAAAAAAAAAAAAAAAAAACGAGAGGGGAGGATTTCCAGCCACCCGCTCCCTCCCCTTTTAGTCGCCTTCTACGACACGCAGGGAATACGTGGGAAGTATTCTTTCTCCCCTAACCCCAGGGATAATATATATATATATATATATATATATATATATATATATATATATATATATATATATATTTATATTTCTTTTTATTATACTTTGTCGCTGTCTCCCGCGTTTGCGAGGTAGCGCAAGGAAACAGACGAAAGAAATATATATACTATCCCTACAAGAATATGTGGACAATACGCGGATGCAGTTGCGGTGCCAAATTTGCAGCTCTGAGCCGAGGGATCTCTGATAGTAGTGGGCAAAGGTGGTGAGGCAGCTTCTCAAGGACTGTTAGATGTGGTC
Source organism: Panulirus ornatus (assembly GCF_036320965.1). NCBI lineage: Eukaryota > Metazoa > Arthropoda > Malacostraca > Decapoda > Palinuridae > Panulirus > Panulirus ornatus. Next base: position 56,035,734 of record NC_092243.1, read on the forward strand.
CAAGTGATGGATGGAGAAAGCCGGGAGCACCAACGTGTGTAACGCCTCTTGATACATGTTTTAAAGGGAACCGAGGATGGTCCAGCTTGCCACTCCGCATTCCCTCCAAGGGGTCCACCGTTGTGTGGTGGGAAGGGAGAAAGATCGGGCATAGGAAGCGCTGTTCCTACATCTCAGGTGATGGAAGACGATATGAGGGTAGGTGGCGCATGGTTATAGACAGTAATTGTATATGGGCTCTGACCGCTGGCCACCACTTTAGGCACTGCCGCCGCACGCCTCAGTTACACGTGGAGTGTCTCCTGGTGCGTCAGAGGCTGAAGATAGAGGTAGAGAGGGGGCCAACCCGCTGACCCAGGCTGCTACAGAGAGTGCCAGACATGTCTTGTCTCCGGAAGGCTTCAGTACAAACTTAGGTCACATTAGGTTGTTGACCTTAGGTTAGATGGATGGGTTAAGTAGTTAGAGATAGGTTATGTTATATGTTTAAGTTCAAGTTAGTTTAGGTTGGGAGATTGAGGTTATTCTAAGTCAGTCGGTTAGTTTAGGTTATGTAGTTAGTTAGGTTGTGGCTGTTTGAGTTTGAATCTACATATTCAGAACTTTCCATAATCTTGTGATTTATTAAGTATTTTGTAATCATCAAAATGAAAGACATTTTTCATAGACACCTGGGGATATATTAACCGAAATTCCCGTCATCCTCATGAGCCCGCCAGTGCTATCTTTGAGGACGACGATACGACGCCTTTGAGAACGACGGTATGACCTTCTTACTTATGATCGAGTGAGCAAAGTTCAGGCCATCACACTCAGGGGTCATGAGGCCTGTGATCAAAGGTCGTACAATCGTTCCCGTGAGGCTAAGCAACTGAGGGAAGACTCGGATGTTGCACATCGCGTCTCTCCTCGGCTCACCTTCGATGGCATCTCTACCTCTTCACGTGCCGCGGATGTGCGCATCTGGATCCTGGGGATTCACCTACTAGTGTATGTATCCCAGCTTTATTCGCCACAGTTTCTTTCTCTTTTTCCCCATCGATGTTGTGGATACGTTTATGACACCTCCTTCCGTACTACTACTTGAAGTCACCCAGCGCCTGTGTTGGTTTCACTTGTATTCGTCTCGCCTCTTGGTTCGTCCCTTCTTAGTAAGTACATTTCTAGCCACATTTTGTCGTTAGAGATTCGCCAGGTCCAAGGCTAGCAAGGCCTCTTGTCATATCAATAGCCTATCCCCTAGATTCAACTCTCAGCTTAGAAATGTCTAGGCTCCTTTCCTCGACAGCGACCCTCCTTTTTGGAATACCAAGAAGCGAGGGAATTCAAAAATTGGTTGCAAACCTTCTCATATAACTAAAGACTTTTGATAATGAACTAACGATGTTGCTTTTCTTGAGCGAATGGAGTGCTGTTGAGGAGGTCAGTGTTGATGAGAATGTTAAGAGTCTGGGTTTTAGTGCCTTCCAGTGCTTTGGGTGTCGAATACGAGCTCAGGTTGCGTTGGAAAGGAGTTGTCAAAGATTTAAACTTTCCTCGAGTTGTGCGTGGGACGGGCTGTCCCCTCTGTATGTCAAGGGACGTTGCTCCTGACCTAACCCTCCCATTTCACTGTTCTCTGTTCCACTGACTTTCCGCCGGTGGTAAAGTCCCTGGTGCACAAACAGCTGTGGAATAGACTCATAGAAAGGTATCAGTCAATGTTTATATTGTTTATAAGAAACATAATTGTTACAGAGTTTCAGACACAGTAAGTATTACAGGAGTTGATACAGAAGCAGATAGAAGATTGGCTAATGATTCAAAATCACAGAGTGAGGTTGATTCTATTGTAGAAAAATGGTAGCTTTAAGTTTCCTTAATGAAAATGCTTCTACGTTTCGAGATACTGTTTCAGTGTCCATTACATGATAAAAAAAAAGTTAAGAAAAAGATAAAAAGTCAGTTGGATTTCAACATGAAATGTCACAGATTAAGATTCATGAACATTGAAATAAGAAATACAGAAGCTTTGAGAAAGATGGGTTAGAGGGAATGAACCTGATATACTACTGGTATATAAAGACAGATACGACGTAGTGAAAACTGTGATAAAATGTATGGAGCGTGGAAGAGAGGTTGAGATTATATCAGAGTTACCTAGAACATAGAAGTAATATGAGATGCTTTTTGAATACTGATATAACATTAAGTCATCTAGAGTCATAAGACTGTTCTGTTTCTTGTAAAATATTCTGTTTAGGGTCTTCCTTCCCCCGCCCCCCCTTTTACGGGTAGAGGAGCGACAGGCCGTCTATAGACAGGTGTCTGTGTCAGGTTGGCTTAACCCTGGTGAGTCCTATACAAGAGGTCTCTGTGCCCATGCCACAGCCTGCCTGCCACACCCGAACTAGCGGCACTGTGGAGGAGGAGGAGGAGGAGTCATCCTTCCCCGACTTCGAGCTGAATACGCGTCCTCCCGACAGCTCTGAAGCGCCTTTGTAATTATTCCGATCCTCTTCTGAATTATGTCCTGCGCATCCACACGCGCACTGATGCTGCAAAGGCAAGCTGGAACTATTGATGAGCTCGTAATCAAGTCTTAAGTCATGATCCTTCTGTTCATGAATGGATGCCAAGTGATCTATTAGCAGGTTGATCGTTTAATTGTGTTCAGTAGCATAAGTTACGAGTTAAGTGAAGTATCCCCATACAAATGTTATCCCATCCGTCTTATGCTCGTATAAGAGCGCCGCATTAAAAACAATATGACGCAGTAAATATAAGGCGTAGCAAAAGCGCTACGTAGATGAGGGGCGACGAAGCAAGTCATACGCATGTCAGGTAACCAGTAAACTAGCGAAGCAACAACTGCGTAGATGCGAACCAAGTCAAGGGTAGAGAACCGACCGGTTTAGGTGAAACTGGGGGGAAGACGTGACTGGATCAGGTGGAGCTTGAGACAGGATGTGATTGGTTTAAGTGAACTGGTGACAGGACGTGGTTAGCTGAGGTGCAACTGGGGACAGAAGGTAATTGGCTGAGCCAAAAGCAAGGTAACACATTGAAGTGCATAGGTAAAGGAGGAGTGATCTCAAATGAGTAGAGACGCAGGAAGATTGGTGATCTCAGTGAGCAGATGGCTCTTGTAGGCTTGGTGTGATCAAGTCCACAGGTAACCTTAGTGCTCATCCAGGAGCTTCAGCAGCGATGGACACTGTCCTGCACATCTAGGCGGCACCAGGATCGTGTCAGGTCTCCGGTGATCATTGGGAAGCTGCGTGTGTGCGGGGGGGAGGAGCTGCACATGGAATCCGTGGCTGTCTATGTTGTGCCGCATGGGAAGGTGGCGCCACAACACCAGTCATGACACCAGGTGGGCGTATGTGACATGATATAGACCCCAGTTAGTCTGAGCTGCCGACTACAGACTTAGTTTGTATATGTTTGTGGATTTATATGTAATTGTTTTAATAGTTGCGTTTTTATGGGGGGGGAGGTTTCATATAAGTAACTTGTTATTATATTTAGTAAGTACAGTGTTGATCGTATTAATGCCCTTCCACTTTATGCCTGAAAAATTCAGCCTTGGTTGTGACAATGATCAGGTGATGATTCCTCCTCCCCTTCTCGCTCCACCCTCCACAACACCGTAAAATATTCCAGTTTCAACTCTCCATGAGAAAAAAAATGCGCATAGTGTAAGTAGAGTTCTGTGGAGATTGACTGGCAATAGGGAAATCGATTTCCTAAAAATGTATCGGTGAGGGGTATTTACCTCCCCAATGGAGCATTTACATAATTCAAACGAATGAGACTCATGGGATGGTCAAGGAGGTGATTTGCCAGTCCGTCATGTAGCGTTCAGATGTATACAGACGAGAGCGCTACCATATAACCGACTTGGGTCAATGTGTTCGTTCTCCCTACTCCCTCACACACACACTAGGGGAAGGCACCGTGATAGAAGATGAGACAAGTCCATAAAGGAGGAGATGAGTATGTGTATCCATGATTCAGCAGGCGATGTCTTTGGAGGGAATGTACATATATAGAGGCGATCTGAAACTAGCGGGAACTAGGGGAAGGTTAGCCTATCCACATAAATCCTAATTTACATGAAAATTCTACATAACATACATACCAATACGAGCTATAGGCCTATGGGAAGTTAAAGGGAGGGTGGGGGGGATAACACGTTGTTGAACCAACTCCCTGGCTCTGACTCGTAACAAGTTTAGATTATCGTACACAGGCAGGCATGGTACCTGGAGTGCTTCGTCACAAAGATCGCCTAAATTATATATATATATTCATACAGATATATATATATATATATATATATATATATATATATATATATATATATATATATATATATATATATATATAAAGTGTGTGATTTCTAGAGATATATCACTTCCGTATAATTAATTTATCGTGTTCTTACAGTTAGATTAATGACTTCAATTGGTTCATTTGGTGGCCTCAAGTGATTAAGCTATCGTTCCCTGGGGAACAAGTTGTTCTCAAGAGGATAATGTATCGTTTTCCTGAGGACAGTTTACTGACTCGGGTAATTAACTCTGGAAGTTGCTTAAGTTCTTGGATCATTAACTTACTGTTCTACTAAGAAACAAAAACATCATATTCGGTTCTTTTCTATGTACTTTTCATGTTACTGATTTCATATATATATATATATATATATATATATATATATATATATATATATATATATATATATATATATATATATATATATATATACAGTACGTACAGAGAGAAGGTTGCGGTTAATGTCTTGTAGAATTAACCTACAAAATTCTGACTATGGTTAAACCATAATACTCTTATGTACTAACTTTATTTATCCTCCTACACTAGTTTCAGCATTAACTTCTTAGTGTTTCTTCACTTTCACTAATGATCTTAATTCTTCATCCCACACCTGACTACCCTTTCTAAACTGCATATCTCCCACACTTCTCATGCCACAAGCATCTTTTGCCCAAGCCATGTTATACCACACAGGTATTCGTTAGCTAAGTGTTAGTCATTGTGCTCTGGTGTGTTATGGTATTCAGGTGTTCGTTGATTTATCTTAGCGATTGTTAACGTATGCGTTTGTTTATCATTATTTCCACTCGTTTGTTTTTGAGTCGTTGTTATCGCGCTGTGTCTCATCTTGCAATCTGGTCCTGGTTATCGTACTCCTGTATCTGCTATCGTACTCTAGTGTCTGTTATCACACTCCAGTGTTTTTGTTTGTACTTGGTGTTTATCTTCGTAGTGTTGTCTGTTATCGTAATCCTGTGTGCATGTGCGTGCGTGTGTTTGTGTGTGTGCGTGTGTGTGTGTGTGTGTGTGTGTGTGTGTGTTATTGTACCCTGGCGCTTGTTATCGTATTCTGGTGTTTTTGCTATCGTAAAATGTTGTTCATTATCGCAATCGAACAGTCTGAATATTACACCAAAGAAAATAATGAATTACGAGAATAAAATCACCACAGTTGTATGGTTTAATGGTGATATTAGAGGGAGCTCATTTTTAAAAGGTCAAATTAACACTAATGTCTCTGTATATGTAATTGCTTTTTTTAGTTGGTTAGTTAATTGGTTAGTTGATTAGTGAACTAGTTGATTTGTGGGATTTATTTTTACGTCGATCATAAAGATACGGGACAATAGGATAAACACCTACTTCAGTCTTAAGATAGGATTAAATCATCTTAAACTCTTTAACATGTCTGTACAGTCCTTTGACACGACAGTACGACCCTTAAGCACGACGGTACGACCCTTAAGCACGACGGTACGACTATCTGGTAAGACAACATGGCCATTGCCCAGTCTTGGAGGGCCTGTTTTAGAGGACCCACTCACTTCACCTGGAGGTGGTCACACCATCCATCCCAACCCAGCTGTGTTGCAGGCACACTTTTTACAACCCCTTGAAAACAACTGGAGCGAAGATCACATAAAAAACAGAAATTGAATACAGTCTTTTTTCACACAGGGGCCCCCATAAAGAAAGGACTATAGAGGGGCCCCAACTGCCATGGAACAGTGACCCAATGGCCAGTCTGACACCTCAAATGCCTGACACTTTTCGAGATAGATCGTGATACTGAAAAGATGAAAATTCGTATCATTTTGGTAGAGTGAATCCTTCCCTTTTTCTTTAAGCATCGTAGGTTTCTCTCCCTAAATATAACCCGTTTTTTGTTTGGCTATCTGTTCCATTCCTCCTCCCCATTTCTCCCCTCCCAGTCCCGTCCATCTGTCCTTTCCGTCCGCTCCAGCAGGCGGTGTCGTCAAGGAATCAGAGATTGGTCGTGACAACTGTACAATGGCGCCATTGTCCACATTCTTGAGTCCTACCTCAACACGGGAGACGCCAGCACACAGTAGCTGTCGCTTCTCTGTCTTTCCTCCGAGCGAACCCCACCCAAACCTCAATCAACCTCCCCCTCCAACCCAACCACCCCAAACCCATCTCAACCCACCACTCGCTTCGAGGAACCCAGTCTCTTATTTCTTTCTTTTCACATTCTTCCATTTTCTTTCTCTCTTAGCCGTGCAGACAGCATAGCCGGGAGTGCACTGTGGCCACGAGTGTTTGTATGTTTGGGATTGAAAAGATTTATCTAAATGATAGGCCTTTCTTTTTCAGCCTTAACCTGTGCATCATTATATATATATATATATATATATATATATATATATATATATATATATATATATATATATATATATATATATATATGCAGGTAAAACCACAAGGGAACGGAAAATGCGAAGAGTCAAGTGGGAACTGTTTACAAATTTTGCCTACGACAAATTTATCCAGTTTGCATAGACCTTCACTGATATTGATGTTATAATTATTTGTGTATTTGATGATAGAAGATTCAATGATATTTCTCGTGATGCAAGAGTTACAGTTAATTACTGAACTGGCGTTGCTCCAGTCAATACAATGGTCATAATATAACATGATCGAAGAAGCATTTGATTCTCGTCCTGCTCTTATATCTGTGCTGCTTAAGTCTAGCACAAATATCAATACCAGTCTGCCCAACATAAAACGTATTACAGCTTCTACAGGGGATTCTATAAACACAGCCCGCAGAATTTTCTGGTGAGTTTTTGATTTAAGATATTCTATATAGTATTGTTATTGCTGAAGGCTACTTTTACATTAAAGAATTTAAGCAACCTGGGAAGTTATGTAAGATTGTCACTAAAAGGGAGAACTAGAATATTCTTATCAAGGGAGCTTTGGGTTTAACTCTATAAAATGATTTCTTTGCCAACTTGAAAGATTTAACTTTACGAATACACACACACACACACACACACACACACACACACACACATTCAAATATTGATATTAAAGCCCTAACACATCCACATTTATACAAACATACGCAAGTATGAGTGTCAACACGAAAATATGTAAACTCCTACACATACGCACGGACCAAAAATGTACACTCATACACATACACATGAACCAAAAATGTACACTCATACACATACACACAATCCAATGCAAGCACACACACACACACACACACACACGCACACAAATGCGCAGGGTAACGTAACAACCACTGTAGTGCTAGCACAATGAACCAGCACTGAAGTTGCTGTCAATTAACCTTCTCTAACCTAGGTTGTTGACTTCATAACAAGTGTTTCGCATAACTCTTCACTCTTCACTGTAGATCTTCCAGCGGTGAGCGCTATGCGCTAACCATACCTATGTCCAATACTCGGCATAGGTAATGAAAGGTCAAAACAAAGGGCTGTGCAGGTATAGCGCTCTCCCTCATATTTTACAAATATGTAATTACAGACACACAAGCACATCGATATAAGAGCAAACACACAAACACACACACACACACACACACACACATACATACACACACACACACACACACACACACTATAACACACATACTTTTCCACAAACAATGTTCCTCGGTATTTACTGTTCCGGACCAAAAGACGAAAAAAGAAAATGATTTTGTTGAGAACTAAGTGACTGTTGACTCTAGCAAGAGCCAGGACCACCACACCCATGGCTGACTGACCCAGCTGACAGTCGGTAAACACCCTGCCTCTGGTGGTGGTGTGTGTGTGTGTGTGTGTGTGTGTGTGATTATTTGTACCGTACGGGGAGGGAATTTCATACTGTTTGTGACTAATATTTGGGTGTTATGAGGAAAAGAGTTCTCTTTAAGACACTCGTGTTGCCCCGTCCCTTGATTTGTATATATTATTGTTATATATTTTATCATACATTGTCGTTGTCTCCCGCGTTAGCGAGGTAGTGCAAGGAAACAGCCGAAAGAATGGCCCAACCCACCCACATATACCCGCTCATATACATACCTCTACATATCAACGTATACATTATTATTAACCCGAAATATACATATATACACATGTACATATTCATACGTGCTTCCTTCATCCATTCCCGTCGCCACGCCGCCACACATGACGCTCATATACATACCTCTACATATCAAGTATACAAAAAATTTTCTTTTTTTTTTTTTTTTTATACAGACTATACATTTTATACACATGTACAATTATACGTGCTTCCTTCATCCATTCCCCCCGCCCCGCCGCCCCACATGACATGCCCCCCCCCCCAACCCCCCCCCCACCCCGCCCCCACCACCACCCCCACCCCCACCACCACCACCACCACCACCACCACCACCACCACCACCACCACCACCACCACCACCACCACCACCACCACCACCACCACCACCACCACCACCACCACCACCACCACCACCACCACCACCACCACCACCACCACCACCACCACCACCACCACCACCACCACCACCACCACCACCACCACCACCACCACCACCACCACCACCACCACCACCACCACCACCACCACCACCACCACCACCACCACCACCACCACCACCACCACCACCACCACCACCACCACCACCACCACCACCACCACCACCACCACCACCACCACCACCACCACCACCACCACCACCACCACCACCACCACCACCACCACCACCACCACCACCACCACCACCACCACCACCACCACCACCACCACCACCACCACCACCACCACCACCACCACCACCACCACCACCACCACCACCACCACCACCACCACCACCACCACCACCACCACCACCACCACCACCACCACCACCACCACCACCACCACCACCACCACCACCACCACCACCACCACCACCACCACCACCACCACCACCACCACCACCACCACCACCACCACCACCACCACCACCACCACCACCACCACCACCACCACCACCACCACCACCACCACCACCACCACCACCACCACCACCACCACCACCACCACCACCACCACCACCACCACCACCACCACCACCACCACCACCACCACCACCACCACCACCACCACCACCCCGCCTCCGCGCGATCTGGGTTAGCGCTAAGAAAAGACATGTCATGTATAATGCACCGAAACCACAGCTCCCTTTCCACATCCAGGCCCCATAGAATTTTCCATGGTTTACCCCACACGCTTCACATGCCCTGGTTCAATCCATTGACAGCACGTCGACCCAGGTATACCACATCGTTCCAGTTCACTCTATTCCTTGCACGCCTTTCACCCTCCTGTATGTTCAGGCCCCGATCGCTCAAAATCTTTTTCAAGCCATCTTTCCACCTCCAACTTGGTGTTCCACTTCTCCTCGTTCCCTCCACCTCTGACACATATGTCCTCTTTGTCAATCTTTCCTCACTCATTCTCTCCATGTGACCAAACCATTTCAAAGCACCCTCTTCTGCTCTCTCAACCACTTTCTTTTTATTACAACACATCTCTCTTACCCTTTCATTACTTACTCGATCAAACCACCTCACACCACATATTGTCCCCAAACATCTCATTTCCAGCACATCCACCCTCCTCCGTACAACTCTATCCATAGCCCACGCCTCGCAACCATACAACATTGTTGGAACCACTATTCCTTCAAACATACCCATTTTTGCTTTCCGAGATAATGTTCTCGACTTCCACACATTCTTCAACGCTCCCAGAACTTTCGCCCCCTCTTCCACCCTATGATTCACTTCCGCTTCCACAATTTTCCGAGTGATCAAGATATTCCTATGAGTCCACGGGGAAAATGAAACACGATAAGTTCCCAAGTGCGCTTTCGTGTAATAATCACATCATCAGGGGAGACACAAGAGAGAAATATAAGTCAGTTGATATACAACGAAGAGACGTTGCTAGGTCGCCATTTGGTAAACATGCGATTGTCTGATTGTCTGCATTTGTTCTGGTTCGGTAAAATTCTTTAGAGGAATATATATCATCAAGACCACTTTACACTTCCCTCCTTCTATATCTTTTTGATGGAGCATCTTCCAGTATTTCCCTAAAACTTTAAGCTGTCTCTTATCAAGAGAGCTAATCCTCCTCTTCCTCCTTTGTCTTCTCTTTCCATCTTTGTTACCATGTATCCATCTAGACGGAAGAGGCGAGCCTTATCTCTCTTGATAACTTTTGTCTCCGGAACAGTTAATGCTAGTCCATCTGTGTATTACTTTCAAGCTGACATTTCCAACACTTAACATTCCTGTGGTTTCTGTGACATCCATGTGGACTTCGTGATATTCCTTTGGTTTCTGTGACATTCCTGTGGACTTCGTGATATTCCTGTGGTCTCTGTGACATTCCTGTGGACTTCGTGATATTCCTGTGGTCTCTGTGACATTCCTGTGGACTTCGTGATATTCCTGTGGTCTCTGTGACATTCCTGTGGACTTCGTGATATTCCTTTGGTTTCTGTGACATTCCTGTGGACTTCGTGATATTCCTGTGGTTTCTGTGACATCCATGTGGACTTCGTGATATTCCTGTGGTTTCTGTGACATCCATGTGGACTTCGTGATATTCCTTTGGTTTCTGTGACATCCATGTGGACTTCGTGATATTCCTGTGGTTTCTGTGACATCCATGTGGACTTCGTGATATTCCTGTGGTTTCTGTGACATCCATGTGGACTTCGTGATATTCCTGTGGTTTCTGTGACATCCATGTGGACTTCGTGATATTCCTTTGGTTTCTGTGACATCCATGTGGACTTCGTGATATTCCTTTGGTTTCTGTGACATCCATGTGGACTTCGTGATATTCCTGTGGTTTCTGTGACATCCATGTGGACTTCGTGATATTCCTGTGGTTTCTGTGACATCCATGTGGACTTCGTGATATTCCTGTGGTTTCTGTGACATTCCTGTGGACTTCGTGATATTCCTTTGGTTTCTGTGACATCCATGTGGACTTCGTGATATTCCTGTGGTTTCTGTGACATTCCTGTGGACTTCGTGATATTCCTGTGGTTTCTGTGACATCCATGTGGACTTCGTGATATTCCTGTGGTTTCTGTGACATCCATGTGGACTTCGTGATATTCCTTTGGTTTCTGTGACATCCATGTGGACTTCGTGATATTCCTGTGGTTTCTGTGACATCCATGTGGACTTCGTGATATTCCTGTGGTTTCTGTGACATTCCTGTGGACTTCGTGATATTCCTGTGGTTTCTGTGACATCCATGTGGACTTCGTGATATTCCTTTGGTTTCTGTGACATCCATGTGGACTTCGTGATATTCCTGTGGTTTCTGTGACATCCATGTGGACTTCGTGATATTCCTGTGGTTTCTGTGACATCCATGTGGACTTCGTGATATTCCTTTGGTTTCTGTGACATCCATGTGGACTTCGTGATATTCCTTTGGTTTCTGTGACATCCATGTGGACTTCGTGATATTCCTTTGGTTTCTGTGACATCCATGTGGACTTCGTGATATTCCTGTGGTTTCTGTGACATTCCTGTGGACTTCGTGATATTCCTGTGGTTTCTGTGACATCCATGTGGACTTCGTGATATTCCTTTGGTTTCTGTGACATCCATGTGGACTTCGTGATATTCCTGTGGTTTCTGTGACATCCATGTGGACTTCGTGATATTCCTGTGGTTTCTGTGACATCCATGTGGACTTCGTGATATTCCTGTGGTTTCTGTGACATCCATGTGGACTTCGTGATATTCCTGTGGTTTCTGTGACATCCATGTGGACTTCGTGATATTCCTGTGGTTTCTGTGACATTCCTGTGGACTTCGTGATATTCCTGTGGTTTCTGTGACATTCCTGTGGACTTCGTGATATTCCTGTGGTTTCTGTGACATTCCTGTGACTTCGTGATATTCCTGTGGTTTCTGTGACATCCATGTGGACTTCGTGATATTCCTTTGGTTTCTGTGACATTCCTGTGACTTCGTGATATTCCTTTGGTTTCTGTGACATCCATGTGGACTTCGTGATATTCCTTTGGTTTCTGTGACATCCATGTGGACTTCGTGATATTCCTTTGGTTTCTGTGACATCCATGTGGACTTCGTGATATTCCTTTGGTTTCTGTGACATCCATGTGGACTTCGTGATATTCCTTTGGTTTCTGTGACATCCCTGTGGACTTCGTGATATTCCTTTGGTTTCTGTGACATTCCTGTGGACTTCGTGATATTCCTTTGGTTTCTGTGACATTCCTGTGGACTTCGTGATATTCCTTTGGTTTCTGTGACATTCCTGTGGACTTCGTGATATTCCTGTGGTTTCTGTGACATCCATGTGGACTTCGTGATATTCCTGTGGTTTCTGTGACATCCATGTGGACTTCGTGATATTCCTGTGGTTTCTGTGACATCCATGTGGACTTCGTGATATTCCTGTGGTTTCTGTGACATCCATGTGGACTTCGTGATATTCCTGTGGTTTCTGTGACATTCCTGTGGACTTCGTGATATTCCTTTGGTTTCTGTGACATCCATGTGGACTTCGTGATATTCCTTTGGTTTCTGTGACATCCATGTGGACTTCGTGATATTCCTGTGGTTTCTGTGACATTCCTGTGGACTTCGTGATAGTTTTTGCATTGTCAAATCCGGTTGATTAACGAGAAATCTGTAATGCTGTCTGTACGGTCTTTTTTGGGGGGCAGCAGACAGAAAACACCAGCGTCAGAATACGTACTTGTAAATAAAGTTTAGAATTCACAGAAATATGATATACCGGCAAATGAGCTTTTTCAAACTCTACGCTGGTGAAGTTCAAAAAAAAAACTCAAGTAAACTCCAAAATACGCGCAAATAAGTTGGTTTTAGATATATCCATGTAAACTTTAAAATCGAATACAAGCAAACTTTAATGTACACACAGGTAGACTTAAGAATACAGACAAGTTAAGTTAGAATTACACTTTGATAAACGTCAAAATACAGGCAAGTAAAGTTAAAAATTCACGTGGATCAGCATTAGAATACAGCCAAGTACAATTGAAAATACACGACTGTAAGGGTCAAAATATAGGCAAGTAAAGTTAAATGTACAGGTTAGATAAAGGTAGATATACAGGCAAGTAAAGTTAGAAACACACGTAAATAAACGTCAAAATACAGGCAAGTGAAATTAAAGAAAGAAGTAAACTCATCAAAATACAGTCAAGTAAAGTTTACAATACACGTGTGCAAACGTCAAATACAAGCAAATAAGAATGCAAGTAGAAAAACGACAAAATAAAGGCAAGTAAAGTTTAGAATACTCGTAAATAAAACGTCAAAATATAGGCAAGTAACTTTCATATTAAACACAAGCTTGAGTTTCTTTAAAGTGCATGGACGTAAACTTCAAAATGCCTGCGAGGATGTTTTAAGATGCACACAAGTAAACCATGAAACACGGGCAGGCAAACTGAGGGTAAACTGTGTTCTGCCCCGGGAATTTCCTAACTGAAATAATTCCGAGCGAATATGGTAGGAAAACGTGGGGTGTCTGTCCGGCGTATTTTCCCCCAGGAATATATAGGATAGCGAGAGTGAGAAGTGAGAGGGGGAGAGACTTGAAAGGGCAGACGAGAGAGAGAGAGAGAGAGAGAGAGAGAGAGAGAGAGAGAGAGAGAGAGAGAGAGAGAGAGAGAGAGAGAGAGAGAGTACCTACTAGCTAATACCTTTGACGATCATTTTGCTAAGAGGCAGGGCTAGCGCACAACACTCGCCGAGCGTCATGACTTACGTATGATACCGTTTCTCTCTACCGCCTACGCTCCTTACATTATCATAGACCCCTAGCTTCATCTAGGACTGTCTTCCACCATATAACAAGTCTTCTTCTGAATACTTCTGCAGTTGTTCCGTGCATGTTTATCACTTCTCCTGGTAACATATTGATTAGTCTTTTCATGTTTGTTTTTATGCAGGAATCGTATGTTCTTGTTTATGGTGTGATGTGGTTTGATCAACTGAGTAAGGAAAAGGTAAGGAGGATGCTTAATAAAAAGAGAGTGGTTGATAAAGCTGGTGTGCTGGACATAGGGAGAGAATGAGTATGGAAAGGTTGACAAAGTGGACATACATGTCAGAAGTGAAGGGAACAAGGAGAACAGGGAGACCAAATTAGAGATGGAAGAAAGCATTGGAAAAGATTTTAAGCAATCAGGTCTAAACATGCAGGAGGGTGAAAGGCGTGCATGGGATAGTGGATTGGAATGCTGTTATATACTGGGGTCAACGGGCTGTCAATTGACTGAACCAGGTCATGTGAAGCGTCCGGGATAAACCATGAAAAGGTCTGGTGGTTGTGGATAGGATGCTGTGGCTTTATTGTGTTACACATGACAGCTAGAGAATGGATGTGAGAGCGGATGTGGCCTTTCTTTCTTTGTACATAGCACTACATTGCCAACGCGGGAAACGGCGATCAAGTATTAAAATAATGCTACAATTCCATCGTAATTTTGTAAGCTTGATTCTCATGTTTCTTCCTAGTTGTAAGGTTTTTTAAGCCATTGTGTGTGCTTCACTTCCTTCTAGAGCTTGTTCGTTTTCTTTTAACCTTTTATCGATTGTGTTCGAGTGTTTCAGAAGTCTTTCTGACTTTATCACATCCGTTTGTTTGGTTGATGACCAAACTACACAACGTTCAGTTTTACTTCTTATGTATATACAATGAACTTTTTCATCAATGCCTTTTTGTCTCGTGATTTAGGTTCTCATAATTATCATACCACTCATCATTTTGTTTATGTTGACCCCTAGATCTTTGAGGTTAGTTTCGCTCTCTGTAACAGAGAGATATGGAGGATAAGAGATAAATGACTGATTGGGAGTGAGAGGTGTAAGCTCGAAAAGGAGAGGGATGATTGAGGTGAAAGCCGGAGATGGACGGATGTGAGACATGGCAATGGAGGAGGAAGAGGAATGAAAAGGGGTAAGAGGTGAAATCTGAAGAGAGAGAGTTAAGGGCCAGGAGAGATGATGGGTAAGAGCTAAAGGATGAAGATGGGTGAGAGGCGAAGAAGAAGAGAAGCGAGTGGTGGTAGACGAGGAGAGAGAAGGGGTCAAAAGTAAGAGCCAGAGAGGAAGAGAGAGAAGAGAGACAGGGAGGAAGAGGTGTGAGAGGTGAGAGCCTGACGGGGAGAGAAGCAAAATAGTGAGAGCCATTGGGGGAGAAGGGTGAGAGTAAGGGAGGAAGGGGGTGAGATGTGAGATCCGGGGGAGGGAGAGAGGTGAGAGGTGGAAACTCGGGAGCCTGACTGCAATATTGACAAGGGTCGCCGACCCGAAGGGAAAGAATGCTCACATTTAGTCCTTACTGAATTCAATATGTGAGAGTTGGCTGTCCTCTCCCACAACCGATCTCTCTCTCTCTCTCTCTCTCTCTCTCTCTCTCTCTCTCTCTCTCTCTCTCTCTCTCTCTCTCTCTCTCTCTCTCTCTCTCTCTCTCTCCAGTATGTGAGAGGTGGTCTTCGTCCTCGCTTACATCCCTCCTCCCCCAGGATGAGAGGTGGCCTTCCCCCTATCCAGCATGTGAGAGGTGACCGTCCTCTCCCGCTCCCTTCCTCTAGTATGTGGGAGATAACCACCCTTCTCCCTCCCCCAGTATGTGTGTAGGGTGGCTGGCCTCTTCCCCCCTCCCCAGCATGTGGCAGGCGACCACTCTCTTCCCCCTCCCCCGTCATGAGAGACGGAGGTAAATATGTTCTCTGCATTTGTTGCGATCTATACAGCAGGTTATCGAAAGATATCAGAGCCTTTACTTCGCTATCCTTTTCTTCTGTTGCTTTCAAGGGGACTGCCTCTTTTGCAGTAGTGTTAAGGCCAGACCATCCACGCTTGGTCTTTGACCTGTGTGGTCTGTATATCTGTGTAACTCTCAGAGAGAAGTACAGTGGATATGATATTTACCTTGCAAGAAAAGGTGGTTATCGAATGTATTGCCATTAAACCTTATTCTCCTAGGACACGTCTGAGGAAGCTGTGGTGCAGAAATTAGATTTCGTGGAAAAACAAAATGAGAATGTTACTCAGAAAATATGTAAGTTGAAATATTATAATGGCTGAGGTGGAGATGACAGTAAAGAAATGTGATCATCTTCAAGTTAATTAGGAATGATACAAAGTCTAAGATAACAGGAAACATAACGATTGCAGGAAATGACAGTAGGTTTAAAGTGTTACGTGACGATATGAAAGAAGAACTTAAACCTTAACCCTTGTTGAGGGTTCGTTGATTAGACGGTTGGATTTTTGCGGTAGGAAGAAAAATACGACGAGGCTGCTGTGCTGCCCTGATGCTAGGCTGCAAGACTTAACGCACAATAACCAAGATATCATAGCTAGGGACACTGCAGAAGACATCACTATTGCTGTCCAGGCTGGAACAAACAACATGGTTCAGTGTAGAGCAGAGGAAAATCGGGAGAAGTATAGAAGATTTAAAGGATTATCTAATGAAAGCCACAAGAAGGTGATGGTATTGGGGACTACTGCCCAGAATTTCTGGGATTTGTAGAAGAGCAGAGGACATTTGTAGGTTCGAGGAGGCTGACAAAATAAATTCGTGAGATGGGTTCATTGGAGCTCAGGCTTGCTTGCTAGAGATGGCCTGCATTCAAATGGGATTAGTATCATAAGGCTGAACAGGATTTTACATGATAGCAATTAGCAGGTATTCGCCAGCTGCAGAGCAAGAGCAGGTCATATCTAGGAAGTCGACTGTCGGACTGATCAATTGTGACCGCACTTGTTAAGTCAAGCGGCGTCCCAGGGGACCAGAATACAGGGGTTTGACCTCAGAGATCAGAGACGTAGTCATATTGACTCTCCGAGCGCAGCATTAACATTTCATATGCCAAAGCCAGAGGTATTAAGACGCATTGAGTGAACAGACTGACAACAACAACAGAAACCTTAATAAATTCCACAAAATTTCCACTAATCACCAGAGTTAGGAATTCCTGGATATAATGTGATCAATAAAGAAAGTCTACACAAGGCAGGAGATGGGGTCATGATAAACCTCTCAGAGAAACTTACAAGTAAAGTAGTAAAAGATTACGTTAATGGATGCGATTCAACGTAAAATGAATTAATGAACAAGTCCAAAATCATATTTCTGGTTGCGTATAACCTCCAACAGTGTGTAGAAAATGAAAGCGATTGAACGAGGATATCAGCTCGTTAGTAAATAACAAAGCAGCAATAACTGCAGGAGATTTAACGACCCCAGCACGAACCGGGATCTCTGGACGGATGACTGCGAGGGTAACAGACTAATTGATTCAACTGAAGATTGCTTTTTGAACTGAAAGATCCGCGACCCAACGAGAGGTAACACCATTTCAGGTTTAGTGATGTCCACAAAGAAAGATCAAAATAACGTTTGTGTATTCAGTGGAAATGTGTGAAACGATTTTGAAGTAAACATTATGACATCAAATTTTAGACACTAGAAGCAACACTGGATCAGGCACTTAGAAGTAAACACAGTCGAGGAGATATGAAGAAACTTCAAGAGAAGTTCAGCGTCCCTAGAAAGGTGAAGAGGAAGGTGGACAGAGATGGGAGGCACTTCCTGCGGCAACTGCTACTGTTCTGGGAAATATCCTATCAATAATTACCTGTTTGCACTTTACGGGGAAGGAGTTTCGCACTCATAGGACCCCATCTTCCCTATCCTCGTTCACTTTAATGCTATTCATCCATCACTCTTATATCTTTATAGAAAATTGCTGGATAAGATTCTTAGTCTTTCTAAGACTTGCTCACTTTTGACATCGTCATAAAAGACAAATGTTGAGATTAATGTTTTCTCTGTAGATCTTCCTCTACCATGATACCAGATCTGTGACGTCTACCCTTTCACAACAGCTCATATCTCTTAATTCTAGTGACCACCCTTGTTGGCACCCTTGTTGGCACCCTTCTTGGCTTCCTCTAAACCTTTCTCATTATTTCTGTTTATTTCTTTAAGTACAGTGTGTCCAAACTTGAGAGACGTATTCTAGCTTTGGTCTGATATGATAGATTTGCTTAAAATTCATTATTCATGTACATGAAAGCAAACATATTTGTGAGCAGGAAGCTTGTTCCCTTTTCTATTTTCCTAAGCTGGGACTCTGGCGACGGCTTATGAACTATGTCTACCCCTCAAGTTCATTACATACAGATTCCTGTGTATATGTACGGGAGTAAGATGTTTCTGACCACTGTGCAAAGTTATGTATGTATGTATGTATGTATGTATGTATATATGTATTCGTGCATAATTACGTGGGTCTCTTGAGTGTGTATGTGTGTGCATCTGTGTGTATGATTTTTTTCTACTACCAAACAACTTCTTAAACATCTCTATGCTGTCTGCATTTACGGTTAATCATTCAGTTCCATTCATCCACTTCACTTATATAAGTACTTCTCTGCTAGCAATCATCTTGTTCATTTTCATATCATAACCTCTGTTACATCTTTGCATCAGTCGAGGAATCTCTGCTGTTGACGTCATAGAACTAATTAAAAACACAGAGATTATGGTAAAGTCGAATCTTACTCTTCTCTCTTCAAGAGGAGGACATACGCGTGGTTAAAAAGCTCTATTTCCGTCCTCTGAACCGTCTCTCTTAGTTCTTTGTGTTTTCTAAGTACGTTGACCTCACTTGAGAAGCATATTCTAGTCATGTCCTGAGTTAGGATGTGAAGATGTTGCTGAATAATTCTTTCTCTATGTATTTGCATGCGATTCTCATATTTGGTGGCTCTGGCGATGGATTAAATACAACGTCGACTCCTCTCAAACACAGATTCCTGTAGCTTATATCCTGCTACACGATGTTCATATCAAGGCCTCCTGTCGCTATATCACCATCCTCAGTACGTTGCATTCACGAGTAATGAAAGTCATCAATCACGTCTCAGACTAACTCTGAACAGTGTCTAAGTTTCCTTGTAAGTTGATGCAGTCCACCTCACTCATCATTTTTCCTCGCGACTTTGGCATAAACCTCAAACTTGCACCCACCTCACTCATCATTTTCCTCGCGACTTTGGCATATATCAAACTTGCACCTTCCTCACTCATCATTTTTTCCTCGCGACTTTGGCATAAACCTCAAACTTGCACCTTCCTCACTCATCATTTTCCTCGCGACTTTGGCATATATCAAACTTGCACCCACCTCACTCATCATTTTCCCTCGCGACTTTGGCATACCTCAAACTTGCACCTTCCTCACTCATCATTTTCCTCGCGACTTTGGCATACCTCAAACTTGCACCTTCCTCACTCATTTTTCCCTCGCGACTTTGGCATAAACATCAAACTTACTCAGGTGCGAGTACGATCCCTCTGGCAATTCACTTCAGTAGATAGAGAAGAATCAGTAGCTCTAGTCTGGAGCCCTGTGGCACAACACTGGTGATGGCAACCCGTTCCGAGGAGCCTCCTATGACGTGCATCCTTGCTTCCTTTCAAATAAGGTAATCATCTGTTCGTCAATGGAGTCTATCCATCATTTCTGAAAATATCCAACTTCTTCATCAGCCTTCTGTGTGATGTAGTGACAAATGCTGTCTGATGCTCTAGATATGAATAATTTCTTCATCCTTCTCTTTTGTTCAAAACGGAGTTCACCTTTTCGTAGATGTCTAATTAGTATTATTCGCATGATGTCCTTTTCCCTTAATCCATCAAATTTCCCGCTTCAGCAGTTCCTCTTTGCAAGTAGTCATCAATTTGCTTTCTGGTTACTTCTGAGAGCATTTTACAAACCACACTCTTCAAGGAGATTGGTCGATCGTAGAGCGAGTGGTCGGTGGAAACAAGGTGTCTCTTTATCTCGGTCAAACTGAGTTTGATATTGTCTGCGTCATTGTGTTCGGTCACAGGTACATGATAATGGAACTTATTCTGAGTTGAAATATCAAGTAACATATCTCGCTTTGCCTTTGGACTATTCCCTTTGAGAAGATGATATTGCTTACAATATCTTAATTGAATATTCTGAAGAGGTAAAAAAAAAATGGCGTGAAAAATGTAGAAATTTTGATTTAAAAGCATAAAAAATTCATTCGTTTTTGCTTTGTTTTAATGTCGGTTTCATCGTTTTTGCTCATCATGGTAATGAGGACTCATGAAGAGGTCGAACTCTCGCTCGCAAGTGGTACAAATTAAAGTTGTGAAATATTCATTAGGTTTACCCACTAGAATACGCGCTGGAACAGATGTAGTTTCAGAAACTCTGTATGTTACCGGAAAAGACACACAGCTGAAACTGAATCATATGTAGGACGTATACAATGAAAATGCTCCGACCTGTCTGAAACATCAATTATAGAATCTGTCATCCAGTCACAGTACCAGGAACAGTTGTTGTTCGTTGTGGAGAGAGTACCCTCAGTTGTACTGGTTCCAAAGTGTGGATATCCTGCGTATATATATCAGGAATTCTCAGTCGAAAGATATTACTGAGAAACGCTAAGGATTATTTTAAGTTACAAGTTTCAGTCATCCTTCAAGGGTTCATACTCTGTACTGCTAGTTTTGCCTCTTTTTATCCTTGCATTTAGGCAATATCTATTTTCTTATTTTCCTATGTTAACCAATTAATTGCCATGTTTGTCTAAGTCGTTTGGTATTTCTATAAAAGGACCACAATGAAAATAAGTCTTACAACACTTTTATGTTTCTTCATCAATATTTCTATAAATAACTTTAATGTCGATCACATAAGTAACTTAACCTGTCTCCTACATCAAAGATAGTAACGATATTTGCCACCTTCTACTCCCTACGCACTTTACCTTCCTCTAGCGACATCTCAGCATTGCTAGGAGGGCCTACCAAGGGTGTCATGTGCGCACACATCTTCACCACATATTGGCAAGCTTTATCAAGACCATGAGACTTAAATCTCTCAAATTTCTTGAGTCTTCCTTTTATTTCCTTTCTAGGAATTCTAACGCTTCCCAAGACCTTCTCCGTATCCCATTTCACTGGTGTTAAGGCTGTAGTATCAATCTCCCACTGTGAAAATACTTTTGAATCTGTTAGTCCAGCTCCTCGCTTATTCTTACACCATCCTCTTCATCATCATCCCTATTATTCGCACGTGTAGATATGACTGTCTACGTGTGTGTGTGTGTGTGTGTGTGTGTGTGGGAGTGTTTAACAAGGTCATGTGTTTGCATTTGTGAATGTTTGTTTAGGCAAATTGATGTGTCGGTTAAATGATGAAAGTCATGAATCATTCATTGGCCGACTTGTTCCTTGATGAATCGGCCACTTTAGTCATTCGATCAGCTGATTGGTTGGTAGATCAGCTGATTAATGTTGTTATTGAACGCCCACCGGGTTCAGGAGGGGGAGGCAGTTAAGGTGTGGTGGTGTCACTACAACAGGTGAGGTGAGTGGTGTTGGCTCAGTCAGGCATACAGGAGAGGGGGTGAGTGGTAGCGAAGAATGCTGGTCCAGTGGGTGTGAGCTTTGCCCTGACCTCCGTTCCCCCGTCAGGAGACAAGGGTTTTATTGTGGAGCGAAAGTATATATATATATATATATATATATATATATATATATATATATATATATATATATATATGGGTGGATGTGTTGGAAATGAAGTGTTTGTGGACAATATGTTGTGTGAGATGGTTTGATCGAGTTAGTAATGAAAGGATATGAGAAATGTATAGTGATAGAAAGAGCGTGGTTGAGAAAACTGAAATGGTTGTGAAATGGTTTGGACACATGGAGACAATAAGTGAGCAAAGTTTGGCAGAAAGGTTGTGTCAAAAGTGGAGAACAGGGAGACCAAATTTGAGATAGGAGGATGGAGTGAAAAAGATTTTGAGCGATTGGGAACTAAACATGCAGGAAGGTGAAAGGCGTGCACGGGATAAAGTGAACTGGAACGATGTGATATACTGGAGTCGACATGAAGCGTCTGGCGTAAACTATAGAAAGGCCTGTGGGGCATGGCTTTGGATGGGAAACTGTGGTTTCAGTGCATTACACATGACAACTGGAGAATAGATGTGAGCGAATATGACCTTTCTTCGTCTGTTCCTGGTGCTACCTCGCTAACGCGGGAAATGGCGAATCTGTATAGAATATATATACATATATGTATGCGTGTATGTATATATATATATATATATATATATATATATATATATATATGAGAGAGAGAGAAATGTGTAACAGGATTTTAGTTGGAAGTAAAATACACATATAAATGTCTGTCATTTCAATATAGAAAGCGTTAGCTTTAACGAGGTAATAAAATCGCCAAAATTCACGCTATTTATAGATAGATAGATAGATAGATGAGAGAGAGAGAGAGAGAGAGAGAGAGAGAGAGAGAGAGAGAGAGAGAGAGAGAGAGAGAGAGAGAGAAAAAACATTAACATTTAATTTCAGCTCATTGCCAATTACATTTGTGAGGTCAAGGATCATGATGATCGGTACGGAGAACTCGCACTGACGAGGGGATAAAGGGTGGGGAGAAAGGTCGTTCAGTCTGATGATACGACATCTCGTGTGTCTCAGGTACTGGGAAGAATGGCGAAAGCGACCACGACAGCTCCCTGGCTGCCACAAGGAGCGCCTTACCTCCGTGACCACCACCAGCAACAACAACAACAACAACAACAACAACAACACGACGTTGAACTCCCAGATGACCTTGAGGTAGGTAGACACGTGTCCAGAATGCCCAGTACCAATTCAGGTCAAGTGTATTATAGACAAGACATAATCACTGGCATACCTAGTACTGTTGGTGACCACTGTTGTGTAATTCATCACTTTCTAAAACTTCTGGCACAAGTGAACCAGGCATGCCAAGCTCTCCAGCAGGTTTTATTGTGCATATATTATAAGGCTTGTGGAAATATTGACCCTTGTTTACGGGGGATAACTTTCAAGTTCATATGATGTATAACAGAGACATATTAGACTATATAATTTCTTACGACTTACACTTTGATATCTTTCACTTCTTCATTCCACGTCCTCTATGTCCACCCTCTCCCTTGCTCCCTTCGTCAGGCACATGTATCCTAAACTCTCTTCACTCATCCTCTCCACCTGCCCAAACCATTTCCCACTCCCAGATCAAATCTCCCAGTCGTACCAGCTTTAGACGACACAGCTCTCTTAAATGGTCATTCCTAAGAAAATCATTCGTTTTAACACCACAAATTCTCCTCGAGCATCTCGTTTCCACCACATATTATCTTTTCCACTTTTCAGTTTGGGTCGTATGGCTCGCACTAATACATACCAATCAAACATGACCATCTCTGTCCTCACATACTCTATTTCTTCGGTATAAAGTGGACGTAATTGCTTTCTTTGAAACAAAAAATTGGTTGTACTTCTATAATGCATAATGGCGAGGTATAGGGAAACAGCTGTCAATAACATTTACAAATCAGAATTCAGACCAAACCAAGTGTACAAGTAACCCCCTCTTGTGACTGATGTGTTTGCAAATGCAATACAACATCATCTCAACAACGGCTTGCTGATCTTTTATAGACTTATGATCCTTGTTTGCTTGTGAAATAGAAGTAGATACTGGTCAAATTTCGGCATTCACAGATACATGAAATCATTTATTGAAATTGCGTCACTAAAAGTAATTGAATGTTGGGTTGCTGAGTGTCTTTGCCATAAACCGAAAAATACTTTTTAATAATGCCTGGGAATATTGCATTATACATGCAGAGTGAGGACAACCCTATTGTAAGATAATTTCTGGAAACATGAAATCAGAAAAATTGTATCCCCAAAACTCTCAATTTTACACGAATTTTGCCGATTGTTAAACAGCCAATGTGGACGAAATTAAGTAAAGTACTTGATATTTTAACGGTCTTTTTATATTCTGATAACTAAAATAGGAAAATAAAGTGTAATGGAAAAGAAAAACAAGTGAAAAAAAAAGATTTTGAAAAATTATAATCTCGTTTTCTGTTTCTGATTCTTATTTCTATTTTGACCACTTGGGCACGATTCTCGCGCATGATGGTACGACTCGTGTATAAATAATGACTTAGATTTTGACCAGATCTCTAATGGTAAAGTCACAAGCCTGGCCAGGTCAACATATCCATTGATCGTACCTTCGCTCAAAAAATTTGGAAACAAAATAAAAAAAGAAAACTATCTCTTGCGCTATCTGGCATAACAGACATCTCAGGTCTTTGCATAGTATTGATGCCAAGTGTCGCGTCTTCCAGTGATATTTAGGGAGCTGTTTTCTTTTCTTTCTCAAACTTTATTTATTGAACAAGCCAACATACTTGTTTATATTCTTGTGTAATATTTCCAACTTTCCAGTTATTATTCTTCCTTTTTTAGAATAATGAAATGCCACTACTCATTTTCACCATCACAAAACAAACACAAAATCCAGTCCAATGTAGTTTAACAAAACGTTTCAGATTTTTTCAACCACTGTCAAGTGATCTTAAGAAGAGGTAAAGTTACAAATATTACAATGTAAAGTACAGAGCACAGGTAGCTGACCACAAACACTAAACACGATTGAGATTTCTTGCTATATATATATATATATATATATATATATATATATATATATATATATATATATTTTTTTTATTTTGCTTTGTCGCTGTCTCCCGCGTCAGCGAGGTAGCGCAAGGAAACAGACGAAAGAATGGCCCAACCCATCCACATACACATGTATATACATACACGTCCACACACGCAAATATACATACCTATACATCTCAACGAATACATATATATACACACACAGACATATACATATATACACATGTATATAATTCATACTGTCTGCCTTTATTCATTCCCATCGCCACCTCGCCACACATGAAATAACAACCCTCTCCCCCCTCATGTGTGCGAGGTAGCGCTAGGAGAAGACACCAAAGGCCCCTTTCGTTTGCACTCAGTCTCTAGCTGTCATGTAATAATGTACCGAAACCACAGCTCCCTTTCCACATCCAGACCCCACAGAACTTTCCATGGTTTACCCCAGACCCTTCACATGCCCTGGTTCAATCCATTGACAGCACGTCGACCCCGGTATACCACATCGTTCCAGTTCACTCTATTCCTTGCACGCCTTTCACCCTCCTGCATGTTCAGGCCCCGATCACACAAAATCTTTTTCACTCCATCTTTACACCTCCAATTTGGTCTCCCACTTCTCCTCGTTCCCTCCGCCTCTGATACATGCATCCTCCTTGTCAATCTTTCCTCACTCATTCTCTCCATGTGACCAAACCATTTCAAAACACCCTCTTCCGCTCTCTCAACCACACACTTTTTATTACCACACGTCTCTCTCACCCTTACATTACTTACTCGATCAAACCACCTCACACCACATATTGTCCTCAAACATCTCATTTCCAGAACATCCACCCTCCTCCGCACAACTCTATCCATAGCCCACGCCTCGCAACCAAACTACATTGTTGGAACCACTATTCTCTCAAACACCCATTTTTGCTTTCCGAGATAATGTTCTCGACTTCCACACATTCTTCAAGGCTCCCAAAATTTTCGCTCCCTCCCCCATCCTATGATCCACTTCCGCTTCCATGGTTCCATCCGCTGCCAAATCCACTCCCAGATATCTAAAACACTTTACTTCCTCCAGTTTTTCTCCATTCAGTCTTACCTCCCAATTGACTTGACCCTCAACCCTACTGTACCTAATAACCTTGCTCTTATTCACATTTACTCTCAACTTTCTTCTTCCACACACTTTACCAAACTCAGTCACCAGCTTCTGCAGTTTCTCACATGAATCAGCCACCAGCTCTGTATCATCAGCGAGCAACAACTGACTCGCTTCCCAAACTCTCTCATCAACAACAGACTGCATACTTGCCCCTCTTTCCAAAACTCTTGCATTCACCTCCCTAAGAACCCCATCCATAAACAAATTAAACAACCATGGAGACATCACACACCCCTGCCGTAAACCTACATTCACTGAGAACCAATCACTTTCCTCTCTTTCTACACGTACACATGCCTTACATCCTCGATAAAAACTTTTCACTGCTTCTAACAACTTGCCTCCCACACCATATATTCTTAATACCTTCCACAGAGCATCTCTATCAACTCTATCATATGCCTTCTCCAGATCCATAAATGCTACATACAAACCCATTTGCTTTTCTAAGTATTTCTCGCATACGTTCTTCAAAGCAAACACCTGATCCACACATCCTCTACCACATCCTCTATATATATATATATATATATATATATATATATATATATATATATATAGATAGATAGATAGATAGATAGATCGTGGAGAGTTGTAGCCCTCCATGCCTTCAGGATTATCATTGGTGGTTTCTCATATATCATGCCGGCATTGGCATTCGTGGTACTGTTAATGTTATAATAGTACTGCTGTTGGCAGTAATGATAATGCTGTTGATAGTTGTGGTACTGCTGTTGACAGTAGTGGTACTGCTGTCTGTCGGTAGTGGCACTACTGCTATCAGACGTGGTAATACTGTTATCAATATTGGTACTATTGTTATCTGTAGCGGTAATGCCATTATCAGCAGTGGTGCTGCCGGTGCAATACTTGCCATCATCTGTATTGCCACCATGTTATATCCACCACTTCATCACCGCTGTGCTCATATTTTCCCCTCCTCATGCCTTGCTTTCACTCCCTCCTCCTGCTTTATCATCCAGTCTCCATCTACGAAGATCAGAATCATGGGTGTGCAATGTCTCCTCCAGCAGGTCACCTCGTCATCTATCAACTGTTCTTACGTTACTTGATTTCTGTTTCCAGTAATACTTTTAAGCCGCTACAATAGATAAACTGGTTATAGACTGTTATCAGACCCTGCCATGTATGGCTCCCCTTTCCCTCCCTATTCTCCCTCTCTCCTCTTTCCTCTCCCTCACTGTCCAGGGTCTGAGCAGCAAGCGGAGTGTGTGGGAGATGATGGGGCACGTGCTACAAGCCACCACTAGCCACGGGTTCCGGCACTGCTGGACGTACCGTGGCACCGTCCGGGGTTTCATCTGGCTCCTGATCACCCTCATCCACGTGTACCTCCTCATAAATGCGATCAGCAACATCCTCCACCTCCTAGCCAGTGGAGAGGTGAAGTCACAGGTACGTATCGAGGGCTTAGAGAAGCGCCCCTTTCTAACGGAGTCATGCTGTCGTATGTGGTTGGAGACCTCGTGTGGTTTAGCCGTGTTGTCGTGTATTCTTGGAGACCTCGTGTGGTTTAGTTGTGTTGTCGTGTATGCTTGGAGACCTCGTGTGGTTTAGTCGTGTTGTCGTGTATGCTTGGAGACCTCGTGTGGTTTAGTCGTGTTGTCGTGTATGCTTGGAGACCTCGTGTGGTTTAGTCGTGTTGTCGTGTATGCTTGGAGACCTCGTTTGGTTTAGTCGTGTTGTCGTGTATGGTTGGAGACCTCGTGTGGTTTAGCCGTGTTGTCGTGTATGCTTGGAGACCTCGTGTGGTTTAGCCGTGTTGTCGTGTATGGTTGGAGACCTCGTGTGGTTTAGCCGTGTTGTCGTGTATGCTTGGGGACCTCGTGTGGTTTAGCCGTGTTGTCGTGTATGCTTGGAGACCTCGTTTGGTTTAGTCGTGTTGTCGTGTATGCTTGGAGACCTCGTGTGGTTTAGCCGTGTTGTCGTGTATGCTTGGAGACCTCGTGTGGTTTAGCCGTGTTGTCGTGTATGCTTGGAGACCTCGTGTGGTTTAGCCGTGTTGTCGTGTATGCTTGGAGACCTCGTGTGGTTTAGCCGTGTTGTCGTGTATGCTTGGAGACCTCGTGTGGTTTAGCCGTGTTGTCGTGTACACCACGGAAGTATACTCAACAATCACATAGATTTCTAACGTTTCATATAATATTAACTTTCACAGTTTTCTCTTCAGTTTGTTCCAGAGAAATCGCTACTCTGGTTCTATGAAGATATTTCTTTACATTCTTTCTTACAAGTTTCTGTCTTTGTTTCTTGTTATGGTCTCTGGCTGTTCTGTCATTGCAATTTTAGGAAAACTGTTCATCGTCGACAACCATCAATGGGATGTGATCAAGATGTCCTGTACTCTTTTCACTCCCATGATGGGCAATACTTAGCTTTGATTTCTCATCGTAACTAAGTTCATTTCGTTCTAGTATCTTTATAGACCATTTTCAAACATTTCTTAATGTTTCTTTAAGTGTAGTTTTCTAGATCCATCTCGATATACTCGGTAAATATACCTGAACATTTTCTAATCTCTGTGCCATTCCGATGTCTGTCAGCAGAGAGTTGGACTCCATTATTGTTTCCTTATAGACAGGACTCTGGTGACCAGTTAGGTACAATGTCGACTCCCAAATGTATCTCATACACACACTCACAGATTCCTGCAGCTTATTTCGTGCTAGGTAGTAATCGTATTACTCATTCACTGCATCCCATCCTCTTTGCATTGCTTTTACCTCAGTTGACTTTCAATAACCCTGTATAGCTTCCATGTATGTGTGTGTGTGTGTGTGTGTGTGTGTGTGTGTGTGTGTGTGTATTGTCCCTCGTACATGTGCAATCACACCTGGTCGACCATCCTGTTGCATCCTCTTACAGACGACGATGAATGGGGATGAGAAGATGGGACTCCAGCTGCCTTCCCTAGTGGTCTGCAACAGAGGCATCTTCTCCAAGGCCAAGCTCAGAGGTAAAGCAACATCTGTACCTCCAACTACACCTTCCCATCCTCATCTCCCCAACCCACACCATCACCAACCTCAAACGTCATCACACGCACACACACACACACACACATACACACACACACACACACACACACTTAACGGCCTCCATGGTATTATTGTTAGTGTTACTGACCATGAATCACACATTGGACTGACTCCTGAATGAAGCATTTGGCGCACACCCAACCCACATGTTCATCCTCCTTAGTCGATAATGAGAACCTGGCTTAGACATAGGCTTGTGTGTGTATGTATGAGTACATGCACGTAGGAATAAAGGAATGGTAATGATACATTCATACAAGATTAAGACACGGCAACATGAGTACAAAAGTCTCTCTATGATACACACATTGTAGTAACAAACAGTAATTGCAGGAGTATATATATATATATATATATATATATATATATATATATATATATATATATATATATATATATCCGCAAAGCTTTCACTACCTCTTCTCTGTTTACCAAATCATTTTCCCTAACCCTCTCACTTTGCACACCACCTCGACCAAAACACCCTATATCTGCCACTATATCATCAAACACATTCAACAAACCTTCAAAATACTCACTCCATCTCCTCACATCACCACTACTTGTTATCACCTCCCCATTTGCGCCCTTCACTGAAGTTCCCATTTGCTCCCTTGTCTTACGCACTTTATTTACCTCCTTCCAGAACATCTTTTTATTCTCCCTAAAATTTAATGATACTCTCTCACCCCAACTCTCATTTGCCCTTTTTTTTCACCTCTTGCACCTTTCTCTTGACCTCCTGTCTCTTTCTTTTATACATTTCCCACTCAATTGCATTTTTTCCCTGCAAAAATCGTCCAAATGCCTCTCTCTTCTTTTTCACTAATACTCTTACTTCTTCATCCCACCACTCACTACCCTTTCTAATCAACCCACCTCCCACTCTTCTCATGCCACAAGCATCTTTTGCGCAATCCATCACTGATTCCCTAAATACATCCCATTCCTCCCCCACTCCCCTTACTTCCATATATATATATATATATATATATATATATATATATATATATATATATATATATATATATATATATATATATATCAAACCACCTCACACCACACATTGTCCTCAAACATCTCATTTCCAGCACATCCATCCTCCTGCGAACAACTCTATCCATAGCCCACGCCTCGCAACCATACAACATTGTTGGAACCACTATTCCTTCAAACATACCCATTTTTGCTTTCCGGGATAATGTTCTCGACTTCCACACATTTTTCAAGGCTCCCAAAATTTTCGCCCCCTCCCCCACCCTATGCTGGAAATGAGATGTTTGAGGACAATGTGTGGTGTGAGGTGGTTTGATCGAGTAAGTAACGTAAGGGTAAGAGAGATGTGTGGAAATAAAAAGAGCGTGGTTGAGAGAGCAGAAGAGGGTGTTTTGAAATGGTTTGGGCACATGGAAGAATGAGTGAGGAAAGATTGACCAAGAGGATATATGTGTCGGAGGTGGAGGGAACGAGGAGAAGAGGGAGACCAAATTGGAGGTGGAAAGATGGAGTGAAAAGGATTTTGTGTGATCGGGGCCTGAACATGCAGGAGGGTGAAAGGAGGGCAAGGAATAGAGTGAATTGGAGCGATGTGGTATACAGGGGTTGACGTGCTGTCAGTGGATTGAATCAGGGCATGTGAAGCGTCCGGGGTAAACCATGGAAAGCTGTGTAGGTATGTATATTTGCGTGTGTGGACGTGTGTATGTACATGTGTATGGGGGGGGGTTGGGCCATTTCTTTCGTCTGTTTCCTTGCGCTACCTCGCAAACGCGGGAGACAACGACGAGGTATAAAAAAAAAAAAAAAAAAAAAAATATATATATATATATATATATTGTAATAATTTTATAAGTGGTAATCGTACCGTAGAAGGAGTTCAAATAATTTCTCGAAACTTTACTAGTAAAGAGCTTGTTTTCAAGGAGAAAACCAGCCTCACCAAGTGTAAACAATTCGCAAAGTTCCAGACCTAAACACCAGCACAAAGGTTTGCACATCCTCCTACCGTCAAAGCTAGAGATGAAACTGTCCTGGATGTTAAAGGGTAATGGTGGGTGGGGTAACTTGTGGTTAAGGGGAGGTTATGCAGAGGTGGTTTGCCACCCACTACACTTTCACTTTTCAACGGCCACGACAGCTTCTTCTCCAGCATGACGGCAGGAGGATGTACAAACCTTTGTGCTGGAGTTAGGATCTGAAACTTTGTGAATTGCTTACATCTGATGAGGTGGATTCAATGAATTATTTGAACTTGTACTGAGCGGGAAAAATCCTCACTTGAATCCCTTCTCTGTTCTTAAACCCCTTATAGCTCTTTGTGTTAACATTCTTGAAACTCCTCATGGTCCCTCCCATTAACACTCTTAAACCTCCTCTATAGTCCATCCCATTACAGCTCGTCAGCCTTCTAATGTCCTCCCATTTGACACTCTTGAATCCCTATAGTCCGTCTTAGTGATACTATTGTGCCTCGCAGTTCTTCCCTCTAATACTTCTGAACCATCTGTAGTCCCCTCTATTAACAACCTGGAGCCCCTCACAGTTCTTCCTATGGACACCCTCGAAACCTATCGTTCTTTCCAACTGACACCTTTGACATCCTTTAAACCTTTCCAACATTACCTGATTTCATTAAACCTTATCTAGATCCTCGTCGGAACACTCAAACCTTTTGCACTTTCCATTCACACCCTCAAACTCTTTTACCCATGGATTTCCTCATTAAACCTTTCATCATGGCCTCGTAGAATCACTAGTTCTTTAGTTCTTTCATCTCAAAAAAAAAACTCTGAATTTCATTTTTCTCCGACAGACATAAATCTAACTTTTCTCTTCCAGAACCAAAGTAATATCATGATGTCCTTTCAGACCTCCGAACTCTGCCCCTTTCAGACGAGCACGAATTCCTTTCTTCCCCATTTAGCCTCCGAAAGCCTACCCTTTACAACATAGAACTCGCAAAGTATCCGACCGACAACACCAAAGACTTACCTAGTTCCTCCTCAAAACTATCTAAACCACAGTCTGTGTGCCATATAACGCGCTTCAATAAGCCTTTCCTCCTCTCCCGTAGACTTGCAGGTGCCAGTGAATATATCCAATTACTTAATGGTGATGACCGGTTCACCGTTCCTCTTGAGGAGGGATGTTCTGTCGACAGAAGAGGGCCTCAGGTTCCTGGACGAGGCCTATACGTACATCCAGAACTTCTTGCAAGACCGCAACTTCACGTTTCCAGAGCTAATCGAAGCCTTGTCTCTAAGGTGAGGTACTACATGGGCTTGGAATGAGCCTGGTACCTCATGTAAGATACTACAGAGTCAGGGGTTGGTTTGGTACCCTAAGTGAAGTACTTCAGGGGCTGGGGTGGGGTCTGGTTTCTTAATAAAGTTATATGGTAACTAACATAGATGAATAATAACTATGATGATGGGTCGCTAGTGTTAGACAGTTGAATAAAGAAACGGCCAAATACCATCCCTGTTGGGTACTCCTTCATAAGGTATTTAGATACGGAGTTTTTTTTGGTGAGAATAGAAAAATGAAAGAATCTGGAAGACATACCTCGCAAGTACCAATACATAGAAAGGGGCGTGGTTAAAGACAGCATTGTTGTTATTCAGGAAGGGGATGACAACATGGAACAAGTAGGATCTGGAGATAAACATGACTAACAAAGAACACTTAAGAGTTCAAATGCCGCAGAGAAGTTGTGATAATGATTTATCCCCCTAGGTACAATGTAGGAGCTGAATGTGCAAATAGAATACTAGGTATCTGTGGTAGAAAAGCGAGCTTCTACAAGGCAGAAAGGGTTGATTACACTGATTACACTGGAGACTGGCATGCGTTTAAACTGGGTTGAATGGAAAACGGTGAGTAGGGTTTTAGACGACGGGAAACAGTGATTAAGTGAATGTAGGTTTGCGGCAGGGGTGTGTGATGTCTCCATGGTTGTTTGATTTGTTTATGGATGGGGTTGGTAGGGAGGTAAATGCAAGAGTTTTGGAAAGAGGGGCAAGTATGAAGTCTGTTGGGGATGAGAGAGCTTGGAAAGTGAGTCAGTTGTTGTTCGCTGATGATACAGCGCTGGTGGCTGATTCATGTGAGAAACTGCAGAAGCTGGTGACTGAGTTTGGTAAAGTGTGTGGAAGAAGAAAGTTAAGAGTAAATGTGAATAAGAGCAAGGTTATTAGGTACAGTAGGGTTGAGGGTCAAGTCAATTGGGAGGTGAGTTTGAATGGAGAAAAACTGGAGGAAGTGAAGTGTTTTAGATATCTGGGAGTGGATCTGGCAGCGGATGGAACCATGGGACCGGAAGTGGATCATAGGGTGGGGGAGGGGGCGAAAATTCTGGGGGCCTTGAAGAATGTGTGGAAGTCGAGAACATTATCTCGGAAAGCAAAAATGGGTATGTTTGAAGGAATAGTGGTTCCAACAATGTTGTATGGTTGCGAGGCGTGGGCTATGGATAGAGTTGTGCGCAGGAGGATGGATGTGCTGGAAATGAGATGTTTGAGGACAATGTGTGGTGTGAGGTGGTTTGATCGAGTGAGTAACGTAAGGGTAAGAGAGATGTGTGGAAATAAAAAGAGCGTGGTTGAGAGAGCAGAAGAGGGTGTTTTGAAATGGTTTGGGCACATGGAGAGAATGAGTGAGGAAAGATTGACCAAGAGGATATATGTGTCGGAGGTGGAGGGAACGAGGAGAAGAGGGAGACCAAATTGGAGGTGGAAAGATGGAGTGAAAAAGATTTTGTGTGATCGGGGCCTGAACATGCAGGAGGGTGAAAGGAGGGCAAGGAATAGAGTGAATTGGATCGATGTGGTATACCGGGGTTGACGTGCTGTCAGTGGATTGAATCAAGGCATGTGAAGCGTCTGGGGTAAACCATGGAAAGCTGTGTAGGTATGTATATTTGCGTGTGTGGACGTATGTATATACATGTGTATGGGGGTGGGTTGGGCCATTTCTTTCGTCTGTTTCCTTGCGCTACCTCGCAAACGCGGGAGACAGCGACAAAGTATATAAAAAAAAAAAAAAATATATATATACATATATATATATCTTTTTCTTTCTTTCATACTATTCGCCATTTCCCGCATTAGCAAGGTAGCATTAAGAACAGAGGACTGGGCCTTTGAGGGAATATCCTCACCTGGCCCCCTTCTCTGTTCCTTCTTTTGGAAAATTAAAAAAACGAGAGGGGAGGATTTCCAGCCACCCGCTCCCTCCCCTTTTAGCCGCCTTCTACAACATGCAGGGAATACGTGGGAAGTATTCTTTCTCCCCTATCCCCAGGGATATATATATATATATATATATATATATATATATATATATATATATATATATATATATATATATATACAAGTATGTATGTACGTATATCCTTCACCCCCTCACCAACTGATCATCATTCCTCTCATCCTAGTGTTGTTCACAGTCCCTTTCTTCCTGTGCTCCTTACCCCACCCAGGACACGAGATCACGACGCCACTCACCTAGATCACTCTCTCACCTGCGCAGCTGTGAGGACATTTTGGTCCAGTGCAGCTACGGCTCTCAGGCGTACAACTCGAGTGACTGCTGCATGTTTCTTGAGCCGATGACCACGATGCTGGGGAGGTGCTATACGATATACCTCAACAGCTCCTTCAGGCAGGTGAAGATGGATGAGTATTCCGGCGTGTCACTGATCCTCAGGGACGTCACGGAGCACGAGCCGGGTTGGTATCCTACAAGGGTGTCGAGGAGGGAGAGGGTAGGAATGAGAAGGATTGGGAAGGGCAGGTCTAAGGTAAACTTTTCTGTCAGAGGCTATGTTGCTACGAAATTTGTGTGCATGAACATTTTATATGATGGGGTAGTATGGGTGTGTGTGTGTGTGTGTGTGTGTACGTGTGTGTGTGTGTGTGTGTGTGTGTGTGTGTTTGATCACTTGTTTATACTGTACAGGGACAGGAGTTCCAAACTCTTGGGGCCCCAACTCTTGAACTTTTCTACTATTATAAAACTTTTTAAACTTTTGTGCGTTGTTTACAATCGCAATTTCATTACTCAATCTATTCTTTTTCATTCATTATTCTTATACTGTTAAAGCACTTCTTGATGTATTTTCTAACAATGTCTTTCTTATTTTCAAGCTATGTCCTCTGGTTGTTCTGTCTTTGCATTCTTCGAAGAATTGAATACTACTAACATCATCAAACTGGTTTATAGCTTGAAGATTGTGCTCAACTCGCTCATCACTCTTCTCTCTTCTATGGTGGGCAAAGTAATGCCATCTAAGTTCTCACTGTAACTCAGCTTTCTCTACTCTAGACGTATTTTCATTAGTTCTTTGCGCTGCTTCAAGGGAGGGGACCAAACTAGGGGAAGCACATTCTAGTTTTGGCTTAGTATACGTTGTGAACAACTTCCCTAACTAGTTTCTCAACCATACACTTCAGTGCGATTCTAACATGCTACGGTAACAGTTTATCTCTTTCACCGTTTCCCAGAGGTGGACCTCCAGCGGCAGTGGGTACAATGGTGATTTCCAAGTTCCTCTCGCACACAGATTCTTGCAGCTTTTTTATTCGTTTTCTTTGAGATGATAATTGTATCGAGACCCTCTTCGCCCTAACCTCATTGATTTGCATTAACTTAAGATGAATTTCATCAAACATGTAGCAGACTAACTTTGGAGATTGTCTAGGTTCCTTTGAAAGTTGATGCAATCTCCCTCATTTGTTTCTTCCTTCATCTCCTCAGCATCATCTGCAAACATATTCAGGTATGAATCCAAGACCTCTAGCAAGTCATTTACATAGATCAAGAGGAGCAAATGGTTCCAGGATTGAGTCTACGACATCTCGCTGATTACCCCAACCTATTTCTAGAAGGCTCCTCTGAAATGCGTTCATCTTTCCCTTCCAATAAGGAAATCTTTTACCCGACATGAGAATTTCCGCCTTATTTCTGCCTGAAAATTCAGTTTCTTCAATATCTTTGTGTATGATTTATCAAGTGCTTTCTGGCAGTCGAAGTGCAGATAATCCACCCAACTTCATCTTTTATCTAACACTTCTGGTGCTAGGGACATAGTGTCTTCCACTATGAAAGCATATCTTTACATCATCATCTACAACTCTTCCCTCTGAATCCTCAGACTGATTTGCTGTTCTTTGACAAAAACCGTCTGGTGAATACATAGAAAAGCTTTGGATTATTTCCTATCTTCTCAACGATTTCCTTTTCAAAGAATTTCTTTCTCCTGTTGCACAAATTGGTAACACACGTTAACGCGTTATTGATTTTCATAGAAAGTTAAGTTTAGTACTTTTTCGAGACATTATCAATCTATTTCTAGCTCAATATCTATATGCCTAGCACTGATGTAATCTATTCATGTAATCAAGTTTAAATAAAAAAATACAAAATATTGTGATAATCTATGAGTTCCCAAATCCACATATCTGTGCATGTGTACAACCGCTTCCATGTTCCTGTGTCGGTACATACTCGCATTGCCTGACTCTGCTTTTTATGCTGTGTCTGTAAGTTTGTTTGCGTGTCCGACTGTATGTCTGAGGATACATTTAAACACTAACAACATTTCACTTTATCACGATTAGGTAATACGTGTTCAGACGATCAAATCTGCAAGTTCATATATATATATTTTTCTTCGAGTTCCAAGTTTGTTTCCACAAAGTTCACAAAATATCAACTGATTGTATATTATGTCTATTGTGTGTATACACGACGTGAACCCCATAAATAAGCAAGCTTTCTCGGGTTGATCTCATTAAATTACATTAATTTTACTATCGTGTTCTAGATCAGGTAGAGGGCATTGGATTCAATCCCACACTGCAGGTACAAACACTATCTTGCATCTGTATCCCAACCCTGAACCAATATGTAACCCCATACTGCCAGCCAGTACCTAAGCTCTGCAACTGTTCAGTTTGTGACAGAGTTAAATCTCTTTGACCCTTAGCTTAGCCATGACACTAAGCCCCAGATTTCATGTTGCATCCCTAGCTGACCCTTGTGCTTCTTGCTTCTCCCCAAGAGATCCTGCCGGACATCCTAGACATCTCCCTCCTGGCCAAGACGGGTCTACAGGTGACCCTGATCAGCAACCTGACCCTGCCTCACTACCTGGTGTTGACCCAGGGCGACGTCATCATCCCTGGCACCTTCAACACCATGGAGGTCTTCTTCACCAAGGTACTAACTAGAGCGGGAGAGGAACGGAGGAATACATAGGATAGTCAGATGACAGAGGACTTAAAGACTGAGGTTATCTGCTGGAAGACTGTTACGGATCCTACATTCTTCATCTATATAGATGGAGACCAGATAGTAACGCAGAAGGTTCCTCCCCATCCACCACTACATATGAGGACGAGATAGTAATATAAAAGGGTGTTCCCTACCCATGACTGTAGACGAGGGTGGGATAGTAATACAGAAGACTCCTTCTCGCCCACCAACATAAATGAGGACGGATAGGAATGCAGAAGGCTCTTCCCCGCCAACCACTTTAGCTGAAAACAGGATAGTGAAGCAGAAAACACCTCGCTACCCACCACTGTAGATGAAGGCGGGATAGTAAACCAGAGGGCTCCTTCCCTCCCACCACTTTAGATGAAGACAGGATAGTGATGCAGAAGGTTCCTCCCCATCAACCACTATAGCTGTAGACGGGATAGTAAAGCAAAAGACACCTCCCTGCCCACCAGAGTAGATGAAAGCAGAATAGTAAAGCCACACTCTAGATAAGACACGATAGTAAAGCAGAAGGCATCATCCCACCACCACTGTAGCTGGAGACAGGATAGTAAAGCAGTCGGCACCTTATTCATCCACTCCGGTAGCTGAAAACAAGATATAGAGAAGAAGGTTCCTCCCTCACCCACCAACTTGAATGGAGACAGGACAGTAAAGCAGAAAGCACCTTCCCACCCACTACTGTAGACAGAGACAGGACAGTAAAGCATGATTATTCCTCCCCACCCATCAGTCTTCCGGTATATCAGCTGGCAGAATAAAACTGAGGAGCGCCATATAGTGTAGAGAAAGCAAAGTGACATGAAAGTTTTATAAGAAAGTTATAACGTGAAACACTGTCTCTTCTTATATCATAAGCCGGGTGACGTAGGGAAGATGCTCAAACATGAAAGGAAAAACGTTGAAATATGTGTATATCATAATTCTTGATTTTTGATGAGCGTTGGCTACCGATAACTTACATCATCAGAGTATTTGATTAGGTGAAGGGATGAGGAAGAAGACATAAATAAATTTCCATCAGTTCCTTTATATATACATATATATATATATATATATATATATATATATATATATATATATATATATATATATATATATATATATATACACACGTGTGTGTGTGTGTGTATGTGTGTTTGTATGTATGATATTCTTTTTTCATATATGTTAATTAATTCCCTCCTTAGCAGGGTAGCGCCAGGAAAACACGAAGAAATCGCTTCATTCACTCACATCTACCATCTAGCTGTCACGTGCACCAAAACCAGAACCCTCTATCCAAAACTAATCCCCACACACCATTCCGTTTTTCCCTCACACTTCAAATGCCCTGGTTCATCGTATTAACAGCATATCGTCTCCTGTATATCACATCTCTCCAACTCGCTCTATGTCCCGCACGCCTCACCCCTCTCCTGCATAATCAGGTAATGGGCCTTCGCAGAATCATTCACTCCGTCCTTCCACCTCTCTCCTTGGTTTCCCCTCCCCCCCCTTGTCCTTGTTCCCTCCACTTCCAACATATACCTAGTCAACCTCTCCTCACTCATCCTCTCCATTTATCCAAACCACTTCGGCGAACTCTCTTCAGCTCGTACATACTCCTCTTCCGACCATACGTCTCTCCTATCTATCAATGATTTCTTATCCGATCAACCCTCCTCACACCACATGTATTTTTAAGCTGTTCTCTGAGACTCGCGCATCTCATCTATACAGAACCGATGGGACTACTATACCATCAAATATACCCATTTTCTTTCTCCTTTTATAAATTCCTCCGTACGCCTACCGTATGTCTCGCATTTTGTTCCAATAGTTCCATTCGCTACCAGATCCTTTTCCTAGGCATCCAAAACACTCCCCATCCTCCAAGTTCATTTCAAACTCACACTCCAAACAACCTGTTTCTTTTCACTGCTAAACCTGATAAACTTGCTTTCATTCGCATTTACTCTCAAATTCCTCTTTTTGTACAGTCTCCCAAACTCAGAAACCCATTTCTACAGTGGACTTGAATCTACTTGAATCTGCCACCAGCATTGTGTCATCAGCAGACGACAATGACCCGCTTTCCATGCCTCCTCACCTCACTACAAACTGCATACCTGCCCTTATTTCCAAGACCCTTGCATTCACCCTCTTCACCACCCTATCCATAAAGAAACAGCCATGGTTCCTCCTGCCACAGACCCATCTTCACCTGGAGCCACTTATCCTCCTCTTTACCTATCCGCACACATGCTTTAACCTCTTCATTATAAGTCCGCATTGCCTCCAATAGCTTTCCTCCTACATCGTATATTCGCAGCACCTTCCGCAGAGCATCTTTATCAGCCCCAATCATATGCTTTTTCCATTATCAAAAATGCCAAACACAAATTCCTCTATTTCTCAAGAATTTCTCAAACACATTCTTCAATGCAAATAACTGATCCACACATCCTCTACTCATCCTAAAACCGCATTGTTCCTCCCGAGCCTGATTCTCTATGTATGTCATCACCCTTGTGGTCACCAGAGAGAGAGAGAGAGAGAGAGAGAGAGAGAGAGAGAGAGAGAGAGAGAGAGAAGGGGGGGGGGAGTTACCTTTAGCGAGGTTGTATCTTGGGAAGTACAGTCTCGTCAAAGAACTTCTTGCTCAAAAGAAATCCGCTGGAAGTAGCGGAGTCCTTCGGCTGCAGAAGCCTTCAGAAAGCTCCTTAGTAACACCAGAACTATTTCTTAGAAATACGCACCCGAAAGTGGCTGTTATTAACCCAATAAAATCAGCAAAATATTTTTATGTCTCTCTCTCTCTCTCTCTCTCTCTCTCTCTCTCTCTCTCTCTCTCTCTCTCTCTCTCTCTCTCTCTCTCTCTCTCTCTCTCTCTCTCTCTCTCTCTCTCTCTCTCTCTATCTATCTATCTATCTATCTATCTATCTAACTCTCTCCCTTAGACAGATCAGAGTGGCCTCAGGACGCTGCTGAACTGGCAGGAGCCACCGTGCATCCCCCCGAGTGCACTCAGCTACCAGCACAATCGCGAGGCCCTCCTCTACTCCTCCGTCAACTGCCAGTTGGCCGCCTCCTTCAAGTGCCTCTCCCTGGTGTGTCCTGACTGCATGCTCAACGGCCACTATGAACTCCAGAACAGTGAGTACATTACCGACTTCATGGCTCTTAGTGTTGCTAAGTATAACCTGTTTCGTCTAGAGCTCTCTGCCTGAACAAGACTTTCTAACCTTATATATACTATTCCTACCGCACTGAATCCTCTTCCTACTATATTCATCTCTTAAATCTATGTAATCCTTCTCCTCGGTTTTAAGAACATCCTTAGCGTTACTACACATGATTAACGTTCTACATAAAACTGCAGATTCTACTTACGTCGAAAATAGCAGTACAACTAACACAACTTTCTTCTACTTACGTCGTACGTAGCAGTACAGCTACCACAGTTCTCCCACGACTGTCCTTAAACTTTTCAATGAGAGCTTTATACCATTACCAGGATCTCCGACCTGCCAGTGACGTAATGTTAGTGCCTGATTAGACAGCAAATACATTCTCCTCGTTAGCGTCCGTAGCTATATATATATTGACCAAGAGGATATATGTGTCAGAGGTGGAGGGAACGAGGAGAAGTGGGAGACCAAATTGGAGGTGGAAAGATGGAGTGAAAAAGATTTTGAGTGATCAGGGCCTGAACATTCAGGACGGTGAAAGGCGTGCAAGGAATAGAGTGAATTGGAACGATGTCGTATACTGGGGTTGACGTACTGTCAATGGATTGAACCAGGGCATGTGAAGCGTCTGGGGTAAACCATGGAAAGTTCTGTGGGGCCTGGATGTGAAAAGGGAGCTGTGGTTTCGGTGCATTATTACATGACAGCTAGAGTCTGACTGTGAACGAATGGGGCCTTTGTTGTCGTTTCCTAGCGCTACCTCGCACACATGAGGGGGGAAGGGGTTGTTATTCCATGTGTGGCGAAGTGGCGATGGGAATGAATAAAGGCAGACAGTATGAATTATGTACATGTGTATATATGTATATGTCTGTGTGTATATATATATGTATACATTGAGATGTATAGGTATGTATATTTGCGTGTGTGGACGTGTATGTATATACATGTGTATGTGGGTGGGTCGGGCCTTTCTTTCGTCTGTTTCCTTGCGCTACCTCGCTAATGCGGGAGACAGCGACAAAGCAAAATAGATAAAAATAAATAAATATATATATATATATATATATATATATATATATATATATATATATATATATATATATATATATATATATATATATTCTATCATGTATTTCATATCCTCCAGCCTACCACATGGGTAACAATATCCTTTCTTTTTTGCTCGTATATTTACAAATCTTTGTTTT
Source organism: Panulirus ornatus (assembly GCF_036320965.1). Classification (NCBI taxonomy): domain Eukaryota; kingdom Metazoa; phylum Arthropoda; class Malacostraca; order Decapoda; family Palinuridae; genus Panulirus; species Panulirus ornatus. The sequence goes on from NC_092243.1 coordinate 56,077,597, forward strand.
GACGCCTGATCAGAGTCCCTAGCAAGAGAGAGAGTCCAGACTCATCTGTTTCACCTTCCAGCAACAGAATTTGTTACTAACCACTGTTCCTATATCTTTCCTCTCCTGCTGTAGGATTCCCACCAGGCCAGACTACCTGGAAATCCTCGCCACTTTCAAGCATCGTCTTCCCTCTTGATCATTCTAGTTTCCTATTTTCTGTTTAGGTCATTATCTCTACTTCCTTTTTCTTCAAGATGCATAGCATGTCACAAAACCTATACCTTGCCTCATCTTCACACACCATCATCCTACTGTTCATGTTCTCCATTTCTCTAGTTTCAATAATCTTAAAAAAACCCTCTTACTATATCATCACAAAGGAAACATAGCGCAAAATTTACCTTACATTACTGAGAAAAAAGATGAACTCACGGGAGCGTTCTAAGTAGGCGAGGCGACCTGTACCAGGCATCTCGATAATGATGCGTTGATCTCCGCTCGTCGATGATGATGATGATACGTTGATCTCCGCTCGTCGATGATGATGATGATACGTTGATCTCCGCTCGTCGATGATGATACGTTGATCTCCGCTCGTCGATGATGATGATGATACGTTGATCTCCGCTCGTCGATGATGATGATACGTTGATCTCCGCTCGCCGATGATAATGATACGTTGATCTCCGCTCGTCGATGATGATGATGATACGTTGATCTCCGCTCGTCGATGATAATGATACGTTGATCTCCGCTCGTCGATGATAATGATACGTTGATCTCCGCTCGTCGATGATGATGATACGTTGATCTCCGCTCGTCGATGATGATGATACGTTGATCTCCGCTCGCCGATGATGATGATGATACGTTGATCTCCGCTCGTCGATGATGATGATGATACGTTGATCTCCGCTCGTCGATGATGATGATGATACGTTGAGCTGATAAATAAACATCTAGTTTGTGGGAGATGACCATGAAGGAGAGAGGTGGTGAGGAAGCTGGGGAGAAATTGTTTGTTGTTGCGTGTGACTGTGGGGGAGAGAGAGGTGGGTGACAAAGACTGGAGAGATCTAGTGGTTGGGGAGATGAGAGTGTGGCAGTGAGAGACATGGTTGCTGGGGAAGCTACGTAAGTTATAGAGTTGCGAGGAAGAAATGAATAGAAGCGGTTCTTGGAAACATGGCTACTTGAGGAGTAAAGAAACTCTGGGAAAGACAAATAGTAAAGATGACTCGAAGAGAGAAGGAGGGAGGGGGGAGCTACGACTTAGCGGTTGGTATAGAATCATAAATCTTTTTATGGTCAATTGAAAACACACTTTTATATGGTATACCTCGGTCATTACAGCTACTTCACTTGCAATAAGCTTTTGATCTGATTACATAAGATTATCTAAGGGAAATGTATTCTCTGCAGGACCGCTTTTTTTTGTCTTTTTTTTAGGTATCGCGTTAAAGATGAATATGCAGTACATCATCTGTCAGGTGCCTGGGTGGTGGGTGGTGTACTCTGCCGCTCATCCTGAGGTCTTGTGTGTGTGTGTGTGTGTGTGTGTGTGTAGCTCCTAGACTCTCGACATAGTGAAGTATAAGGCCCCCCCCAACACACACACACACACACACACACACACACACACACAAACAAAACGAAGAAAATAGAGCACGGAATTTGATGAGGAAAAATCATATGCGTTGTAAAGTAATGGATAATAAAGAAAAAAGTAGAAAGAGAATGTGGAAAATATAACGACGAAACATAAATGCAAGAAATAATGGAAATAAGATTTTGAAGAAGGATGTACACAATACAGGAAGCATTACCAGTGTGTGATGATATAAGCACTTGGTCGGCATCTCTGCTGATTACTCCCCAGGGAGTAGCTCAGGCACTGCTGGAACCACAATGTATTAGAGTGTCGTCCACGGAACGCGCCACCCTCTCCTTCACTGCCCTGGAGACTGCAGTATACGAGAGTACACGAGAATTCAAAGGAATTCAAACAGCAACAGACTATTGGGTCCTTTGGAGGCTATTCATGATAGTGGAAGATATCAGAAACATAGATTAGTGTGGTACAAGTTAGAAGGTACGTAGATGATTCAAAGAGAATAATCTGGCAAATTGTCACTTTGACTAAGGAGGTTCAAGTAACGTTAAGTGGTGGACTTGAAGCGAAATAATAATGATCAAGTCTGTTCTTAAACGTATCTTTGTTTTGCCTTCAGCAACTCTGATTGGAAAATCGTTCCATATGTTAACAATCCTATTAAAAAGAAACATTACTTGGCCTCATTCGAGGTAAAACGTTTGTCCTACGAGTTTGTATCCATTACTGCGAGTGAAATCAGACGAAGCAAGTCATAAGTAGCTTAAGAGATCAAGGTTCTCAAACCCCTTTGATAATTTTAAATACTTGTATTGGATCACCTCTTAGCCTTCTCTTGTCTAAGCTAAATAGATTCAAGTCGTTTATTGTGCTCTCGTAAGATTTGTTTTTCAGCCCAGGAATCACCTTGTTAGCTCAACGCTGAACTCTCTCCATTCTATATGTTTTCTTATGTGGGAATGCCAAAACCGACTACAATATTCACGTTGTGGACAAACCAATGAAATGTAAAGAGTAAGGATGATTTCTGTGGACCTATATTCAAAGACCCTACCAATGAATTCTGGAATTTTGTTCGCTGTTCCAATGCACTTGGTTTTAGGTCGAGATTCTAACGCCCAGGTCGTTTTCCTTGTTTACATTTTGCAGTTAAACAGAATTTATACTGTAACTTATATTTTTGCTTTGCTACCAATATGTAAAACCTTCTACTCATCGATATCAAAATTCATTTGGCACTTATGAGCCCATTTCAACAGTTTGTCTTTATCAGTTTGGAGTTATAGACATTTCAGTTCATTTGTAGATCTATTTCCTAGCTTTGTATCATTAGCGAATTTTGATATTTTGCAATGCAGCCCATTATCGACATCATATACATGCATATATAAGAAAGAGAACTGGTCCCAAGGCTGATCCTTGTGGCACTCCACTTGTTACGTTTAACCATGATTAGGCTTGACCAGTAATTACAGCTCTTTTTAACGGCCACTTAACCAGTTTCCTATCCAATAAAGTATCAGTGCAATGTGACTTATTTCCTGCAGATAGCCTTTGTTGCGGAACCTTGTTGAATGTCTTTTTTTTTTTCTTACTTCTACTGCTGTACTTTCGTCATTGTATCATAAGCCAAATAAAGCAGTTTTGTTACACATGAGCGATTTCGTCGAAAACCTTGCTGAGAATCGTTTAATAAGTGGCAGTTCTCTATATGGTTTATAATTCTGCCTCGATTGATGGTTTCCATAAGTTTTCCAACTAAAGGTAGTAACTTGTTACCTTTTCTGAAAACTGGTGTTACAATGGTAAACTTCCATTCATCTGTAACATTTCTTGCAGCAAATGATTCATAAAAAAATGGCAGTCAAGGGCGTAACTATCTCATATTTCGTCTCTTTCATTGTCCTCGGATAAGATTTATAGGGACCTGTTGTTTCGTTATTTCATTTCGTTTATTGCTGATAGTATGTCTTCAGCTTTTATGTCATAATGTTGAAGAACGTATTCCTTTCTTATCAATTAAACTGGATTCGAGAGAAGGGTGTGTCTTCGATCGTAAATACAGATGCAAGAAAACTATTTTAAGATTTCTGTCATGGCTTTGTTGTCGTAAACTGTCACTACTTTCCGTAATTAATGGACCAGTTGACTGCATTAAGTTAGTCTCTTGCCTGTAGCATAACGGGAAATCTCCTTAGGGTTTCTTTAGCTATGTTCAGCAATTTTGACTTTTACTTTGTCGTATAACTCTTACTTTCTCACGCAAACTTACATAACTTAGCCTATCATGTTGGCTTTTCGTTTCTTTGAATTTCCTTATGAGTTACTGTCTCAGACAAAAGAAATTTTTTTTTCCACGTCGTTTTGAAGGCAGACCGTCTACTACGTATTGACTTGTGTGTTCCCCTACTACTTTGAAGGTTTTACTGAAACTTCTCCAAGTTAAGATTATTTCATTTTCATTGAACATATCATTTCAGGTTCGCCTGTCAAAAGCAGTTCGACAATCAATAGAAGTTGCATGTTTAAAATCAGATCTTTATTTTTTTCGCTACTGCTATGTTGGAAGCGACCTTAAAGGTAGTTCATCGGTGATCCCTTGTACCAAACTTCTATTCAACTTCAACATTGTTAACGAAATCCATATCTGTATTCAGAACTAAATCTATCTCCGTCACGAGTAGGTTTCTTGACTGATTAGATTAAGACCCCATCAAGCAAATTTAGGTAAAGTCTACCTCTGGCGTCTGTACGAAAGGCACATTAAGTAGTCCTTCTGTTATTTTCTGAAGAAACTTATCTTTAATATCCACAAATATGAAGTCGACATTATCAACGGCTACAACAGTATTTTGCTATGTGATTTGAACGAGTTTGGACAAAGAACAGGACATAGAAACTAGTTGCATGTTTCCGGTTCAGGTCGTAAGGGCTAGGACACGTAGACATCTCACTGAAGTAGCGGCCAGAATGATCTACGGTAACAAAATGATGATCCTGTGTGTACAAAAGCCAGTGACGTTCGACTAAACCCAATACATAGTTGGCTGTTCGGGGTAGTATGCTTTCAGGGAAATATGATACATATTATATCATACACAACAGAAAGCCGATCCTGTCCGTTGTCACGTAGAAGAATTTGACAGACGTACGATAACTAACGTCACTTACACAGTTGCCGATAATTTACTCATTTCCTTAGCAGGATAGATACTTATTGCTTCTAAGCTTATATCTTTTTAGAAAAATATGTAATTATCGACCAAGAAGGTTCTGTCTGCACTATTGGAAGTATGAAGAGGAAAAATAGGGTATTAGGGAGTGTGAGTAGCTGTCCTGGTGAACAATGGCATCGACCGTTCTCCAGAGCATCACCTTTGTAGGTGGTGAATACAGTTTGACACTGCGTAAATGAAAAGTAGAAAATATAGTCAGGGTAAATTCACGTTGCCGCTGCCCAAGTTTTCTTTAAATCCGTTAATCATCAGCAGACGAGAGTATGGACTGCTTTCTCCTGAAATGAAACAAATCACACACACACACACACACACACACACACACACACACACACAAGAAAAAGTCATCAGTTCATCATACGGTGGCACACAAGCTGGCCTTGTCCTTGGGCTCGTTTTTCTTCTTTTTGGACATGAAGTTCACATATCTGCCCTCTGCAGAAGGTAACCGGTGCAATCTGCTACTACCTGTACATAAAAAAAAAAAAAGGAGATGGAAGTAGCAACACAGCGAACGAAGAGGGATGGTCGAAGAGAGGTAATAACTTGAAAGTTTCTTAGACTCAAATTTTCATTTCCACTCTTAAGTCAAGAGGAGTGGACGAGGAGTTACCCCAGATAGGTTAACGTATTCCATACTGGGCAAAATAAACGCCTCTGGGTACGGAATAATTCCTCACAATATAGATCATAACGACAACTGTATGATGACCAGTGGTTTGGAGAAATAGATTCTTTGATGTTTATTATGTGCGATTTCCAGGATCGATTAGATAACGTGGTTGTACGCAATATGTCTGTTGTTGTTGTTGCAGGGTTGAATAGTAGTAGCTTTTTGAAGTTAAATAGTTGTAGGAAACAAGTGGTATCTGAAGAGAGATTATGTAGAAGATGTACTTCTATCTTAATTTTTTTTTTTGGGGGGGGGCATCGTTGAATTTAATTAGTGTACTGTTTAACGTTGGAATTAGTGAGAGTATTCCTCCGGCAGATGGGACGAGGCAGCAGCCATGTGGTATAGCAGAGGCAGCAGGCTGCATGGCCAGGCTCTTCACACTCCAAAGCAGCCCGTGGGACCGGGGATGCCTCCAAAGAAGTAAGATGACGGGGACGAAGTGATGGGAGGATGGATATGGGGACGGGTGAGACGAGAGGGGATTTGGAAGGAAACGAAAGTGGAAAGAGGGTGGTGAGGGACTATAAGGGTGAGAAGGTGAACTAAAAGAGGGTAAGATTATCCCTAAAAAGGGACTGGGGTTCAGGCCTGTGATGGATGTTCATCTTACATGATGATCCATGTACAGCACATCAAGTGGAATTTCATTTGTGTGCATCATGTCTTGCACACTTTCCAGGGATGTCTCAGGGTGTAAGCGCGTGACTCAGGTTTGGGTATTGTGAAGTTTTCACTTAAGTACCTTGAGTCCTTGCCATCGCCTATAAGTGTGTAAGGTGGTCACATGAGTTTTTTGTGTCCGTCCCTTTGTCCACAGATCTCCATGTGTGATGTGGTTTTCTGAGTGACTTGTGTTCCTTACTTTCCCCACAGGCACCCATGTGTGAGGTGGTCATGTGAGTACCTTGTGTGCCAGCCATTGTTCACAGGTACCCGTGTGTGAGACGGCCACGTCGCTGCCTTGCGTCTTTCCCATCGTCCACATGTCACCGGGTATTAGAAGGATAAGTGACTTGTGTCCCTCCCACTGTTTAAAGAGTTGCATAACAGCAGGAACAAACACCTGACATTTCTATCTACCACCAAGTATACACATGGGGTTGGATCTTTACCTTATCCACATGAATAAATGAAGTTCCTAGAAATACCAAAGAATGATAAACAGAAGCAGAAACATCATTCTTACGATGAGAAAAGTCAAATGATCATGTTCATCAGATTGCAAGTGTTGCATGATTTCCTTCCACTGTTCACAACTCATCTCTGAGAGATTATATGTGTGGCTTGAGTTCCTTCCGCCCCACCGTTCACATGTTAGCTCCCTCAGGTGGTAGGATGTTTGGCATGAGGCCCCCCATCGTTCATAGGTCATCTCCGTCAGTTAGTACGCGTGGCTTGCCACGCAGCGCACCACAGCAAACTTCATTATCTGATGTCCTTACGAGAGTTCCTACGTCTTCCCCCTTGCTCATTTCCCTCAGTGCGTCAGGGACTGAAGTGTGACTTGACTGTGTCTCCCTGACGCAGTTATGGACATTTGCGTGCGGGTGTGCGAGGAGCAAGAGTACGTGCACACCACCGTCGTCGGAAACATTCCTAAGCACCTCCTGCAGCACCTCAACCAGCAATTCCAGCTCCAAGATCAGTGAGTCCTCTATACCACACTACTGTGAGTCCTTTCCACCACACTAGTGTGGATCCTCTCCACCACACTACTGTGAGTCCTCTCCACCATGGTAGTGTGGGTCCTCTTCACCACAGCACTGTGGGTCCTCTCCACTATAACACTGAGGATCGTCTCCACCACACCACTGTGGGTCCTCTCCTCCACACTACTGTGGGTTCCCTCCACCACAATATTGTGGCTCATCTCCACCACACTACTGTGGGTCTTCTCCACTACAATACCTTGGTTAATCCCCACCACACTACTATGTGTCTTTTCCACCACACTTCACACTTGTGTAAGTTTTCTTTACTATTTAGCACCCTTCCTACCGCACTCCTCCTTCGTAATCGCTCCTTTCTATAAGCCTTCTTCTTTCTCTTCCATCTTCATCTTCTGTCTACTTTATTCCTTTATTCTCTTCTTCCGTCTCATTCCTCATCCTCTCATACTCTATGCCTTATACCGACTTTTTACTTTTCTATTATCTCTCTTCTCTCTTTTCTTCTTTTAACTATCCCCTTTCCTCTCCTCTTCCCCTCCTTATCCTTTTTCTTCCCTCGTTTGTCTACTATTCCACCTCCTCTTTTCCCATCATTAGCTGCCTCTTCCTTTCCCTGCTTCGTACCCGTTTCCCCGCCTGAGCCCAAACGTACCCTCATTTTCTTTAGTACGGGGAGATGAGTGCTTCCCGGGCTATCAAGTGACGAGGGAATATTACATCCACAACCTGTCTGCCTCCTGCTAGGCCCCACTAAACTGGGGTAAAAACAGGTACCTGAATCTTGTTATGTATGTAAATGAATTGAAGTGGTATTTTGCAATGACCCTGTGGTACCCTTCCGTGACGCTAGGGGTAACTTTTGTATCTAAGACAAAGGAATAAAGTTATTAGAGGAATTCAAACATCAACAGACCATTGGGTTCCTTTCGAGGCTATTGGTGAAGGTGGAAGAGCTCACAGAAACTCATAGATTAGTGTATTGAGGATAAAAAGGCCTATAGGGACTATAAAGTCAGCAAACTGAATTGGTAATTTTGCAGTGACGTTTACGAAGTAGAGGGACTTGATCTCTGAGCATCGACAGCTTACGATATGTCGAGGGAGGGAGGGGGAGAGTCGCTAACTTATGTCAAGTTTTCTAAGATTTGTAGCTATCGTTGTCAAGCGCCAGAGCTCTGAAGTTCGTGGTATCAACAACATTAAAAGCTAGACTTTGAGACTCAGAAGTTCTCTTCTTAATGTATTTGATCCTTTCATGTATAACGTAGCAGAAAATGCAAATAGTTTCCCTACTGTTTTTGTAAAGGTCAGATTTAACAGAAGCACCTGGGATCAGAAGAACGAGCTAAGACCAGGAGAAATAGAACCAAAAAATTGATAATTTCTTTTTCTAGATCCGAGTGAGGAAACGTGTTATCGTACCTCAAGTTCCTATATGTACAATGTCAAATAGAGACCTCTTCCTTTTTTTATGCTACAGAGGCCGGTGAAACCCTGGAGGTTTCTTGGTTATCTTTATCATTCTGGAGGAGTTTTGTGCCTGCACTGGCTCCGTATGCTTTCTAGCTTTCGGATGCAGTTGTTTAATCATCATTATCATTATTATTATTATCATTACTATCATTATTATTATCATCATTATCATTATTATCATTATTATCATTATCATTATTATTATTATCATTATCATCATCATTACTATTATCATTTCTATTATCACTAATATTATGGTTGTTATTGTTGTTAATGATGTACACCGTGGCAGACCAGACCCGACTGAACGGTGTCTTGTGCCTGCAGGCACCTGGTGTCGGTGGTGACCGTGTTCTACCCTGCATTCCAGTACCGCCTCATCACCCTCTATAGGGAGAAGCTGCTGGACATCATCAGTAAGTGCAGGGAGAAGGAGGGTGATGGAAGGTCAGGGAGGAGGAGGATTGGGAGGGAGTGGTCGAAATAGAGGATGGAGGGAAGGGAATAGAGGTTAAGGAAGGAATATGACTGAAGAATTAGGAATGAGAGAAAGGAAGGAAGAATGAAAGACAAGATAAAGAGGAGAGATAGTAGGAAAAAAACGGGAAAAAAAAAAAATTATGAAAGGTTAAAAAAAGGATACAGAGTCACATGCAAACAGATGACACAGACCCTTTATCCTTCTGCAGGTAACCTGGGAGGCGTCATGGGCCTCTTCCTTGGCGCCAGTCTCATCTCTCTCCTGGAGGTCCTCGTCTTCTCCAGCCTCGCCTGCCGTGCCCTGTGGGGCAAACTGCGACGACTCTAGCCACCTCCCTCTGCCCGGCCTGTCCATGAACGGGAATCACGGAAACAACATTTGTATTCTTAGGACGATTGTAAGCACCGCTTCCTCACTGTCTCTCATTTGGCGAGTATGGAGGCACCAGTTCTCCACTTGACTAATGCCAGTATATCCGTTGCATAGAAAGTAAATTGCTAACGTTCTCTATCCTAGAAAGCACAGGATACCAGTCCCTCATCCTGAAACTGTATATGATAGTCTACCCAGAACGTGCAGAGATGCTAGTCCCTCACACAGAAAACAGAGATTCCAATGACTTACATCGGAAAGTAAGGTGGTGCCAGTCTCACACCTTGAGGAGTACCAAGGTAACAATCCACCTTAAACACATGGTGTCAGACCCTCACTTGTTGGAAGTTAGAAGCATGAGTCTCTTATGTGTAAATCTAGATGCACAGTAGTCCTTCACTTAGATATTGTAGATTTTCCCTCATTGTGAGGTACCAGTCCTTGGGGGTATTTCCCCTCCTAGTGAGGTACCAATCATTGAGGTATTTCCCCTCATAGTGAGGTACCAGTCCTTGGGGGTATTTCCCCTCCTAGTGAGGTACCAATCATTGAGGTATTTCCCCTCATAGTGAGGTACCAGTCCTTGGGGGTATTTCCCCTCCTAGTGAGGTACCAATCATTGAGGTATTTCCCCTCATAGTGAGGTACCAGTCCTAGGGGGTATTTACCCTCCTAGTGAGGTACCAATCATTGAGGGATTTCCCCTCATAGTGAGGTACCAGTCCTTGGGGTACCATTTCCGTATCTGTAGAAAGCACAGAAGCACCGTAGTCACTCATCTAAATAATAGAACAGAAGCATCATTCCCTTTACATAGAAGAATGAAGACCCCAGTTAGGTAACTTAGAAAGCAGACACCTGTCTAACTCGTGAAGAAGAAAGGTTTCTTAGTAAAATTCATCTGTTAACAAGTGGTGATTCGGATGATTGTGGTGGACCAGTAATATAGATTCATGTGCATGAATATGGATCAATTAAATGACGATAGATTATTCGGTTTTTATCTCTTTGAAGTATTTGTATGTCTTTCTGATCTTACCACACTAATCAAGGAGTCTATGATCTCTTATGCTTTCACAAACAGCCTCGTTAGGACCCAGTGGTCTGTTGTTGTTTGAAATGTTTTGTGTTCATGTGTATTTGCGTCTTGAATGTGCTTTCCACTGAAGAGTCAACCAATTTTAGAAAGTCTCATTTCTTGAACCATTTGTGTACTGGGCTACGACCCTTGGCTATGCTGGCTATGCTACTCAAGCATTGTACCGTCGTGTTCAAGGATTGTACGTCGTGTTTAGGGCTCTACTGTCGTGCTCAAGAGCCGTGTCATCATGCTCAAGGGTCTACTGTCGTGCTCAAGAGCCGTTCGTCGTGCTCAAGGTGTAAAGTACACGTTTGAATCTATGTAAACCAACTCTGTTTTCAAGACTTTATATACTTAAACGGCGTATAATTGACACAAAATTTTTTACTAACCTACACAGTAAGAAAACTGGACACCAGAAATAAACTTGTACACAAGGTATCTATAAAGACATATATGCAGAAGACTAAAAACATGTCTTTTCCTCTGAGAATACTTTTTTGTGAGCAGACGCGTGTTAACCCGTCTTACCCTGTCTATAAATGACAAAGATTGTTGTTCGCTGATGATACAGCGCTGGTGGCTGATTCGGGTGAGAATTTGCAGAATTTGGTGACTGGGTCTCGTAAAGTGTGTGAAAGAAGAAAGTTGGAAGTAAATGTGAATAAGAGCAAGATTATTAGGTACAGTAGGGTTGAGAGACAAGTTAACTGGGAGGTAAGTTTGAATGGAGAAAAACTAGAGAAAGTGAAGTGTTTTAGATATCTGGGAGTGGCCTTAGCAGCGGATGGAACCATGGAAGAGGAAGTGAGTCATAGGGTGGGGGAGGGAGCGAAGATTCTCGGAAGAATTCTTGAAGAATTTGTGGAAGGTGAGAACGTTATCTCGGAGAGCAAAATTGGGTATGTTCGAAGGAATAGTGGTTCCAACAATAATATATGATTGCGAGGCATGGGCTCTAGATAGGGTTGTGCGGAGTAGGGTGGATGTGTTGGAAATTAAATGTTTGTAGACAAAATGTGGTGTGACGTGGATTGATCGAGAAAGTATTGAAAGGATAAGAGAGATGTGTGGTAATAAAGTGAGTGTGGTTGAGAGAGCAGAAGAGGGTGTGTTGACCTGGTTTGGTCACATGGAAAGAATGAGTGAGAAAAGATTGACAAAGAGGATATATATGTCAGAGGTGGAGGGAAGAAGGAGAAGCGGGAGACCAAATTGGAGGTGGAAGGATGGAGTGAAAAAGATTTTGAGCGATCGGGGCATGAACATACAAGAGGGTGAAAGGCGTGCAAGGAATAGAGTGAAATGGAATGATGTGGAATGATGTGCTGTCAATGGATTGAACCAGGGCATGTGAAGCGTCTTAGGTAAACCATGGAAAGGTCTGTGGGGCCTGAATGTAGAAAGGAAACTGTGGTTTCGGTGCCTTGCACATGACAGCTAGAGACTGAGTGTGAACGATGTAGCTTTTTTTCGTTTGTTCCTGACGCTACCTCGCTGGAAGGAAGGGATGGGGGATGCAATTGCGTGTGTGGTAGGGTAGCGATGTGATTATTACACGAAAGTGCACTTGGGAACTTATGGTGTTTCATTTTCACCGTGGACTCATAGGAATATATATATATATATATATATATATATATATATATATATATATATATATATATATATATATATATATATATATTCCCTGGGGATAGGGGACAAAGAATACTTCCCACGTATTCCCTGCGTGTCGTAAAAGGCGACTAAAAGGGGAGGGAGCGGGGGGCTGGAAATCCTCCCCTCTCGTTTTTTTTCTTTTTAATTTTCCAAAAGAAGGAACAGAGAATTGGGCCAGGTGAGGGTATTCCCTCAAAGGCCCAGTCCTCTGTTCTTAACGCTACCTCGCTAATGCGGGAAATGGCGAACAGTTTGAAAGAAGAAAAGAAATATATATATATATATATATATATATATATATATATATATATATATATATATATATATATATATATAGTGAAGAAACCCCAGAATTGAGAGAGAAACTCAAGGTATATTTCTAAGGTAGTTATTATTAGGAAATGCATCAAATTCTCAAAATTCAGAAAAAAGACTGCTAATTCAAAGTTTTGCATGTATGAGTCCAATATTTATTCATCTTTTATTATCATCGTTATTATCATTATCATTATCATTATTATTAGCATTATTATTATTATCGTTAGTATTATTGTTATCATTATTATTATCATTCCTAAAGTCCGACGTGTTTTCTCCCGACTCTTTTCTTTATTTGTATAGGGGAGTTTATGAGAAAGAAAATGGAAGCAGGTAAGCGTTGAACCAGAGACTATTACATATGTATCTCATAATGTTAGGTTCGAGAAAGAGCAACAAGAAACCCGTTGGTTTAACCTAATGCTAATGAGTTTGAAGTATTGTTTCAACGTCATCAACTACTTAAGTTAAAATTGTTTCTTGGCTGCTTTCCTCCCGTGGCCGCTTAGATGTCATAATTCACCCTTAATGTGTTCCGCTCGCTTGTGGTAGAAAATGGGCGACTGTAGTAGTATATCGACGTCCGGACCTGAATAAGTCATAAGACGGAGGGTATATAGAGCAGGTTCTCTCTCACTAAATACTGCTGGGTCGATATTCATCAACTCTGACGTTATGTTCGAGGCTTCTGGTGTCTTGTCTTCCCTCCACTCAACACAACAATGAAATACGTAAAGTGAGGAAAGATTATAACGTTAGTGTTGCTGTTAAGACACAGCAAGTGCCAGTAGTCACATTACAAACCTACATCGCTTTAAGGTTAAGACAACAGTAAACTATTTTCTATGAATTATGAACAAAGGACAGAGTGAATTATGGCGTTGATATTAACCAGTGACAGTATATAATGGACCTTCGTGGTGTAACGGTTAGCATACCTTGACCGTGAGGCATTCGCGGGACGCCCAGGGTCGAGCGCATAGTTCGAATCCTGGTTGCGGCAGTCTGTCTACAATCAACTCAGCTGTTTATTCACCCTTAGGGGTTGGTCGATAAAATGAGTACCTAACTCAGGCCAGGGTATATATATATATATATATATATATATATATATATATATATATACATATGAACAAAGTGCATAGGAACGCGCACCTTCATAGAACATACAAACCTCCAACAGCCAGGATCGAACCCTGGACCCCTGTGCAACAGGCGGGAATGCTACCGCCCATAGGCCCATGTTATATATATATATATATATATATATATATATATATATATATATATATATATATATATATATATATATCGCTCCCTCGCAGGCGAGGGAGACAGCGACAAAGCAAAATAAATAAAAATGATAAAATATATATATATATATATATTTATATAGTAACGGACATAGTTCGGGCAAAACACGTCCTAGTCAGGGAGATATGAATATGGAATATAAGAAAACTGAGAAATGAATCAGATCGCCTTAGGTAGTTGTAGACTTAACCTTTAAAGATGGAAAACCTAATAGAAAGAAAGAAAGATGGAAGAAGGGACAGAATTCTACAGCTTCGGTGCTCGAGGGACGACGTATCGTAATAGTTTACCCTCGTGTTGCTGTTCTTCACACAGCAACTGTAGATAGAAAACACCTATTCGCTTGCCATGGGTCGATGCTTCGACCTCATTGATATACGCAGACGGCTTGAGAAAGTATATCTGTCAAATAGCTGAAAAACGACTCATGTTAATCACTTTCCTTTACATTTGGGTATTAACATGTCTGTATGCTGAAGGGACTGACAATGAGTTTTTTTTTTATATGTCTTGCATTTGGAATTTCTACTGTGTTATCGTTTATGTTGCAAGTCCTTAACGAACACAAGGGCAAACAACCACGTATGGTATAAAACCTGATTTGAATTGAAACTATTTTCGGCCTTATGTCCCTGAGCAAAGTTATGTTAGTTATGGTTACATTAGCTCACAAGTGCACGTCCTGCATGGTGTCGCTACGTTCTAAAGTACGATATTGTGGAGGTCAGCTGTCCGCCCTCTGCTACTTACGAAGTTTCCATCAGTTGTTGTTGCTTTCGAACGATTATAATTCTCTTCTGCACACGTAAGAATAGATGAGGTAGGTAAGATAGGTAAGATGCCACCTATACAAGAATTAACATGGATCTTGGGAAATGAGGTAGTCTTACAAACCTATAAGACTCATATGAATGTATAATCTCTATTTGGAAGGTTGAGTGTACTGTGTGTTGCTGGTAGCGATTTTATTTTTTAGATTTAGCAACACCACACAAAGATGCTGGGAAATAAGGGAGATCTTCAGATGGGAATGAAGAGGATGCATTTTAGATTAGGATAGAATGCAAGTTATATAGAATTAAGGATTTTGTCTTTTTTGGGGGGGATTCTGACATTTCGTTCCCTTGAAAATTGCTGTGTATCCAGGATCTTTGTTGATACATAACGTTGCTGAATCTAGCTCACTGAAAGAGATCTGTTTATGCAGCAGATCACAAGAGGGAAACATGATAGATACACAGCAAATAACCCCCGGTCATGGTTGCAAGGATGACAAAACTCTAGGAATTAAGGAGACTTAACACAAGCATTGCTGTCGGCCAGTTGACCCTCGGTTCGCGCCAAATATTGACTTTCCCGCGCTAATCAGTCAGCGTCGTCGGGCCAGTTGGCGCGGGAGCAACTCGAAAACATTAGTCGAACGGTGTTGTGTCGATGTTCGTGTTAATTTAGGCATCGATTTACATAAAGTTGAGCGGACACGTTAAATATCAACAGCTACCTGATAAACAGAAGTGAAGGGCAATCAGACGTATTTTACCACTAACACAGGTGTAAACAGACATGTGAATTGAACGTATTTACACACACACACATACACACACACACACACACACATACATCCCAACGTGAAAGAAATACAGTCTGATATAGTAGTTAACCAATTCTTGCATGTAAACAAATGGATCCTGATGGATTGACACGTCCAAACATCCAGGTGAGATGCCGTGTTTAGCAAGAGATGTTCTGATGAGTAAACAGATATATCTCAACATGCATAGAGACATCATGACACAGCAGAGTGATGCAGCGTGATGTGCAGGCAAACGCACCATGAGGAATGACAGATGCCACTTGGCAAGTTAAACAGAAACTTTACAGGAACAGGTAAATAGACAAATTTTGATAATGGCTCATGCTAAGTAATGCCACTATATGACATACACGATTTCGTAGTTCAGTGGTCTTTTACTTTTTTCTCTCTGGAATGAGGTTATTATTATTCCTGTTTCACAATTTGAATATTCTATAACGTGTGAGCAAGATGTAAGTCATTTTGCCTTCCCTTCTAACACACGGCGGGTATTACGTCAGCACGGTGTCTCGTCGAAGAGCTGTTTGCGTAACCTCAAATCATTTTTTCGCCCATCATTGCTTTATGAAGTTACAAGTAACTGTTGTCTTTTAAGGTGAGAGCAGAGTTGACCAACCCATATGTAGTGGAGAATATATGCTTTTTGATACCTATGATGTAAGGGGTAAGGTTAATATATACTTGTGTTAAGGGTGGTTTTACGTGGAGGTCATAGGTTAATCATAACAGGAAATTAATGAATAAATGGGAAATAATAGTGAATAGAAGGCTAGGTAGATTTAGGAGGTTTATGAATGCTGTTTCAGCTTTCCTTCATCTCGTGTGTTTGTATCAACATAGATCTAATTATGGTCTGGTACAGGAACTTGCTTTTGTCCCTAGTTTTCTTCGTGTTTGAGTGTATACGTGGGTATGGGAGTGTACATAAATGTATGTATGTTTTCGTCAATGGTTTTGAATTCATAGATTACCAGACAAGATCTTTACTTTCTTATCTTCATTCGTTGCTCAGACCGGAACCTTTTCACACTCAAAGTTGACGTATTTGTGTTGTTCTGAGCATCTAGAGTCCTGATCGGCAGACACTTACCCTTATCTATCTATTTACCATTACAATTACCAGCGACGGTGGTACTCGGTATGTAAGTAGAACAATCTCCTTCGTGGTGGCATCCCTCAGTTCACACGTCACAACCTTGCGCCGTGATGTCATTGTCGAGTGATGACGTCATCAGCCCCTCATGGCGTCATGAGCTGGAGGTGAGTTCATGGCTCCGGTGGCCACCTATCTCTGGGGTGTCGGTGAGGTGTTTCAATAATTCGACCAGCGACTTACCCGAGTCCGACCACTGCAGCCATGACGTCAGCAAGATGTTGCTGAATAGGTCACCCAGGGTCATGCCTATGTTTGACCTTACTGGCTGACATTTGACCTTCCACTCTGGTTTTCCTTGGTGGAGTGACCAGAATGTGTGCGATAGCAGTACACGGGCAAGGTCGTGTTCTGCACCCTATTCCAAGGTCTGGTGCTGACCAGAGTTAGTTTGCAGTGTCATGAAAGGAGGTGCATTATTTCGCGTGACTTTAACTGTTTTTTATCCTTTTTTTTTAGCGTCCATACGCTTAACCAAACGTAACCCAACCAACCCACCTAGTTCAGTCAAACCACTAAACCTTCCTCAGTGTGATCTGACTTTAACTAATTTAGTCTTAACTAAACTACCTTAGCCTAGTTAACGTACTAACCCCAGTCGAAGCTAGTGTAACGTAACGTACTTTAACTTAGTGTAACCTAACGCACTTCAGGGGGTGGCGTTGAGTGTGTGTGTGAGAGAGTACAGCGGTGTGGAAGAAAGTGTGCATGAGTGAGTGTGGCGCAAAATCTATCTTAACTTAGTTAAGCCATTGGAACCGTCGATAACTCTTGTTTCTATACATGAAGCGGTGAATTCAGTAGTCTTTAGCCATGAGTAGCAGGATCCTATGGTGAGGATACCAGTGGATAAGTAGATTCATTGAACTAGTAGTAAAATGACAATGTTATGGAGTCATTTGGCGTCCAATGTGTACACGTGTGTTTGAATTAAGCATCTCGATGTCTTGAAAACACTTCCTTAACTTGATAACTTGTTGTATAACATTGTTACATGAGATAGATAGTCACTTGATCCACTTGATCCTTGTGGAGTGTTCGACATTGACTAGACCTAAACGGGAGAGAGCTTAATTACTGTTTTCCTTCCCTCGGTGTTCGCTGATCTGGGCAAGATCAGCCACAGCAGTACAGCAACACAGTGATTGTGGTGAGAATGAGACTCCTAAGCTTCCGGGACCTAAACAGGTGCACGCGTCCCCTGGTGGTACGGTGAGAGCCTTACATAAGCTGAGTGATGTTATTAGAGTTTCAGTCTTACCTAAGAAAGAATACGAGTCAAAATTTCGGGTGTTAATGGAGTGCGCACACTAGTGTTACCTCACGAGTGCGCCTTTGCGAGACTGTATTGAAACAGAAAGAGCCAGATAGTAAGTACTCGCTTTCTTCAAAGGTTCAGCTGTCTAAATGTATGTAGATGTAACCAAGATGTAAAGAGTGATAGGTAATATGTTCAAGGAAAAAAAATGGATGTTCTGGCTCTGAGTGAAACAAAGTTCAAGGGTAAAGGGGAAGAATAATTTGGAAATGTTTTGGGATTAAAACCGGGGTTGGTGAGAGAACAAGAGCTGAGGAAGGGATAGCACTACTGCTGGACTAGGTGTGGGAATGTGTGAAAGGCTGCAAGGAAGAGAACTCTAGACTGATGAGGATAAAAAAAATAGATGGAAGGTGAGAGATAGGTGATTATCACTATAACCCGGTTCAAATTGCAGATGTATAAGCTTGTTGAGTGTACCTTGTAAGTTGTATGGGAGGGTTTTGATTGAGAGGGTGAAGGCATGTACAAAGCATAAGACTGCGGAGGGGCAGTGTGATTTTCGAAGCAGAGGAGGCTGTGTGGTTCAGGCATTTGTCTTAAGGAATGCGTATAAGAAATATTTAGAAAAACAGATGGATTTGGAAGTGGTTCTTATGGGTTTGGAGAAGGCATCAGATAGTGTTGATAAAGATGCCTTGTAGAGGGTCATAAGGATGCATGGTTTAGAAGGAAATTCTTTCAGAAGCAGTTTTTATCAAGAACTTTTTATCAATTGTACGAATGAGAGAAGAGGAGAGAAATTGGCTCGATATAAAAGCTGGTCTGCGGCTGTAGTGTGTGATGTCACCATGGCTGTTAAGTTTGTTTATGGCAGGGGTGATGAGGGAGGAAAATTCAATAGTCTTGGAGAAATGAATGAGTATGCAGTCTGCAAGGAGGCTGGTGCTTGGGAAGTGAGTGAGTTATTGTTTGCCAATGATACAGTGCTGGCGACAAACTTTAACGGAAAACTACAGAAGTTCGTGACTGAGTTTGGAAGAATGTGTGGAAGGAGGAAGTTGAGATTAAATGTGAACAAAAGCAAGGTTATTAAGTTTAACAGGGCTGAGGGTCAGGTTGCATGGTGTGTAAGCTTTGAGAAGACTGGAGGAAGTGAAGTATTCTAGATTCCTGGGAGTGAATAGTGAGGTGACTGGAACCATGGAAACAAAATTGAGTCATAGGATGGACGAGGAAGCGAACGTTCTAGGAGCACTGAAGAATAAGTGGAGATGTCGCTGTCGGGGAGGGACAAAAATGGGTATGTAGGAAGGTATAGTAGCTCCAAAAATGTTGTATGGATGCGAGGCATGGGCTATAGATGAGAATGTGCATAGGAGGCCAGAAGTTCTGGAAATGAAATGCTTGAGGACAGTATGTGGTGTGAGGTGGTTTGTTCGAGTAAGTAATAAAAGAGTAAGAGAGAGGCGTGGTAGTAAAATGAGCGTGGTTGAGAGAGCTGAGGTGCATATGCTGAAATGGTTTGGACTTACAGAGAGAATGAGTTAGGATAGATTAACAAAGAGGATATATGAATCAAAAAGGAAACAAGGAGAAGCGGAAGACCAAAATGGAGTGGAAGGATTGGGCGAAAAAGACTTTGAGTGATCGGGGGCTTGAACATGCAGGAGAGTGAAAGGCGTGCACGGTATAGAGTGAATTCGAACGATGTAATATACAAGAGGTCGACGTGCTGTTAATGGACTGAACCACGGCAAGCGAAGCAGCCATGGTAAACTATGGGATGGTCTGTGGGGCTGGTTGTGAATAGGGAGCTGTGGGCTCGAAGCATTGCACTTGACAGCTTGAAAATGGATCTGAACGAATGTGCCCTTTCTTCGTCTGCTCCTGATGCCACCTCGCTAACTCGGAAAATGGTAAGCAAGTATGTGGGAGAAACAAATATATATATATATATATATATATATATATATATATATATATATATATATATATATATATATATATATATATATATATATATATATATATATATTGGAAAGGATCACAATTTTGCGCGTGATCAAGTATATTCTTAAGAGTCCACGGGGAAAATGAAACACGATAAGTTCCCAAGTGCACTTTCGTGTAATAATCACATCATCAGGGGAGGCACAAGAGAGAAATATAACAATCAGTTAATATACAACGAAGAGATGTGGCTAGGACGCCATTTGGTAAATATGCGATTGTCCAAGACAGACAACGAGCGTATCATAAACTTATGATTTTACAAATTTTATCAACAATAGAGTTACCCAGTTTGTATAAACCATCACTAATATTAACATTATAATTCTTTACGTATTCAATAATAGAAGATTCAATGACATTTTCGTGGTAATAGAGTTAGAGTTGATAACTGAGATGACATTACTCCAGTCAATACAATGATCATAGTTTTTAACGTGATTAAACAAGGCATTTGATTCTTGTCCTATTCTTATACTATATTTGTGTTGCTTAAGTCTAACAGAAAGATCCTTTCCAGTCTGCCCAACATAAAACTTATCACAATTTCTACATGGCACTTTATAAATGCACCCAGAAGAATTTTCTGATGAATTCCTGATTAAGTTATTAATGACACTGGCCTAAAGCCCAATTAACCTATCAATAGTGCTTTATATGTTGGGTAAACATCGTCTCCGCTTCTTTTTCTTTTGTTTATTCGGTTCATACTTTTTTCCTCGCCTATTTTTTTTCGTTAGGGGCACCTATTGTTACCTTTAACAACAAAAGCAGCAATAGCTACAGTACAACACTTCGATGGGCAGCCAAACCCTGTGGGTGTTAGGTGAGTGAATGAGTCCCTACGGGCAACTCCATCTTCCCTGGTCTGTCACAACACGAGAGAAGCGCAACAGGAGTGTGGTAGCTAGCAGAACAGTGTGACATTTGCCTACTTATCAGTTTATGGATCAACGCTTTAAAACGGTTTTAATGATGAAGACGAGGATGTGATGCGTCTTTCATATTCCTCAGGATTCGTCTCGGAGCTCCTTAAAAACACGGACTTTAATAGTAAGTCATACTTTCCTTTATGAGCTTAATTGTTTTTACTGTTTATAGAGGTGACATCATGAACAACCGAACAATGGCCCCGTCGACACATATCGACCATCTAACCGTCGTGTATGATGTATAACACAAATGAATTCAAACATCAACAAACCATTTGGTCCTAACAAGACTGTTAATGGAAGAGAAGTGAAACCCAAGCACTGGAACCAGATCCTCACATGGCTTTGGAAAATCAAAATATCATGATTTTCTATTTAAACCATGAAAACAAAAAGTTAAGAAGGTTGTTTGCTTAAATGAAAAGACTACCAAGTCACCCAGTGGCACAGACTAGAGGAAAAACCAGGGAGTTTGTATTGATCCTGCCACTGAGAATCCTCGGAGTGGGTGTCCGCGAACTAAGAGCTTGAGAATGAGTGTCCATGCAAGGCCATCCCCACGCTCTTCCTAAGTGAAAGCTACCATGCATGATTCTCGTGGCATGTGTTAGTGGCTCCGTCCTTGGAATTTGATGCGGTCTACCATCAATTACATTAATATTTTATCATGTTTATATTCGCTATCAAAGGCTTAGTGTTGATGGTAATGCCCCGTGTATCGACATTCTTATATAAACATCAGCTTAACCATCGCCTGTGGCCCGCCGTAACTCGCTAGTCCTCATTGCCCATCCTAATCCACCATGACCCACTTTTAATACTCTACACGTCCACCTAACTCTTATCCACTCCTGAGCTGACTGTGAAACGCCATGAATAACGAAACTAATTGCAGTTCGCACTCTTAACTGTACAATGGTCATGCGTTTACCTCCATGTCAATGTTGCCATACGTCACCAGAGGGAGAGCTTAGGTTATAACAGTTGACGCGCGTCCGCTGCCGTCGCCTTGTTGCTCGGGTCAGTTGATGTTAGCACACAAAGTAATCATTCAGCACCACGCCTACACGTGGTAGGCAGGCCGTGGGTCGGGGAGTCGTAAGGTCGAGGTCGTGAGGAGGAGGATGTCGTAAGGCTTCAGGTGAAGGTGGCGTTTTTAAAGAGGAGAAGGTTGTGGACCTCAAGTGTTAGCTAGTCCTTCCAAGGAGGAGGTAAGTGATGGTTGTCCGTTATGTATCGTTGAACTGTGTTGCTTTGCCTGATGGAGCAACCACATCCCTCAAGTTCAGTTGTGTAAAATTACGGTCATTATCTTCTTGCGCAAGGCTTCGTTCAAGTTCAGTTAATGTGAATTTGATGTGAATTTGATGTTATTATCATTTTGTGCACAGATATTGTTTACTTCCCAATACATTGCTTCTGAAACGGGGAATCGCAATCCCCCCAATGGGTCGCACGCAAGCTGCCTGCACTGCACTGAGCCGACAAAGTGCTTTTGTTCTAGAGCATAACTGAAACACACAAAAAACAAACTATATGTCCCTGTAGGCTCACGTCTCCAACCCTCCCCTTCCCTCCCTCCCACCTAGACCTCGCACAATGTTCCTTCATGGTCATCCTAACTCCACCACCCCCCCACCCCCCCACCACCCCACCCCTAAAAAAATCCTCAAGTGCCTCATCTTCAGCGGTGCAAATTATTCTTTCTAGAGCCTCACATTATTTCCTGTGTACCTCTGCTTGTGATATTCCCTGGTCCCTGCTCCACTACATCAGAACTGATGCCTTGCAGAATCTGTTCATGAGCTCCTTCAATACTTCCTTCTTCACCTCCCTAGCCACGATCATCAGCGGACACTCTGTGTGAGTTATTGCCATTTCCTTTATCTGAATCGCCTCCAGGACGCCTAGAAAAGACTCAAGTGACCGTTGTTGCTTTAAGATGAACTCGCCTTTTATACTCTAACTATTCACCTTGTGTGTGTGTGTGTGTGTGTGTGTGTGTGTGTGTGTGTGTAATTACCTATATGTGCTATACGGAAAGGTAGTCTTTAAACTCGCTTGGCCTCATCTTCTAAGAATTCTCTTATATAAAACAACTTCCCACGTACGTTGTCTGCTTCAACCGTATCCTCAGTCATTTCATTCATCCACTACTCTCGTAAAAGTTCTTATTTACATTCTCATGAACAAGTTTCGAGCTTAATTTCATGTCGCCTCTGGTTGCTCTGCTCGCCATTGATCATATGTTTTAAAAACTTTATCATAAATGTAAAAGGTTATAATTATGTCACCCAGCCTCATATGTCTCGCGACTCGGTGTGACTTGCTTCCTTGCGTCTCCGTAGCCCAGTTGGCCTGTTTCGTGTGTCCCTGATGTATGGTGATGGAGCCTCCTACCCCAGCAGACTACCGCATCCAGGACTGGCCCGCCGAAGTAAACCCTCCACCACCCGGAAGAAGGTGAGCAATTCTAAAGTGTAGCAGCAACTGGATGTCTGTGTATTTAGTTACCTACTGGGTAATGATGGCGGTATTAACATTTTTGACAGCAGTGATGGTTGTGTACCTTTTTGACAACAAAGTGGGCAGCATATTATTTCCCCTTTATCAAGACGGACGCTTGATGACACACACACACACACACACACACACACACACACATATATATATATATATATATATATATATATATATATATATATATATATATATATATGGAGGTGGAAGGATGGAGTGAAAAAGATTTTGAGCGATCGGGGCCTGAACATGTAGGAGGCGTGCAAGGAATATAATGAATTGGAACGATATGGTGTACCGGGGTCGACGTGCTGTCAATGGATTGAACCAGGGCGTGTGAAGTTTTGTGGGGCCTGGATGTGGAGGGGGAGCTGTGTTTTCGGTGCATTACACATGACGGCTAGGGTCTGAGTGTGAACGAATATGGCCTTTGTTGTCTTTTCCTAGCGCTACCTTGCGCGAGTGCGGAGGGGAGTGGGGTGCCATTTCATGTGTGGCGGGGTGGCGACGGGAATGGCTGAGGGCAGCAAGTATGAATATGTACATGTGTATATATGTATTTGTCTGTGTATGTATATGTATGTATACATTTGAAATGTATAGGTATGTATAGGTGCGTGTTTGAGCGTGTATGTACATACATGTGTATATGGGTGGGTTGGACCATTCTTTCATCTGTTTCCTTGCGCTACCTCGCTAACACGGGAAACAGCGACAAAGTATATTTATATATATATATATATATGATATAATATGATATAGAATTGTGTATAGATACCCCAGGACTAATCTTTATAAAAGAGTTCTTGTGTTACCCAGGACCATTCTAAGGGTTCCTGCCGCCCAAGGCTGTGCTACTTCCTGTAGCAGGGAAATGTATACTCCTTTGGGATGGGAAGTTGTTTGACGAGACTGTACTCCCAGTGATACAGCCTGGCAAAGCCTGGCAGCAACAGTAATGGAAGTTCGCCTAGTTTACCAACGTTGTAGTAATCTTCCTTTGTGATAGTTTACACAATACATTGCTTGTAGTCAGACAGGGTAACTTTCAGTTGAGTTTACCCAGCTTGAAACTGCTCTTCCCATTACTGTTAACAAACGTTGACATACGTCCTTAGTGTCCAGTTTACGGGTATAGGTTAATATCTGCTTTTGACTGCAACTGGTTCCTTCAGTTTGCCTTGCACGTTGCAACTATCAGTGAGTAAGTCCTTGCATGGTTTCCAAGAGGAAAGCTTGATGAGGTGCCGAAGGAGAGAGAGAGAGAGAGAGAGAGAGAGAGAGAGAGAGAGAGAGAGAGAGAGAGAGCATCAATGAAAAGTAGATCGTTTTACTTTCAAGAGACTTTCTAGGGAGATATTCTGTGACCTTTGTGCTGTGGTCAGGAGTTATAATGGAAAGGTCATTAATGGCGTACCTTTGACCTTTGCTTCGTGGTCAGGTGTTATGATCGAAAGGTAATTAATGGCGTACCTTTCACCTTTGCGTTGTAGTCATGGATGACAAACTTCAAGATCCTTAAATTGCGTATCATTGTTAAGATCCTTCCGGGTCAAGGCTGGTTTGGGTGACCTTTAAGATTACCACTGAAGCCTTAGGATGGTAAGGTTCAGAGGAGAGAAGCTAGGTGAGTGTGAGAGACATGTCTTAGCTTAGTATCAAAAGTCTTAGCTTTGTGGTGATCAAATGTCTCAGCTTGGTGATTATCAGAAGACTTAGCTTGGTGATTATTAGAAGACTTAGCTTGTTGATTATCAGAAGACTTAGCTTGGTGATTATCAGAAGACTTGGTGATTATCAGAAAACTTATCATGGTGATTATCAGAAGACTTAGCTTGGTGATTATCAGAAGACTTAGCTTGTTAATCATCAGAAAACTTAGCTTTGTGATTATCGAAGATCGTAGTTTGATGACGATACATCAAAATCTCAGCTTTTTGTTATCATCAAAAGTTTTAAATGGTTGGTGATCAGAAGTGTAGTTTGATGATATTGATCATAGGTCTCACCTTGATCAATAGTACATTGGAAGAACACTTAGCTTCGCAGTCATTACTCGCTTCAACTCTGTGATCATCAGACACCCAGAGAACGTTTTCTTACACAGGACACATCAAGGCTCTGCAGGTGTATGGCTAGATGTGGTTATTTCTACCCCTAGTCACATCGCCGAGTCCACACCTGAAATACAGATGTGAACTCTTGATCACGAAGTTACGACGCTGGAGTACGACGATGCGACGCTTGATCACGAAGTTACGACGCTGGAGTACGACGATGCGACGCTTGATCACGAACTTACGACGCTGGAGTACGACGATGCGACGCTTGATCACGAACTTACGACGCTGGAGTACGACGATGCGACGCTTGATCACGACGTTACGACGCTGGAGTACGACGATGCGACGCTTGATCATGACGTTGCGACGCTTGGTCACAGCGTTACGACGCTTGAGAACGACGGTGCGACGCTTAACCACGACGTTACGACGCTTGAGCGCGACACTACGACGCTTGAACTTGACGGTGCGACGCTTGAGCGCGACACTACGACGCTTGAACTTGACGGTGCGACCTTTGATCGCAGCGGTACGACACAACACTCCGTTAAAGGCTGGCTTGTCACTTCCTCCAAAATTCATAACGTACTTTCTCATGTCTCTTCTTTTCTCTCTCTCTCTCTTTCATTAATCTCCTCCTATTTCAGTCAAGGCCTGGCCTTAATATGGACCTTCCTCCGTGACTGGAGCCGACAACCTTAAGAGAAAAAAAAAAGGGCACGATATAAGATCCTTAGGTGTGATTGTCTGGCATTTGACCTCATCCTGAAGAGTGAGGTCAAAGGTCAATTATCATAACCAGGGATCGCAGCACGAGTACTGTTCGAAAAGGCGAACGTCGAACAGTAAGGTGCACAAAAAGAGTATTACAAGTCCTACTAAGGGGGGCTTAATCAACTTTGGTATTCAATTTTTTTTCACGGATTCACAAATCCAAATAATTTACAAAAACTCTCTCAAAAGCAAACCTTCACATGAACCGTCAGGAGGAGGATTACGATGGTCTTACGACATGGGAGAAGGTGGTGGATTTCAACCAGGGGACGACCTGCCACGGACCGGCGCACATGGTCAGGAACAGGGGCAACGTCTTCTGTGTCCTGTGGGGTCTGGCCACCATCTCACTGGCGATCGGCCTCACTCTCATCAGTTACCTGCTCTTCGATAGCTTCGCTCAGAGGGAAATCCTTTCCCAGGTGGGTGCTGGAAAAGATAGGGTGATTGTTTGGAAGAGTCGGGTATGGGACGGGTGTGCTGGGAGAGGAGGGTATAGGGTGAGTGTGCTGGGAGAGGAGGGTATAGGGTGAGTGTGCTGGTGGGGGAGCATGTTGTGGGTGTTCTAGAGGGGGAAATTATCGTGGTTGTTCTGGAAGGGGAGTATATTGTGGGTGTTCTTGAAGAGGAGTATATTGTGGGTGTTCTGGAAGGGGGTTATGTTGTGGGTGTTCTGGAAGGGGAGTATGTTGTGGGTGTTCTGGAAGGGGAGTATATTGTGGGCGTTCTGGAAGGGGAGTATATTGTGGGTGTTCTGGAAGGGGGGTATGTTGTGGGTGTTCTGGAAGAGGAGGGAATGGAGTTAGTTTGCTGGAATATAAAGGTATGGAATGAGTGTCCTGGAAGAGGAGGCTATAAGATGGTGGTGCTGGGATAGGAGGATAAAGGATGGGCGTGCTGGGAAAGGAGGATACTGGATGAGTGTATATGTTTTGATATGTCTCTGTACCTAGTCTGTGTAATGTTTATAATTCACCCGTATACTAATTCCTTTATTATAGTGAGCGGCAATTGCTTCGTCCAGAGCAGAGTACTGTCTCTTGTATAATCCTAGAGTTCTGTCTGTCTTCTTTTTTTTTTTAATATGGTTCTCTATCCAATGCAAGCCTGTCTGCCATCTATACCTGTCTGTTTGGCTGTCATCCACGCCTATCTTGCTGCCATCCACGTTTGTCTACTTGGCTGTCATGCACGACTGTCTGTCTGGCTGTTACATTCACCTCGTTATAGAATACACACTGTCGCAGCCACTCTGTCTTAATAGAGAATGTCACATCCACTCCGTCGTAATACACACATACTGTCGCACCCACTCCATCTCATCACATACTGTCGCACCATGCCTCTCAACGTACACTATCGCACTCATTCCACTTACTGTCACCCAAGTCACCTCAATACGCTATCGCACCTAAACTGTTTCAACACACATACTGTCACACCCATGACGTCTCTACATACACACCGTCACACCCATACTGTCTTAACACACACACTGTCGCACCCACACCGTCTCACACACTGTCACACTTACCGTCTTAAAACACGTACTGTCACACCCACCGTCTTAATACACAATGTCACGCTCTCCCCGCCACCAAGAGTGGCCCTAATGACGCCCCCAAATGGTCTCTATATCTTCGGCAGACGAGTGCAATGGCGATGGACGCGGCGGGTCTGCAGCTTCCCTCCCTCGTCGTCTGCAACAGAGGCTACTTTTCCAAGGCCAAGCTTCAGGGTGAGTCCAGTAACTGATGCTTCAAGAAAGTTGACGTATGTGAGAACAATAATCTTAAAGGACTAAGTATATATATATATATATATATATATATATATATATATATATATATATATATATATATATATATATATATATATATATATATATATATATTTCTTTTTCTTTCATACTATTCGCCATTTCCCGCGTTAGCGAGGTAGCGTTATGAGCAGAGGACTGGGCCTTTGAGGGAATATCCTCACCTGGCCCACTTCTCTGTTCTTTTGGAAAATTAAAAAAAAACGAGAGGGGAGGATTTCCAGCCACCCGCTCCCTCCCCTTTTAGCCGCCTTCTACGACACGCAGGGAATACGTGGGAAGTATTCTTTCTCGCCTATCCACAGGGATAATGGTGAAAAACTGGAGGAAGTGAAGTGTTTTAGATATCTTGGAGTGGATCTGTCAGCGGATGGAACCATGGAAGCGGAAGTGGATCATAGGGTGGGGGAGAGGGCGAAAATTTTGGGAGCCTTGAAGAGTGTGTGGAAGTCGAGAACATTATCCCGGAAAGCAAAAGTGGGTATGTTTGAAGGAATAGTGGTTCCAACAATGTTGTATGGTTGCGAGGCGTGGGCTATGGATAGAGTTGTGCGCAGGAGGATGGATGTGCTGGAAATGAGATGTTTGAGGACAATGTGTGGTGTGAGGTGGTTTGATCGAGTAAGTAGCGTAAGGGTAAGAGAGATGTGTGGAAATAAAAAGAGCGTGGTTGAGAGAGCAGAAGAGGGTGTTTTAAAATGGTTTGGGCACATGGAGAGAATGAGTGAGGAAAGATTGACCAAGAGGATATATGTGTCGGAGGTGGAGGGAACGAGGAGAAGAGGGAGACCAAATTGGAGGTGGAAAGATGGAGTGAAAAAGATTTTGTGTGATCGGGGCCTGAACATGCAGGAGGGTGAAAGGAGGGCAAGGAATAGAGTGAATTGGAGCGATGTGGTATACAGGGGTTGACGTGCTGTCAGTGGATTGAATCAAGGCATGTGAAGCGTCCGGGGTAAACCATGGAAAGCTGTGTAGGTATGTATATTTGTGTGTGTGGACGTGTGTATGTACATGTGTATGGGGGGGGTTGGGCCATTTCTTTCGTCTGTTTCCTTGCGCTACCTCGCAAACGCGGGAGACAGCGACAAAGTATAAAAAAAAAAAAAAAAAAAAAAAGAAATATATATATATATATATATATATATATATATATATATATATATATATATATATATATGTTGGAAAGGATCACAATTTTGCGCTTGATCAAGATATTCCTATGAGTCCACGGAGAAAATGAAACACGATAAGTTCCCAAGTGCACTTTCGTGTAATAATCACATCATCAGGGGAGACACAAGAAATATAACAGTCAGTTGATATACATCGAAGAGACAAAGCTCGGACGCCATTTGGTAAACGTGCGATTGTCCAAGACAGACAACGAGCGTTGATAAACGTATCATTTTACAAATTCTGTCAACAATAAAGTTATCTAA
This sequence comes from Panulirus ornatus, assembly GCF_036320965.1. Lineage (NCBI taxonomy): Eukaryota > Metazoa > Arthropoda > Malacostraca > Decapoda > Palinuridae > Panulirus > Panulirus ornatus. Next base: position 56,107,042 of record NC_092243.1, read on the forward strand.
TTTGTAGAGACCATCACTAATATTAAGATTATAATTTTTTGTGTATTCAATGATAGAAGATTCAATGATATTTCTTGTGGTAATTGAGTTAGATTTGATAACTGAGATGGCATTACTCCAGTCAATACAGTGATCATAATCTTTAACGTGATTAAACAAGGCATTGGATTCTTGTCCCGTTCTTATACTATATTTATGTTGCTTAAGTCTAACAGAATGATCCTTACCCGTCTGCCCAACATAAAACTTATCACAATTACTACATGGCACTTTATAGATGCATCCAGGAGAATTTTCTGGTGAATTCCTGCTTAAGATATTCTTTATCGTATTATTGTTGCCGAAGGCAACATTTACATTAAAGGATTTAAGCAACATCTTCACTTGATCACCTTTTCGTATATACATGTACACAATCCTCACACATCCACTCTCCACACTCCTCGATCGCTCTCACCTCTCCCTACACACATTCCTTCCGTCACCTCACTCCACCCACTCTCACTTTCCCTCATTCCAGCCAACGGGATCGACGCGTTGACCTCCAGTTACCTCATGGTGTTGGTTGGGGCGATTATTGTGATAAATCCTCATCTCATGGCCTCCCCTGAGAAACGCCAGCTGGTTCAGGACGCCCACATGAACGTTCAAAGGATCCTACAGGACCGCAACATGTCCCTGATCCAGCTAGTCGAGGCGTTATCCTACAGGTGAGCAGAAAAAGGAGTGGGGTGTAGAGCGCCTCGACTAATATGGAGGCTGGTACTACTAGACTCAATTTGGATTTGGAAGATTAGATGCTGACGAAAGGTCAGATAGAAAGTGAGAATGGTATGTGTGTGTGTGTGTGTGTGTGTGTGTGTGTGTGTGTGTGTATTTGTGTGTGCCAAACTACGAGTACTTACGGTATTTCCCCATGTGGCAAAGCTAACGCATACACCCTACATGAAAGAGGCGCACACTAAGAGACAGACACACTCTTGTTAGAAAATACATTTAACAAAAATAGCGGGTTAAAGACATATCAGCTTAAAGAATCATTTCCTATCTGCTTCTTTCAAGGATAGACAAGAACTATAAACTATCTCCCTACTCTTCCTCCAGGATAAACGTAGACAACGATGATCACAACATTCGTGCAAACATGCTATACACAGTGGGTCTGAGACCGAATCCGGGGTAATGGCACAAGCATTGCTTTGCTGAGCGAAAGATTACTTTTCGGATGTATTACATTATCTATTCTACTTCCAAAGCAGGTAGGCAGATATAGGGTCATAACCAACCTCTTAGATTGTCTTGGAGACTGGAATGTAGGAAGGAAACGAAGTCTTGTAGGAAGGAAATGAAATTTTGAAATAAGTTTCTATTTCTTGTGGGATTTCATACCAGTTGTTGTGTCACTTGGGGCGGAATGGTCCAATGCTAAGCCAGATGCAATTCGCCGAGGGTCGCTGGGGTCTGTTGGTTAATGCTTTCAGGAAGTAGGAGTTGCCGTGCATTGTAATGGATCTGAACAGTCTAATCCATTAAGCTACTTTGCCACTTAGAACACCATGCTCCGACCCCGGGGCACAGGTGTACGACCCTGAAGTATGATGGCCTGGCCTTTCGCTCAAGTCTCAGGCAACAGGGCAAAGGCCAGGACATCATGCCGAAAGGTCGTATCATCATACTCGAAGGGGCTTGATCATCCTGGATGGTTAGATGAGGTTAGGTTCCTCCCCTCCTCGCGAAAGAATTGGCTGTAACTGTTCCTACACCTACTTACCCTCGCTCGCTTCGCCTTTGGGCTACGGTGTTCACTGCTGTACCTGTCGCATGTAGTGGGCAGAACTATGAGTTAGTGCTGTCCTGGGTTGTTTTAGACCTTCACTTAGAGATCGGCACTTTATGCTACTCAGAATACTTTAAGTAAGAGCTACAAGGATCCGGTATTAAGTAATTTACTTGGAGTCGAATAACTTCTGACGTGTTTCTTTTTCCTTCATCTCATGCTGACGGACATAGTTTATGTGATCCTTATCTTGTATGATTCGCTGATTCTAACATGTTATCTTTCAACAGTATATGTTTTGAAATATATCAAATCACCAAGTATAATTGCGAGACTTATATGGTAAGATGAACGTAGGGCTTTGTATGTCCAGCCTTTTTGTGACATGTCTGAATGAACGCTTTTAGAAATAGCATGGCACTTTATTGTCAATGATAAGAGATGTCAAAGATTGTATCCACTTTTCCCACAGGACAACTACTGAGTGGAAAGAGTAGTAATGTCATGTAGTGAACCAAGTTTGTAACATTAAATGTTATAATTGTCTGTCCACAGGTCTCGTAAAGATTCTTTGTGACTACTCCTTCTTACAGGGTGAGCATGACTGACGAAATAAAATAAGCTTTACTATTGACAGACCTAAACACAGGGAACCACTCATAAGCTGGCATTTCAAAAATCCTCAGAACAATTGTTACTTCCCTCATCGTCCCTGGCAGCTGTGAGGAGCTGGTGCTGAAGTGTTCGCTTGGGGTTTTTGATGAGACTGGGGAGCAGTGCTGCCGAAAGTTCACGACCGTGGCCACGAGCAGTGGGCTGTGCTTCTTACGCACCTCTGGCACCCGCGACGCCCAGTTTATCGTCGGAGAACACATGGGTTACACCATATACTTCAGGCTACTCCAGGATGACTTCCCTGGTGAGTTCGAGCGTGGCATGAGAAGTGTGGACTCTTCTGAGAGAGGGAGAGAAGGGGCAAGGAGATAATATAACTGGCAGGGGTCAGGGAAAACGAGACCTGTTATTAGATATTTTGGGCCATAATTCTAAAGCCAATGATTCTAAAGGTGATGGTTACAGAGAGTGTAGTAATACCAGCTACGCCATACCGCTGAGTCTTTACGAGGGTGTTCATGGCAACAGAAGACATCAGTTAAGTTAGTTTGGAGACCACAGAGAAGCAAAGGTAAGTATGGTTTGCGTAAGGCAGCACTGGCATTCCTGTGGTGGTGTCGTAGAGAAGTTCTTTCCAGTGACTCAAGTACAACATTCAAATGCTGCAGATCTGTCTAGGAATGACGTCCAAAAATATGTGAAACAATGTCTGGTGGAACTATGTGGAGGCTGGTCATGCAAGTTAACGGTGTATGAGAGTTGAAATACTGGTAAATGACCTGTTACATAAGACAAAGAAAGAGCAAGAACGGAAATGAGATAAAGAAACCCCATCTTGTACAGGGAAGGTAATTAAGGCTTTCAAGAAAAATGTTCTGAGGTGAAATTCAAACTCTCTCTCTCTCTCTCTCTCTCTCTCTATATATATATATATATATATATATATATATATATATATATATATATATATATATATATATATATATATATATATATATATATATATATATATATATATATATATATATATATATATATGAATCTATCATCTCTATCTATCCATCTATCTATCGATCTGTCCATCTATCTATCTATCCATCTATCCATCTACCTATCAATCTCTCTCTCCACAGACATATCTCCAGAGATCTTGGACGTGTCTCGCTTGATGAAGGTCGGGCTGCAAGTGACTGGCATAAGCAACCTGACCTACCCAGGTCTGCGGGTGAGTGGCCAGGGAACTCTACTCTCCCCGGACTCCATCACATCCATCCGGCTCTACCTGACCAAGGTACCTCCCCTCAACCCCCACCTTACCCATCGTGACACTCTCTCTCTCTCTCTCTCTCTCTCTCTCTCTCTCTCTCTCTCTCTCTCTCTCTCTCTCTCTCTCTCTCTCTCTCTCTCTCTCTCTCTTATCACACCAGTCTCAGCGCCTCTTCTTCGATGCTCCTCGCATTACCGAACACACAGATATAGTGAAAGAAGTAGATAACGAACATAATATTAAGTAGAATAATTAAGTAGAGAGAAGAGACGACCAGTTTTGCACTCGCTCTAACACATGAAAATCAACACACACACACACACACACACACACACACACACACACACACACACACACACACACACACAAGGCCTCTGTGGTGTTGTGGTTAGCGTTATTGAACACGAGTCAACGTGGGCCACCCTGGGATAGGACCTGCATGACTTCGAATTCTCGACGTGGCAATCGACTCGTACCTAACCTAGGTGTTCATCTTCTTCTCAGGACTAGTAGATAAATGAGGACCTAGCTTAAGATGGTGTGTGTGTGTGTGTGTGTGTGTGTGTGTGTGTGCATAGGAGCAAAGACATGGAACATACATACAAGGTTAAGCGATGGGGCAACACAATCATAAAATTCTCTCTCCCCGTAACAGACAAAATTTGATCATAATCACACAAACACCATCATTAATTTAACTATCATTTCATTCATTTCGTGTAGAACTTAGATCATCTTTTGGGCGGGGCAAGATCCTAAATCCTCACACTCTTCATTGCTCTCCCTTAGCCACGCGTCCCTGAGAGATTACCTGAACCCCCAACCTCCTCCTCCTCCTCCCTTTAGATCAACAGGGAGAGCATGAAGACGAAAGTGGACATACTGGAGCCGGAGTGTGTGCCAGCCTGGGAGCTGGACCCTGAGAAGGACCTGGATCATTTCCTGAACACCACCACCAACTGTCTGGACGGGATGTTCCTAAAGTGTTCTAGCAGACTCTGCCCCTGCCACTACTACTACAGCGCTGCCTTCAGTAGAGGTAAGGGAGGGAGAGTGAGGAAGGACACATTGTTGCTTTCAGGGATGGTGATGGATTGTTCTCTTGAACAGTGGCAATAGGGAGTGTTATCCTGAACCGTGACAAGGAAATTTCTCCTGCATGGTGACAAGAAATGTTCTCCTGAACAATGACAGGTAAAGTTCTCCTGATGAATGACAGGAAATGTTCTCCTCAAACGTGACAGGATATGTTCTTCTGAACAGTGACAGGAAATGTTCTCATGAACAGTGACAGGGAATCTTCTGAACAGTGACAGGATATGTTCTTCTGAACAGTGACAGGAAATGTAATCATGAACAGTGACATTGAATCTTCTGAACAGTGACAGGAAATGTGATCATGAACAGTGACAGGGTATGTTCTGATGAACAGTGACTGGGAATGTGTTCCTGAACAGAGAGGAATCCTTCTGATGAACAGTGACGGGAGAATGTCCTTTTGAAATATCCAGGATGTTCCCTCGTACACCTTTATCTACTGCTGTATTGTGTCTTCTCTTCATCTCTTTTTATTCCTTGTCTTGCACTTCTATTTCAGCCAACTCGCCACGAGCACTTCGTCCCTCAATTAGTAGTATGATGAATGCAATCAAAAGTTTACTCTAATAATAGTAAATCATAAAAGATGATATACAAGAACGGTTTCTATGAGAAAGAGGGAAAAAAGATAACTGCATTGCTGCATAGTTATTGGAAATTGGATAAGAATAGGTGGAAGTATTGCTGGAAAAATGTCAAAAAAATCCTCATTTAATTTCGTAGTCAAAGTTGGAAATTTTTCTTCAAGTTATGAGTTCCTAAGTAACAGGTAAAACCTTATTATAAGAGGCGTAACTCAGGCAGAAGTCAAAGTCAAACTAGAGATATGGATCATATATCATTATATTCTTTGGCTGATAGGAAACACTGGTACAAAGATATATACAGTTTGATGCGTTTGACCTGACACTTCCCGGGAAAGGTCATTTTGACCTGACCCGTCGTGGGAAAGGTCAAAAGCATCTTCATTATTTAGACCTCAGTGTGACGGACGTCGGCGCTGGACAAAACAAATGCAAAATTGGATCAAGTACTTTTAATCGTATCATTCTCGAACCATAAATACAAACAATATAGTTTTCAAAAGTCAAGAAGTGACTTTCCAGTATATATATATATATATATATATATATATATATATATATATATATATATATATATATATATATGTTACTATTATACTTAATCGCCGTCTCCCGTGTTAGCGAGGTAGCGCGAGGAAACAGACGAGGAATGGCAAGACCCACCCACATACACGTGTTTATACATAAACGCCCACTCACGCATATATACATACATATACAATTCAGCTTATACATACATATACATACACACACATATACATATATACACATGTACATACTCATACATGCTGCCTTCATCCATTCTCGACGCCACCCCGCCACACATGAAATAGCATCGCCCTCATCCAGCGAGGTAGCGTCATGTGAACAGTGGCTTTGATATTAGTTTACTCGCTGCCATGTCAAGGACATCTCGCATCATCTTGGACCATAAGCAACAGAATCTTGATCCCGGTTATCTCTGTATGTATGTAGATCATATCAACTCTCGGTGGGTTGATGAACTGCAAACAAAATGCCAAAATATCATTTGTCCATCCTTAAGGTAACGCGTGAAGAGTTACGTTGAATAATGCCTTGTAAGGTAACTAGTGAAGAGTTACATTAATTAATGCCTTGTAAGGTAACTAGTGAAGAGCTACGTTAAATAATGCCTTGTAGGGTAACTAGTGAAGAGTTACGTTAAATAATGCCTTGTAAGGTAACTAGTGAAGAGTGACTTTAAATAATGCCTTGTAAGGTAACTAGTGAAGAGTTACGTTAAATAATGCCTTGTTAGGTAACTAGCGAAGAGTTACGTTAAATAATGCCTTGTAAGGTAACTAGTGAAGAGTTACGTTGAATAGTGCCTTGTAAGGTAACTAGTGAAGAGTTACGTTAAATAATGCCTTGTAAGGTAACTAGTGAAGAGTGACTTTAAATAATGCCTTGTAAGGTAACTAGTGAAGAGCGACGTTAAATAATGCCTTGTAAGGTAACTAGTGAAGAGCGACGTTAAATAATACCTTGTAAGGTAACTAGTGAAGAGTGACGTTAAATAATGCCTTGTAAGGTAACTAGTGAAGACTTACGTTTATCAATGCTTTGTAAGGTAAGTAGTGAAGAGCTACGTTAAATAATAATGCCTTGTAAGGTAACTAGTGAAGAGTGACGTTAAATAATGCCTTGTAAGGGTTTATCAATGCTTTGTAAGGTAAGTAGTGAAGAGCTACGTTAAATAATAATGCCTTGTAAGGTAACTAGTGAAGAGTGACGTTAAATAATACCTTGTAAGGTAACTAGTGAAGAGTGACGTTAAATAATACCTTGTTAAACTTATCAGGTCTTGTGCACAACACGCCATGCTTTACCAGTGTGGTCATGTCCTCAGATTATGACGCTCCCAGTGAGTGTTCCTTTAACGAGACGTTGGTGTGCATGGGTCAGCTGGTGGACCAGATCGACAACCTCGCCAAAGCAATCACCCGCAGCCAGTTCTCCTTTGGCTACGACGAGCAGCAGGCGTCCATGGCCAAGGAATGTTTGACGAAATGTGAGTCTGTCTGTTTTTGTTTTTGTTTTCTTCTTTTCTTTTTTTAGTCTCATTCTAAGTCTTGACTCATTATGTATCGGCCTACCCCGTGTCTTGCCTCACCTACGTTCTTGCCTCACCCATGGTCTTGCCTCGCCCACGTTCTTGCCTCACCCATGGTCTTGCCTCGCCCACGTTCTTGCCTCACCCATGGTCTTGCCTCGCCCACGTTCTTGCCTCACCCATGGTCTTGCCTCGCCCACGGTCTTGCCTCACCCTCGGTCTTGCCTCACCCTCGGTCTTGCCTCACCTTGGGCCTGACCTTATCCTCTCTTGCCATACACTGTGCCTTGCCTCATCTTAGATCTTGCCTCGCTCTCTGTTGCTATTCTCTCGGTCATGCTTCACCGTGGGTCTTGTCTCTGGTTTTGCCTCGCCTTCGTTCTTGCTTCATCGGATGTCTTGTCCCACCCTGTGTCTTGCCTCACTTTAGGTCTTGTCTCGTCCTGTGTCTTGCCTCACCCTGAGTTTTGCCTCAACTTAGGTCTTGTCTCATCCTGTATCATATCACTCCCTCTCTTGCTTCACCATAGGTCTTGCCTCGCCTATATTTTGCCTCACCCTTACTTGCTTCACATTTTGTATTGTCTTTCCCTTGGCTTTCCCTCAGCCTAGGTTTTCCCTCACCATGAGTCTTGTCCTACACATGTTTTGCATCCCATGGGTCTTGCCTCACCCTGGATCTCATTCCATCCTTCCTTGTCTCCCTGTGGATCTTGACCCATCTTAGTTCTCGCCTCAGCCCGTCTTGCCTCACCCAGTCTTGCCTCATCCAGAAAATTTACTCCATTTTCTTTTGACTCACTCTGGATCTTGCCACAATCTAGAGCTTGCCTCGCTTCGTCTCTTGCCTCAACCCTGTCTATCTTCACTCATCGTATTGCCTCACCCTTGGCACTCCAACATCCTAGGTGTTTCATCATCATGGGTCCTGCTTCACCTTATGTTGTGCTTCATATGGGTCTTGCTTCACCCTTGGCCTTGCCTGCACCTGGGCCATACCTCACCCTGGGTCTTGCCTCACCCTGGGTCTCGCTTTATCCTGCCTTTTCTCCCCTCCATGTCTTGCCTCACCTTGGGTTTCCCCTCATTCAGTCTTGCCTCACCCTGAGTCTTGCCTCACCCTGAGTCTTGCCTCATCTTGGGTCTTGCCTCACCTTGGGTCTTGCCTCACCTTGGGTCTTGCCTCACCTTGGGTCTTGCCTCACCCTGGATCTTGCCTCACCCTGTTTTGTTTCTTCTTGGAACTTGCTACATCCTGTTTTGCTTCACCTTGGGGTCTATCCTCACCTTGAACTATGCATCACCCTGGGTCTTGCTTCACCTTAGATCTTCCCGTGACTCGACGCATGCATCACCCTGGGTCTTGCTTCACCCTGGATCTTCCCGTGACACGACACGTAGATAATACAAATGAATACAACTGAACTCGAACAACAGTAGACCTTAGGGTCCTAGTGAGAATCCCTCACGATGGTCCCCATATATTCAGTATCCACTTCATTTTCTAACTGATCTTGATGATTTGTGGAATACAAATATTTAACAATGTATTTGAAGTGAGACATACTACGTTGGGGCACAAATACTGCACTTTCCAGTCTTTTCTTTTTTCTTTCAAACTATTCGCCATTTCCCGCGTTAGCAAGGTAGCGTTAAGAACAGAGGACTGGGCCTCTGAGGGAATATTCTCACCTAGTCCCTTCTCTGTTCCTTCTTTTGGAAAATTAAAAAGAAAAAAAAAAACAAGAGGGGAGGATTTCCAGCCCCCCCCGCTCCCTCCCCTTTTAGTCGCCTTCTACGACACGCAGGGAATACGTGGGAAGTATTCCAGTCATTATCATTATTATCGTTATTATTATTATCATTACTACTATTGTTATTGATATTGTTATTATCATTGTTAAATTTTCAAGGTTTGCGTTTTCTTTTCCGACTGTTATCACCTTTTTTATATACCATTTTCTATTGTTTAACTTTCCCTCGTAGTTTTCTATTACTATGGGGGGTGACTACAAGACTGCAAAAGGCACCCCCACAGTTTCACTGGAGGTAGCAGCCACTGCTGCTCTGTGTGCACAGCTTCACTCTGGGGATGAATCTGATAACTTTGGTTAGTTAGATTTTTTTTTCCAACCAGCCTAAGTAATATCACGTAACAACCTGACATAACATAGCCTCTCCTAATATCACGTAACAACCTGACATAACATAGCCTTTCCTAATATCACGTTACAACCTGACATAACATAGCCTTTCCTAATATCACGTTACAACCTGACATAACATAGCCTTTCCTAATATCACGTTACAACCTGACATAACATAGCCTTTCCTAATATCACGTAACAACCTGACATAACATAGCTTTTCCTAATCTAACTTTCCAAAAGCTGAACTTTAGTAATCTGAACTTAGTGAAGCTGACCTTCCTTGATTTAACCTTCCCCGATATCAAGTTTCCTAAGGTAACCTTACCTAACCTTGCCTTATAACAAGTTTCCTAAGGTAACCTTACCTAACCTTGCCTTATAACAAGGTTCCTAAGGTAACCTTACCTAACCTTGCCTCATAACAAGTTTCCTAAGGTAACTTTACCGAGCATAACATTTCTTAATCCTTCTTATCTTAACTTTTCCAAATCTTACCTAACCCCCTTCCTAATCTAACCTTGCCTAATATAACTTTGCTACACTAACCTTACCCCACCTAACCTTTCTAAATCTAACCTTACCTACCTTACATCACGTATCTTACCCATAAGTTCAAAATTACTCATCTTTACCTACATTTAACAATAGACTACGTGAATTTCAGCAGCGTATTCTCCGAAAGTTATGTCCTTTTCTTAATTCGAGATTATCTTTTTATATGTAATTGTTCCAACGTTTTTATCTTTTTCCCTCCGTTTTCTATTCTTCCTCTCCGTTATCTAATCTGTTTCTTCGGCGCAGCGCTCAGCAAGTGTGTGCCTGTGTGTGAGGAGCTGTCTTATGACTTCACCAGCACCACCAACCCCATCCGGAACTCCCTCCTTCAGACTTTCAAAGAGGATTTGAAGCTCGATAACAGGTGAGTCTTCTACGCTACAGAGAGCAAGGTAGATCGCAACACTGTGTTGTTGACAGGTGTGTTACGTTACGCCTTAGAAACACTCTGGTCATAAACCGGTTACCGCAACAATCATTAAAATGGCAATATAGAAAAAAAAATTCCGGATACAAGAGCTTTTCGGTTAGGTTAGCCGAGTAACTGGGTGATTAAACCTTTTTCATATGTGTCTTTTTGGTCTGCCTTCTCGACAGGAGCAACGTGGCAATTGCGACGGTCTTCTTCTTCCGTCAGTCCTACACGCTCATCAAACTCTGGCGGAAGGACGTATGGAGCCTCATCAGTGAGTAGATCGAGGTCGTCTGCCTCACCCTCCCCTACTTGATGGAGGTCGTGTGTGACCATCTCCCTGGAGAGAATGTCTCATGTTGTGATTGGTCCTCTTGACTGTCGTCCCGTTCATGTGTCCCCATTTCTGCCCAAGTATCTGCTCTCTCTCTCTCTCTCTCTCTCTCTCTCTCTCTCTCTCTCTCTCTCTCTCTCTCTCTCTCTCTCTCTCTCTCGAGGTCGTGCCACACCTGAGAGTCGTTGGACGCGTCTCTGGTGCCTCTTCAGGTCCCAACCATCGCCGCCTGCTGCGCCCGTACCTCGCTTCAGCATCCCGCCTGCAACAGTGGTACACTTTGGATTTCTTAGATGTAATGGAGGACGGGAACAAGTGTTGCATGATTTGTGATCACCGTCAGAGTCTGAGTGGAGGAATTAGGGTAGAATAATGAAGTGTTACAGTCTGAATGATGATAAGATAATGGTATGATTGATTGACTGAGTTTCTGAAATCTGCAAAGCGTTCGAAACTATTGGTTATTCACCTGCTTTTAGCATGGAAAAAAATCATCTCAAAACTTAAAACTTTTATTCTTTTTTCTATTGCTATTATATAATTCATAGTTTACTCTGAGATCCTATACTTTTGGCATTCAGTTAGTACATGTTCCATGGTAATATTGCAATTGCAGGAGGCACATATTGGAGCAGGTCTCCTTTCTCTTAAGTGACCATGGGTCATCACAGTATGACCCATGAAGTGTCTCGGTAGAATGGCCATAGGTCAACTGCTCTCTATACCTTCCGTATTATGTTATTACCTCTGGCTTCCAGGTCCCTGCTAGCATGCCATATACATCCCATATCATTTTCGTTGTCCATAAAATCATTGTGAGGTATAGCTTTAGTATATACATTGCTAGATAGTAGCATCTTCAACCTCAGCATCTGCTATTTCATTTCCGTTGATGCCGACTAAGTTCAGGACAAGCAGAATCATCCACCCTTATGTTTGTGTGGATTCTAAGCAATCCTAACTTGGACATTTTGATGTAAGGGATGCAATGGAACAGAGTGTCATTAAGTTTGAAATGCGCTCTGGGAATCGGAGTAGATTGTACAATCATGGGAGTGGTCAGTTAAGCAAAGTGTAGCCTGAATAGCTTATAGTTACTCTGCAATAGATATGGAAGATTCTTATAGAAGTTTTGCTACATGGGACTCTTCTCCAATAAGAATATCATAACGTTCATTTGCATTACATTTTGAGCTATCAGTGGTAGAGTGAGACAGCTCTGATTACAGCAACAGCAGCATATATAGAAGAGAGGGAAGCAGCAGTAACTGGCTTCATAAACAACTTTGAGACTAAGTTGGTGGCTCTGGAGACAAACATAGAGAACTGTTGTACCTTTCAGGCTACAGGGAGAGTTGACAGCCTAATAAAAAAATAAAGGAAGAAAGGTCTTAGTCTACAGAGGCATCGACCCAAAGTAGGTTCGCTGCACTGAAGGAAGAAGTATAGGATTATTTTGAAGTACAGGATGATTCTGATATCAATCGGATGGAGATTCCTTCATAAGATAGCAAGTTTAGGAGTTCTTTGCTAAGTGTAGTAGGAAGAAATGTTTGTATAATGGGACAAGATAGGGAAATTCCAAGGAAGCATAGGGACATTGTCTTAAACACTTCCAAGGAAACGACTTTCAGTGTACAGATAGGAACCAAATAATCTGGTCAAAGTTAGCTTAATAGACACCTCAGGTAGGTATAAGGCTCTCTCTTTAGTGAGTTTAGAAAGAGCTGCGGAAACTAGATATACCAGAAATGCTCCCTAGATATGCCTTACGTTCCTGCACTCTCAAAAGGTTGCTGGGTATTGATAGTCAAGTTGTATATCTTTGTAGGAAGGAGGAAATGTGTTTACATCAATCTAGGGACCACTTGATGGTATCAGAATCCTCTCTAGTTGGGGATGATCTTCATCTGAACAAAATAGGTAAAGCCCATCGTGGTAGAGACTTTTGGGCATGTATTACGCACATATAGATATCTTATGTACCTAGTTCAGAGCCCAAGAGAACTGGGGTTATAGAGGATCAGGGGAAATGATTTTGTCTGTTAAGGGCAGGTCAGGTTAGCCAGATGTTAGTACTATCTAGATCCAGGTGGATGGAATTCCTTACCCTAATGCACACAAACAAAGATACCAGTAATGACTTAGACTTTGAAATTACGAAGGCCCTCACAGAACGCATAGCTAGTTCAAAGCACATGCATTCTAAAAACATAGTGATGAAACGAACTCCCTCACTTAAAAGAAAAAGATAATGTTACAGTCTCAGAAACATGCTTGTTAATGAAGACAAACATTTACAAAGGTAATTAACAATGCCTGGATACATTTTCTTCATTACAAATTTTTCACAGACGGCAAGAGACGTCTTAATTTCTTCTGTTAAATTGCTATGTGCAAATTTAAAGCATAGAAGCTCGATTGAAAATCTTACGACTCTCTGTACAATGATATAGCCGACAAATATAAGAATATGCTACATTTTGGTGTCATGTAAAGACCTCCAAAGCATGATCAAGAAATTCACATGATTTTATACAGGGGAATGAAAAAAACAATGAATGGGAAAAAGTCAAGACTGTGGGTTACTTTGAATATCTTATCGTAGATAAGATGATCAAGTGGAAAAGAGATAAATCAACTTGACTGGAGGATCTTCAAATCAGGTAGATATTAAACTAATTAATGGCAACAACTTTCTTGACCTAGAATTTATCACCGACAACAGCTTCAATTCCTGTGGGTTAGTTGAGGCCCTACCAGGCAGTAACCACAGCATTATTTCATTGGAGATGAATGAAACGTTGAGAATTCGTGACAATAAACTCTTGGCCTTAAACTGCAGAGGCGAAAACTCTGGGAAAAAAAAATGATGATAACTAGGCACTGGAATAGCAACAGTGCCTGAATAAATCTTCTTGATGTTAATACTGCGGAGGAGATGCAGATTATCTCGTGAACAAGTTAATTCTTATTCAGAGTGTAAACAAACCAGGAAGGATGAAAAGAACTAGTATAAACTCAAAACCGGTCTGGATCACTAAGAAAAAGAATATAAAACATTATAAGACAAAGTAAACACAAACATAGAAAAAAGATTACCCCTAAATACTGAAAGCAGTCTCAAGGAATTCATCAAATACCTATGACGAAAAAGAACTTAAAAGATACTATAGGACCATTAACAAACTAATAACGTAAATGAGCAATGGCGACAAAGTGGTGGCATTCATGTTAGATAATGTTATGTTTACGGCTTAAAAAGATACATGCGTACCTCAACTGCAAAAATATTTACCATGCTCTAATGACAGAGAACTAAAGGTGACGGTGACTAAAACATATGAAGCATCGGAATATTCTGGCCTTAATAACCTAGATCTAAGTGCTTTAGATAGGTCTGGCTGCAACCGATATTTCCCACAACCACAATATTCAAAAAATTGCCAAGTGAAGTTGGGCTATGAAAAGACTGGATATTTGGAAAGATTTGAGAGATAAGAAATTTGTCTTGAATTAACATTCAGTGAGCTCCATATCAGCTCTAGATAAAATGGAAAAGAAAATGAAATGAGATTGTAAATTCTCTAGTTTACAGAATAATAAGTCAATCAGCTAGGCCTCCTATTATATCTACCATAGATTTTCATTGTTATGCATGACATGTGGTAAATATGTAACCCGTCACACATAACATACCTTCCAAAATGCATTCAGCACAGTACTACATGAGAAATTATTACGTAAAGAAATATCGCCTGCCAAAGAAGGCGAACTATGTATATGCAGAGTGACAAGCTCACCGATGGAAAACAATGAGAGTTTTGAATGGTGAAGCCTCTGCCTGGATGTGACAAGTGGGGTACCACTGGGATCGGTCTGTGGCCCTTTTTTTTTATTGTTATGGTTAAACGCGGTCTAGAATGCTTCTTATATCAACGATCTCAAAATCTTCGAACGATACGAAGCTGGGAAGAAGAGCTATATATTGAACAAGAGCAAGAACAGTTCAAACATTGCTTGACAATTAGCATAATGGTCGGATAAACAGACCAGTGTGAAGTTACGAACTTTGGTAATAACGATACCAAACATGAGTATAGAATGATGGGAAATACGCCATCCAAGTAACAATTTAAAGTACACTAAGTACAGAAGTAAGAAACAGGGCAAATCGAATGTCAAGTTATAGCTAGGAACTTAGACCACAAAGCACCATTAACAATCCAGACTTAGCAGTGCATCAGTATGGCCACATCTTAAATACGCTGTCCAGCTCTGGTCCTAAGAATTACAAATACAGGGACGAGAAAACACCAGAACAAGTACAGAGAAAGACTACAAAGGTATATCCACCCCATAGAAATCCACTGTCTGAAGAGAGGCGATGAAATCTCCTTCCACTGAGGGAATATAGACTCGATGACGACCTTGTACAAGTTTTCGAAATCCCAAATAAATTCTGCAGTGAAATGCAGATGCTGGAGCTAATGGAATAAAACAATAAAGCGAAAAAATCTAACTCTAACGTAGGAAAAAAAAAGTTTCCAAAAACAACCGTTGAATATTGCATCCAGTCACCGTCACATGTTCTTCATAAAAAGACTACAAATTCTTCGAAAAAACCGGATGCGCAAATATTTCATCAGTTTGGGTATTTACTAAATGAAAGCAATCCAAACACACACACACACACACACACACACACACACACACACACGGGGTGATGCAAAAAAAATGGTTACTAGTCTTTCTGAATGTTGCATTACGTAGAAATACAAAAATTCATGTAGTTACTAACATTATTATGGCCAATTACGTTACCTCTATCATGTCCTTGATTAATCTCATGATTGTGGGTTTGAATGATGTTTGGTAGGATAATCTAGATCAACGTATCAGAGTAGCGTCACTAGTGGAAGTCTTCAGATGACCTAGTTGTTGTCAAAGGAAAGTCTGAAAGATTTCTTTCACGAAGATCCGCAATCAGAGCGTCCAATCCAATGAATTTCTGAACCGTTTCTTGCTACTGGCTCAGAGCAAGATGACCGCAAAGGTCAAGGAGCGGACGACGTCGAAGTGTCAGAACCGAAGACAACTTACTGAAGTTCAGCGAGACAATTATCGTTTGTTGGCCTGAAGCTTCAAAATCTCGACTCTGTGTGTTGGTGTCCACATGAGTAACGTCATGAGAAATATGCACAGATATAGAGCTACATCCTTAGCAAAGGTCAAAGCGTCAGTTTCTTACGATTTATAAAACGCCAAGTTCACTTTCTCTTTCAGATTGTAGGAGTCACTTAATTTCATAATCTTTATAGTAATACAAAAATTAATGTTTGTATAACCGGCTTATGAGTCATCTTTTTGAAATACTCCCATAAGACAGGTATGAGAGAGAGGTGTGGTAGCGAGAAGAGTATATTTTGGGATAGCTTGATGAGGGTGAGCTGAAATGTTTTGAATAAATGGAGAGGATAAGCGAGGAGGGGCTGAGTAAGAGGGTAACAGATGTCTAAAGTGGAGTAAGCAGCAAGATGGGGAGGACGAAACTGCAGATGGGATGATGGAGTGGAAGAGGTCGGGGCCTGAACATGCAAGAGATGCAAGGGGTGCTCGGTATAGAGCGACTTTGAGCAATGTGGTTTACAGGGAACGACGTACTCTCAATGGACTGAGCCAGGGCGTATGAAGCAGCGAGGGAAAACCACAGAAAGGTCTGTGTTGGTCCTGATTGTGGATAGGGAACTGTGATTTCTGTGCATTGCACTTGATAGCTAGAGATTGGATATGAACCAATGGGACAGTTTTTGTTCTACTTAAACTGTTACTTAGCTACGCGTGAAACGTCGAGATAGAAACTGTGTGTGAACGAATGTGGCCTTTGTTGTCTTATCTTAGCGCTACCTTGTGCGCGCCCGGGGTGATGGGGGTGTCATTTCAATCGTGGCGGGGTGGGGACAGGAATGGATAAAGACAGCAAGTATGAATATGTACATGTGTATATGTGAATATGTCTGTGTATGTATATGTATGTATACGTTGAAATGTATAGGTATGTATATGTGCGTATGTCGGCGTTTATGTATATACATGTGTATGTGGGTGGGTTGGGCCATTCTTTCGTCTGTTTCCTTATGCAACTTCGCTAACGCGGGAGACAGCGACTAAGTATGATTAATAGATATAAATCAATAGATCACGAACCTCTGCCGCAAACCGACATTCAATGGGAATCAATCACTTTCCTCTCCTCCTACTTGTGAACATGCCTTCCATCCTTTGTAAAAACTTTTCACTGCCTCTAGCAACTTACCTCCCACACCATATATTCTTAGAACCTTCCACAAAGCATCTCTATCCACCCTACCATATGCCTTCTCCAGATACATAAATGCTACGTACAAATCCATCTGTTTTTCTAAGTATTTTTCACTTACATTTTTCAAACAAAATACCTGATCCACACATCCTCTACTACTTTTGAAACCACACTGCTCTTCCCAAGTCTGATGCTCTGTACATGCCTTTACCCTCTCAATCAATACCCTCCCATATAATT